>NC_067148.1:18963986-19288986 GCF_903995435.1 Acomys russatus
CCCAGCTGTTGTAGTTTCCTATTCAGTATCAGGATTTTGTTAATGATTTATTTCTACCTTCCTGTGCCTCAAAGACTTGATTATTTAAAAATAACATATATACTACGTGCTTATTATTGAAGACACAACAACAGCAAAGAGAGAATCAGCCAGGGGATTAGATACAGCAAATGGAAGCTGATGGACATGAAAGAAGGACCGTGAGCCGACTTCAGTGGTAGTCTTACAAGACTCACCTTGTACCAAATTATTATGTTATTTGTGTCCACAAACAAATATCCAGTCATTATTTCCCAGCTCACCCAAGTTGTGTCTATTTCCTAATTGCTGAAAATTTTTACTAAGGACATGAGGAACAGTCAAAACTTTCCCCCTATAGATCTAGACCCTCCATACTGAGTTCGCTCTGCTGGAAAACCTGGCCAATGACTACTACATCCTGAAACCCGAGGCTGAACCCAGTGGCTCTTGAGTCAGCTACACAGAACACAGACTTGTAGGCTTGTTTTACCTAAGAGATTTCTCAAATGCAGGCGCCAGTTTTCATTGCAACCCAATTAAGGCCTTATGCCTGCATAGATCTCAAGCATGGTATTAGCTAGATGTTCCTGAATTGCCCCGACATGCCTAGGTCTTCCTAGGAGAGTTCAGGAAGCAGCCATGCTGGCAATCCATTGAGCTGAACATCACTTCCCAATTTGTTAAGAAGCAATTATAAATCAAAGCAGGAAGATAGTTTTGTCCCATCCTATAGCACAGTATAGGCTCAGTGTCTCAACCTATTTTGCCCTTATCCTTGGCAGTTTACTTAAAGTTACTTTAATACTTAGCAGTAAAAATCTGGACCCCAAATGAACTGTGATCTTTTAAAATATATTTTATTAATTTATTCATATCACATCTCAATTGTTATCCCATCCCTTGTATCCTCCCATTCCTCCCTCCCTCCCATTTTCCCCTTACTCCCCTCCCCAATGACTGTTGTACTGTGATATTTGAAATGTACGATGGGTCCTGTCATAGAGAAAGGCCATGAGCCGATAATTGTTTAAACAGGAATAGTGACAAAATTTGATGTAGACATGTCAATAAAGTTGATGAGCTATAATTATGCAGAGATCACAAAGTGATCCGTGTCAAAGATATGCAAGACGTTTTTGTGTTACCTTGACCAGCTTTATATCTGTAAAACTGAATTTGTACTTAAACTGAAGATGCAATTAAAAACAAAAACAACTCCTGAATTAAACGGCCCCAGAGTAAGGGCCGCATCAGCGCTGGTGCCCTGATGTGGCTGAATAGGCTGGAACATGTCTGATGCTCATCTCTGCTTCTATGGGTCAAATGACTATGGTTTCCCATTAAAGGAGACAGCTCTAGATGCCGAAACAAAAATTAATCCACACGTGTTTATTTTAGTTGAAGCTTCAGAAATTAATTTATCCAAAGGCACATAGTTCTGTTTTAGTCAAACCATCTGCTCATAATCCTTTGGAGAAAAGTATACACACTCAAGTACCTGTAATTATGGAATCTCTGTAGTCTTGTGGGGATTGCTCAGGGGGCGCAGCAAGCTTAGGGTGACATCTTTATCCTCTAATGCCATTCTAGTGTTAATCTGTCCTATATGGGATGATCTGTTCATTGCCAATGAACATAATGATAACAGGACTATTAAAAAGCAAGAGGAAAACAAGAACAGGATGTATCCCAATATCTTTAAAATGCAGTAATTAATTGGCATGTGGCTCACAAGACATGGCATAATGTGCAAGGGTTTCCTGAAAATTTCTGGACACTTTTTTATTTAAGTAGTATACCTTATGCATGCTAGCTTTCATTTCTCGTTATTGTAATGTGTCTGTTCATATTAACCTACAAGAGAAGGACTCCCTGGCTCCCAGAAAGGAGTACTCCAAACCATGCTGTGCCAATGAGCCCACTACTCATGAAGGGTATCCCCAGAGCCCACTCCTTCTCATTTCTCTAGAACCATCATGCTTTATAGAGCTCTGACTGCTTCATGGCATTCCTACCAGGATGAGCTAGGATTTGCATCCCCTTGTTATGGTAAGAATAGCACGTGGGGATGTTAATAGAACCTTTGCTTTAGTTGGAATGGTTCACAGATGATGGCACTCAACACCATAATGGCCTTCTTCAATCAACGCAACTTCAATCCAAAGGCAAATTGATTTAGTAATTGGAAATACTCAATTCACTTGGAATTTCAGAAATGTTTTTGGTTTCACGTAGGTTATAACTATACTTAAAACATCACTTGTTTACATTAAACTCATGTTTAAATGTATTTCATTTTTGTCTGGACTTTCTCATACTCATTTGTGCTTTCCAAAGAATGTTTTTCTGCACAGACAGAACAACTGTCCATGGCATGAAATGGTATGAGAAGTCAGCCTTCATATTTGAGGAGGAAATGTGACCATGAATGATGTACTTACTTTCTTTTATGTTTTTCTCATAAGAGAAATTTGGTTTTGGTACTTACGAAAGAACTATAGACAGAAACTTTGGAAGATAATGAAATTAGTTTTCTGTTTATTTTAGGGTAGAATTATCCTCAAGCTCTCCTAGGCTACAGAGAAATACTTTTCTTGCCTCCCTAAAACTACATTATTTCTAAAAATGTCTTCTGTAAAGTATAATATGATATAAAATGATCTTTAAAAATGACTGTTATAGAAAATGACCACTGAAAATGAGGTCATCATATCTGGCTGCAGCAGGTGGTGTCTGCATTTGGCTTTAAAACTTTAGCTTCTTTTCTTTTCTTTTTTTCTTTCTTTTTTTTTTTGTGGTGAAAAGCATAAGTTAGTACTTGTTCCTGGCATATGTATTTAAGTTTAAGTCAGATGCTTAAGCAAATGTGCCCATTGACTTTAAATTATCTTCTCTGACATTTTTCCACTAAGCTATAGAGAAATGTTTTATATATGTTATTTATCTGTCTGGTTGTAAATAGAATCTACACATTTTTCTTTAAATTAATATGAGTGAATAATAGGAAAAGATAAATGAGCAATTATCCTTCAAAACATTTTTTTTACTGTATCATGCATGTTTTACTTTTTCAACTTCCTAATCATCTGGTCCATTATATATAATGTTAGGAGTACCCTGGCATCATTAAGTTCATATTCTACAAAGTATTTCTCACAACTGAGTTAAAATGTACCAAAAATCACAATTATGTTTGTTACATGCAACCACGTTTTGATTGCTTCCCACTTCCTCTGCATCACGACAATACCAAACTCAAATGCTAGGCTGATGCTTGGATGTGAACGTGGTCATCTGTATCCTTGAAGCACCAGCACATACTGCCTTGCTCTTTTGATGTGGCTGACCAAGAAATCCTTATTTCAAGATCTACTGATCAAAGTTAAAGACATGACAATGCCATGGCGAATACATAACTAACACTTAATAACAATATCAAAATGTTTTAGTACCTATAGACTTTCAATAACTTTAGTCTTTTCCGTGAACTACTTCATTAGAGACGAAACTAGTGCACTCTCATTATTGTCTTTTAATACATGAAATCCCAGGCTCAGGGTGGTTAATTGCTTGTGCCTGAAGCTATCACATTAGTTAGAGATGGGCATGCTCAGGACCAGCACTCATTAAGCTTTGAACACCAGTCTGTGTGCGTTCTTTCTCACACTTGCAGGAAGAAAATAAATGACCAAGTCACAGCGAAAAGAGTATAGGTAACTGTGTGGCTCATAGAGAGAGACCAACTGTTAGCCACTACATAAAGAAATGGGAAAAACATCTTCTACTATGCAACATGTAACACTGGAGCCTTCATATTCTGAGTAAAGCCTCCCAGTCACTCTAATTCTACGAATCCACAGAGCTACACCCTGACAGCAATAGCTAAGGGCATCAAGCCAAAGATAAAATTTATATGGACATCGTATGGAAAGTCCCTTCTCAGTGAAGTCTTCAAGTTCCCCTTCCCAAGATGACTCCCATTCTCCTCCAAACAACACAGTTGCAGCACTTGTCTTAGGAGAGCTCTTGAAAGCAGCTGTTTGGTTTCTGTTGACTCAACGGAAACTGCCCACACCCTATAACAATGGTTTGTTATCTGCTAAAGCAAACCTCTCAGGGTGTGTGCTTTCTTAGGTTGCTGAAGCCCACAGCCCCCCCCTCCACCAACCCCCATATCACTGTTCCTAGTTCGGTGTGGCAGAGCCACAGCTGAGAGTATTTCTACTGTCCTCCTCTCATGACATATAACCCTGCCAGAGATAGAGGCCAGTTACTCCTTCTCCAACTGCTCGTTCCTTCGTCATTTGCCATGATTTTCACATCCTTTTCAACCTGACTGTGTATTAACAGACAGTCTTTGTCATACATGTAAATAAATAGGCGAACATTTAGGTGTGAAATTTTCTCTAAAATATATTTGAAATATGTGTTTATTTTGTTATTAAAATTTTTAATAAATACATAAATAAAAATGAGATGCACCACATTATCTTATTTGAGCCACGTATTAAACATTTTAAATAATGTTAAATGATAATTATATCAGATTATAAAACAATAGAGGCAAGATCTCTGTATTTTAAAAGTGTTTTTCATGCCTTTTAGACATGGCAGTACCATTTTACTTAGGCTCACAGCACTGTGGTTACTTGCACAAGACCAAATTAAACTTCTAGCACAAACTGGAGAGGTCCTTATAAAGTTCCACCATAAAGCTAAGGGACTATTGGCTACTGATGGACTGCTCATCCCCCAGTGGGTGACCCTATATCATCTATAGACACATAGATAACACTAACTGGACTCCATGGATTCCGAGGGAGGGAGGGACATACAGAGACAAAGAGAAACCAAGAGACATAGAGAGAGACAGAGATGGAGAGAGACAGAGGCAAAATTGTGAAGGGGCTGTGGTTGTGGAGTCTGGGAGGAATTGGAGGGCAACAGGAGATAAATATGGTACAAAGGCACTGCATATATTCATGAAATTCTCAAAGAATAAGTAGAACTAATAGCTTTCTTTTTTTTACATTCTTATTTATTTAAATTAAAACACTTTTTAAATTTACATATACATTTATATTATTATACACATATACAATAAACTATCCATAGGAAGAAGAACCATGACATAATCAGGAATTATATAATGTTACATTCTTAGTGTTTTGGCTATTTGTATTTGACAGCCTTGAAGGAAACATCTTTCCTATCTTGGTGTGTCTAAAATTCTGCATGTAAATCAATATCCATCATATCTCATCATTATCAACTTAAAACATCTATCTAGACCCAAAAACATCTGAACCCCTAAACAACTAATCTTAATTGTAAAACTAAACAATCTAGTCTTCAATCCCATCAGAGACTTAAGAAGGAATAAAATTGATTACCTGAATATACTGGAAGTGCAGGTTAGCAGCTTCCCAAATAAGAAGATTACAGAGACAGTTTGCTGCCTGAACAATCACCCAAAACTATCTATAATGTTGGAGCGTCATCTTCAGCCTTCTGACCCAATATATCTGACAGACATATTTGTGAGGCAAGAACTATTGAGGACTTGCTTACCTTGTCTTGGCGGAGTTTGGCCATCGACTCTGCCTGCATCTAAGCTTGCCCTTTTTTAGGCAAAATTCTGTCTGTGGTAGAAACAAGGACATTCTGCTCAGTGGCTTGTTTGCCACCTTAGAAGCCATCTCCATAAGGAGGTTCTTTGATGTTCACCAACCTCTTTGAGGTAGGCTGTGTTTTTCCAGGAGTTAACCTGCCTCACTGTCAGTGAATCTTTAAAATAATAAAAACATTTAAAAAATGTCATATTCCATATGTCTCTGAGGTTTTTGAGGACCTTATCTAACTATTTTACCTTATCTTACTATACAGCCATATCTATCTGTTGCACCTAAGATGCATATTTTTGTTAAAAATAGACTAGTAATTGATATGACCATCATTTGATTAACTAACAATTAACTTGTATAACTTATTTATCCTAAATAGTCTTCAATAGCACTTTTAAAGTATTGGAAGTAAACCATGCATTATAATTGAGTTATATGGATACAATACTTCATATTAGAGTAGAAATATATCTAATGTATGTGAATAATCTTACATTTGAATTTTATGCCACTGTATCTAAAATTAAACTTGTTTTGCATCTATATACAAAATTCTATACCAGTAAATTAAAAATAGCCTTGTGAGTGACAATTGAGGCATTAAGTTGAAGAGTAGATTCACTAATTTTTTTGTGAGCTATATAGTTTTTAAATATTTTCAGATAACTCAGTGTATAGCTAACTTAAATAACTAGCAGGAGTTGATAATTCACCACTTAACATTTAAGCGATGTTTTGGAGAATTTATATGAGAGGCAGAAAAGAAGAATCTGCATGAGACAGATGTTTTCTTCAAGAGTTATGTTTGGTTAGAAAAAAGAGGGCTGTAGGTACCTGCACTGGAAATGCAGGAGCATTGGGAGTGCTGTAATTTAACTGCACAACAGCTACTTGATATGATTGAGAATCGTGGATATAGACCATGGAACAATGACCAGAAAGGATTGAGCTAATTCTACATCTGACGTCAACATTATAAGTCAATTGCATGGTCCCTGAATCCTGCAGGAAGGACTTACTAATGGACACACAGCTGCCTTTAGAAGCTGTTCTTATACCTCCTAATATTAACCCATGTGAATGCTGTGGAAAGTTCTCTGTATCAGAAGTCATGCATCTTCCCAAACTCTCTAGCACGCGGATTTCTACTCCTGGAAACGAGCCTCCACCTTCATAGTTTTCTTCTTTGATTGATTGATTTTGCTACTTGAACTTGCATTACTGGCTCCTCCTACCGACTTACCTCCTCCCCAACCCTATCTTTGTACCATCCTCATCCCTCCCTGTAACTTTCCCAGGGTTGTGACCTCTGGTTTGGTTCTGTAAATCATTTAATCTAATAGGGATTACTGGACTGGAAGCATGCACTGGGGTCTGGTGGGGTCCAGAACTGAAGGAAAGGATTTCCCGCCTCCTTGAAATGATCAGGAACCAATAGTACAGTAATGTAGCATAGGCACAAAAATGTTTTGTGTGTTGTTTACTTTCACGATTAAAAAACCATTGTATCACTTCTGTCTCCCTTGAGTTTTGACTTAGGTAACCTCGGCTTCTGCCCGTCATTGACTTCCTGACTCATTCATCACTCATATTTCTTCCCATACCTACAACATGGCAACACAAAGTTATCTACTGACATATTCAAAACCAAGACACCAATTCCAAACTCATTTTCCATTTTAAGTTGTTTTTGTAGTAGTTAACAATCTCTATATGTGTTCTCATTAAAAATGAGATGGCACGCAACAGAATTGATATGGAGAGATTTATTTGGGGGCAAGGGAAGAGGAGAAGAGTTGGGACCTGAGTGGGCCATGAGGGTAGAGAGAGACAGAGACAGGGAGACAGAGTGACAGAGACAGAGAGGCAGAGTGGGAGGGACGGAGGTGCCCTTAGAGATAGTGCAAGAGAGAAGCACAAGGGTGAGAGAGAGAGATGGGTGGTGGTTTATCCTTTTATAGTCTGGCACACACCTGGTGGCAGACTAGCAGAGCTGCTTGGGAGCTAATAATATGTGTATATAATTTGTGTGTATCTGCATATTTTGTGTATATATTTTTCTTCAGATTTGGTTGTAACTTTAGCAGCTCAAACCTAAAACCTATTTTATTGTGTTAAATGGTTAAATCTTATAACCAACCAAATAAGGTAATTATTATGTTACTCTGTGGGACACGAGCCCCTTCTCTCCCAAGATCATCTCTGTCATGTGTATTTGCTTTCTCATGTCTGCTATACAAGTATGTATGCATGAACACACATCATCCTGAAAATGCTCTTCTGCCTCTGGTATACATTTGTATCTTCCCATCTTTGTATATCTCTGTCTTAGGTATAGTAGTCTACCAGTTTCTGAAAAAAAAATAGACAATCAATATTTTTATCAGACCTTCAGATTGTGTTGATTATTTGGATTGATGTAGGCTTCTAAGTTAGAAATATTTTTTCCAATTTGAGACTTTGCCTTCATGCTTTTTGTTCGTGTTCCTGATAGAAGTCTGATGCTCTCAGATGCCCAATTTTATGAAGTTATTGATTTTTTTCCCTTTCTCCCTCAGGCCCTTCTCTGGATTGTGAGACTGGCTCCTACCAGTTTATGCTAGACATTTCATGGGTAATTAATCATTGACACCCATGAATGTCGAGAGCTCTTCAGCCTTACTCCAAAATTCTAGTGTCATTGTCTGGGTGCTGTTGGAATATTATCTTCTAGCACCCTGGAAAATTCCATTGCATAGCGAGAGCTGAGAGGGCATTCTCTAGATCATTTGGTTTCAGATAGTCTGGAGTCCAAATGAAATCCACTTAGACTCAGGAGATATAGGAGGAGCCCGGAAGCTCCAGTAAGTGAGCTTCTTCTGGTGCTGCTTTCTTGACTGGAGACCCACCCTGAGCAGAAAGAGGTGCCTTGGCTCCAGAACTTCATGAACCACTGCCTGTCTGAGTTTTGTTTGTTTGTTTATTTTGTTTTGTTTATCTCTTGATGAATTTTCATGTTTGTGAAAGCTTAAGAAACTGTCCAGGAGGACCTTCCATGAGAATAAAGAAATGGTTCATAGTCTGTAGACTCCCAACACAGTAATTAATATAGTTTGCTTTGTGTTGCTATGATAAACATCAGGACTAAGAGAAACATGAGGTGAAAGGGCTTTGTTTCATCCTATAGGCAATAGTCCATCATCAAGGGAAGCCAAGGTAGGGACCTGACAGCAGAAACATGGAGCAGAAACGGTGAGGCAATACTGCTTGCTGGCTCCCATTCAGCTACCTTTTTCATATAGGCTTGGCCCACTGGCACATGGGCAGCATTACCCACAGGAAGCTCAGCCCTCCTAAATCAATCTGCAATTAAGAAAATGCCCCCACAGACACAGCCAAGGCCCAATTTGATGACAGCATTCTTTAGTTGAGGCCCACTCTTCCCAGGTGTGTCAAGTTCGCAACTAAGATTAGCTATCACAGTAATGCATTCACATTGTGAAATGGAACATATTATCCCATCTGATTTAGAAGGCATCCGTAATCCAACAGTGGGAAACTGAGTGTGAGGAGGGGTAGTACGGGGTGCATGAAAATCTCTTCTTCTCAACCTTGCTGTACAAGAAGTCCTAAGAATCATGGCTGTGGGTTGTGCATATTACCGTGATGGTAAAGATAGCGTTGGAGCATATAACACTGGGATGATTGAATTGATTGACACTTTACAGTTACCCAGCAACCTCCCAAAATTCCAGCTAGTTTCTACAAATACAGATAGTAGCTACTCAACTGTAAGTCTGGTTCTCTGGTGCCCACATTTTTCTTTGAATGTTCATGGTTATTTTTTCCATGGGCTTGGGGCTTCCTGCATGTCTATTGTGACAATGATTGGGGAATCTAAGTTACTTTTAATATAAATGAGTACCTGGAACCAATTGGATGACTTGATGCATAATGGTATCAAGGACAATAAACTAAGATTCATGTCTCACTCTGAGGAGGGACAGCATCCTGAAAGACATGAGAACAGTGTTTCACCTCACTGTAATCACACACCTGCATTCTTTATTTCTCTCTTCAAAACTCATCTGAAACTTTACCTAAAAAAAAACTTTTTTAATGCTAAGATTGCTGTATGCAATAAAGCAAATTTTCTTTCATTCACTTACGTAACATACATACTTAAAGGAAAGATGATGTGAAATGACTTTTGATTTGTCTTTATACAGTCACAAAACACTCAGAGAAACAAACCGCTGGGAAATTATTTTCCTTTCTTCTTAACCTCATTAGGTTTATGTGGCTTCGGAGACACCAGTGAAATTGCTCTCGCTGTCTCTCAAATGTCCCATCTGTTCCTGCTGCTCACTCTCCTACTTGAAGGCTGACTCCTTTGGCTTCCCAATTAGTCTCAGTGCCCAACTGTGATGATGGCAGAGGGAGTGGTAGAAGGGAGCATGAGGAACCAAGAAATGGTGATTGGCTGTCATGAAAACATGTCTAGTAGGAAATGCAAAGATGAGGAGAATCTAAATAATAGACAATATTGCCTGAGCTCTGTAATCACCCTGAGGTACATTGGAGGGGCTTGAATTCCAGAGGAGTTTACTTTACTGTGTACACACTTCTTACTCTGTGTATGGCATCTGTCTACATGGTCCTTGTTAACAAAAAGGATGGAAGGAGGCTGCCCTTGCTTTGTATTTGTTGCTGTGGTTAAGATGCACTAAATAAAAGCAGCTTATGGCAGAAAGGGCTTATTTAGCTAACAGTTCCAATTCTAGTCCATCATCACAGGAAGTCAAGGCAGGAACTTCAAAGACCTAATCACACAATACCCATAGTCAAGAGCCAAGAAAAAGCAATGCGTGCATGCTGCTTGTTTACTTGAGCTCCGATTGATTTTCCTATTCTTATACAGGTCAGTACCCTCTGTCGAGAGAATGGTGACACCAACAGTGGGCTGGGTCTTCCCCATGAATTAGCTTGGTTAAGAAAGCGAACCCACAGAAATGCCCATAGGCCGGCTCAACGTAGGTAATCTCTCATTGAGATTCCCTTTCCAGGCTGCTCTAGGTTATGTCAAGTTGATAATTAAGACCAACCACCAACCACCACAGGGGTTAATATTTATTGAGTGCTCACCATGCATCAAGGATGATACTGGCATTTTTATTTCAAACACATCAGAAATTCTAGGCCAAGTTGTCAAGTTTTCCTGGGTCGCTAAGAGGGAGAGTTGGGATACAACCCAAAACATGATTTTGTGACTTAACGCTCTTTTCACTACCTGGATCCCATAGGTAAAAATCTAATTGCGATTTTAGGCCTAGTATCACTTTGATTCATTTTCCTCCTACAAATAACACATCTAATCATGATCTCTACCACATAGGCCAGTTTTGATGTTTATGTAATATAACGAGTGTGGACCATTTAGCACGGCAATGCAGATTTTGAGGGGGAAAAAAACCATTAACCCCAGGAATATGATGAAAAGAAACTTAGAGCAGAACATGAGCACACTGAATCATTGTGAAACATCACACAACACCACAGTTTTATGATCAATATAAAACTGATCAGACCATAGAAAGACTGTGTGGAAGGAAAACTCTTCTATGGATTGCGAGAAATTCTAGTATCTTTTCAATATACACGTGAGTGATTTAGTCACCAGTTTGAATTAACAGGAGACATCACTTATGAGAGACTGAACAGACAGGACACTATGAACGCATCCCCCTTTCCCAAGCCCTCTCTGCATCCTCCAGCCCATTTTTATATGAGGCGACTGTTTCCTTTGATATGACAGGTCATGTAGTATCTTATGTTACATAAAATATTTGCTGGCTATAAACACTCTTGAGCTCCTGTGCTTAGTTGAATGTACGCTTAACGACCTTGTTTCAATTGACTCATCTGAAGTTGGTACATAGCTTGTACATAGGGTTGATATCCTTAACTCCACCTACAGGCTTTATTTGCTATAATTACAGTAGCACCTTGTGCCCTCTGAAGCACAGCACTTGTCTCATTGTTTTAATGTGGTTTACTCGCATTTTCATCCTCCACAAATAAACTACTAAAGAGCACACTATGTGTAGACTGTTTTAAGTCTTTGTCTTAGGCATGGATCATGACTAAACATTTCATTGAATAAAATATATGTGAACGATTGCAGGAGCTATACATTACATGCCTATAAACAGATAATTGAACTCTTTGACAATCAAAATATTAAATCAATACAAAGCAAGGCTTTAGAATAATAAGATAAAATTTTTTTTCCTTATAACAATAGGAAGAATATGGACATTCTTCAATTGCAATACATGGAAAATTAGTTTAACTATGTGCTCTAGGCAACAGTGAGTTTTATTTATCCATAGCTTGTGGTTTTTTATCTAGGTTTTACTTATCCATAGTTTTCTTGTATTAAATACGTCAGTGTACTAATGCCAATTGTAAACACAAATTTATTTTTATTTAATGTAACTGACAAGAAGCTTGAAAAAACTAGTTTCTGTTTTCCCCACTTTCCCAGTTGAGCATTTTATAATAAGATTTTTTTTTTTTTTGCTTCAATATTGTTCATTTAGTGTTAGTCATTTTGAGAGTTTAGTGAATTTTGATTTGGCTGTATGAACAAAGAATTAGTTTTCAACAGGGATGTAGCCACTGGTGGGTTTCTCATGTTCCAGTGGATGGCCCCGTACACTTATATATATACAGGCAGCATTACTGGGCTTGTGGGGTCTTAAAAGGTTACATCAAGTTAGGACTAGCATGTGGTGGAAGGGCTCTAGGAAGATATGGGGGTAGCACTATAAACATGTATAAAATTCTCAAGGAATAAATTAAAACATATTTTTAAAAAGATACTGATATTTAAAAACAACATCTATAACATAAATTACTTTAGATTTACATAGACTACACAGATTACATAGACTATGTACTATGAAAGTTAGCTTTTGCCATGTCATCTTTTGAACACTGATGGGCAGTTAGCATATTTTATTAATAACTTCATTTAAAATGAATAGATAATATAGATAATATGGCTATATATTTGAAGTACCTTATATTTCACTGTTTGTGAGCATCTACTACCACACATACACACACAAACACACAACACACACATATGAATAGAAATGCTACTGACTGGATTAATCTAGTTGTTTATGATTTATGATGGCATCTTGGATTTCAAGTTTAGTTCAAATATAATTCTGCCCCTTGGCTATGCAAACCTTATCAAGCTGCCCAACTTCATTAAGCCAATAAATTACCATACTGAAACAAGAAGACAGTGCTAACTATTAAGTGATGTAAGGTACATAAGGAAAAAAGCTTTGTTACCAGCACATCTCTTTTTTTGGCATTTTTTTTTTTTACTACAGCTGTTTTCATGTGACATGGTCTTGGTAACAGGGGGGAGATAAAAGCTGATGGAATGTTCACAACATTTTTGTTATATTAGAGTGCAAAGAGAACTACAAAAAAAGGAAAGTTGCCTGAAGTCATACCTTGCCTTGGGTATCAACATTTCTATGTGTTATTGTATAGGTCAAGCATTCTTGGTCATCACCTTCCTCCTAGTACAAGGAAAATACCATGTGTGTCACATGAAACTTCACTTTTTTCCCCAAGACTGAACTCTGCCAGTGGTACACCCACAAGGCATGTGCCCAAGAAAATAAGCTCTTCTACATTCTGTACCTCAGTCCTCCCTCTCGGGAAATCCTCTTACTTCCAGGGCTGATGTGTGCAAGGAAATAAGCTCTTGCTCATCAGCTCTCATTTAACAGACCAGAGGGGGAGGAGTGTGCACTCATGTCTGTGCTCATTTGCTTGTGCACCGATAAAGCAGGAAGAGAAGCCTCTTTCAGTGTTTTAGTTCACTTACTATCTATCTTTCACAAAATAGCACCATACATACCAAGTAAGTGAATTTAAGGTGAGATGGCCATATGTCAGGAAGGCATGTTTGGAGAACGGAGATGACAGCTGTCAATGATAAACAAAAGTCCCTTTTATAAAGCTGGCTCACTCAGCAGTCAGTTGCACAGAGTCCAGCTAACCCTCTCAGTTCATCTCTTTCAGCTTCCTCAGGCCCTCTGACATCCCCCATTACAGTTTGTAGAGATCAGTAGGCGTTCTTACCCTGCAGGGCCTCCGGAAGCTCTTTCCTCAGTATCTGTACAAGCACTACTGCTCTTCCATCGATGTTTAGTTCAAATTTTTACGGACCTCTAAACTCAAAATGCCCGACCCATCAGAATATGGAGATCTTACTGTACCATTAATCACACTAAATTAGTGGGGTTTGAGGGCTTTACCACGCTGCATCTTCCCATTTCTGTAGGTAACTACATATATCTGTCTTTATAGATCTATACTGTACAGAGGTATATAAATGCAAAGAAATATGATATAAAATTTGCACTATTCATGTCATTTCTAAATATTGTCTTTAGATGGATTCTAATTTATTTCTCTTATAGCTAAAACCATTAGGGAGAAAGTTATAAAATCACCTTATATGTTCGCTTCTGTTTTTCACAGAATTAGAGTGGTTTGTTTCATCAGAGCATATTGCTTATAAAGAATATATAAATTGCACTATTATAAACAGATTCTATTATTCAAATGCATATCTTCAGTGATTTATTTAAAATAAAATTTGTGACTGTCTAGTATTAAACATGATACATACATTTAATTTTAAATTTAGAAAAATTTAAAATTTAATTTATTATAATTTATTCAGATTATATCCAGAATGTTATCTCCTCACTTGTATCTTCCTGTTCCCACCCTCCTTCCCTCTTCTGTCCTATTCTCCTCTCCTAGACCTAGATGTCCCTCAAGCGAAGAATGGATGAAGGAACTGAGGTAGACTTACACAATGGAATACTGCTCAGCCATTAAAAACAAGGAAACTTGAAATTTACAGGCAAATGGATGGAACTAGAAATGGTAATTCTGAGTGAAGTAACCCAGAGCCAGTTTTATGTTTATAATAAAGATGAGATGATTAATAAGGTAATAAGGTAATAAGGCACCAGGCAGAAGATGTTATGTTATAGAGGAGTTTATTAAATGAGCATGGAGAGAGAAGAAAAGGAGGGAGGGGTGCCCTGGGGGGGGGAGAGAGAGAGAAAGAGAGAGAGAGACACACACACACACACACACAGAGGGGGGGGGGAAGAGAGGGGAGAGAGAGGAAGAGTAAGGGGGGGAGCAAGGTAGAACTGTCTTTTTATACAGCCCTGGGCTAGGCCACGCCTCTGTGGCAGGTAGGCAATGACATCACAGGTAGGCAGACCAAAGCAGAATCCTAACACCCAGAAAGACATGCATGTTATATACTCACTTGTAAGTGGAACATCGATGTCCTCTGAGAGACTCTACTCAGCAGGGGATCAGGACAGATGCTGAGATGTGCAGCTGGACTCCAGGTGAGAATGGTATAGAAGGACCCAGAGGGTTCTGGAGCCCCCCAAGGAGACCATCAAGGCTGGCAGATCTATATTCAGAGGGGCCTGCACCAACTAAGGACAATGCATGCAGTAAACCCTGACCAATGCACAGCTCATTCTCCATGCTGTGGGGAGAGCAGGGACAGCCTCTGACATGAACTCTGGTGGTCCTGATTTGATCACTCCCTCTTGGTGGGGAGGCCCTATGGCACAGAGGAAGGGGAAGCAGGCTCTCCAGATGAGACCGATAGGCTGTGGTCATATTGTGGGGGAGGAGGTCTTCTGTCAGATACATACATTTCTTATATGAAGAAAAGAGTGTCAAAGGGACAGGTCCTGCTGTGGTTCCACTTTGCCAGTGGCCTGGGTCTTGCAGGTCTGGATCCCTTCAGGCAGGCAGGTTTGCATCCCCAGCCTGGTACAGCAGTGGGAGGGAGATGCAAGCTCTGTGAGCGCTTCCTTAGCTATTGGCTTGGGCTTGCCCCCATGGAGCAGGTGGGAAGCCCTGGGCATCCTGTATGAAATGAGGAGCCTAAGGCAACTTTGCTGGTGAATAAGCGAGTTATAAGCCCCGGGCAGTGAGGATGAACGTGTCTGATTGTCTGATTTGCTAGGGTTGAAGGAGCCAGTTTACCTCATCTGCATATAGAGATACCATGCCTCCTTAACACGGGGCCTTTATCACAGGAAGAAAGACTACTTAATTGTTCTATGTGTGAGGGGATGGCCCCAGAGGTATAATTAAAGACCGTTTGTTGAAGGCTAAGATCTCAGCCTGGCATGGGGTACTTCCTAGAACTTCCTGTGTCTGTTATCAGGAAAAGTCAGGCCTGTATTATTATCTGGAATCACCAGATCAGGTGGGGTGAGGGCCCGCTCCCCCCACCCCCCCACTGAAAAGGAGAGTCATGTTCTTCATAGTCTGATCACAGCATTGACTATCTGGAGAGTGCCAGACTTGCCCCCTAATCAGCAGACTTCCCACACCCTGCCAGGATGGTCATTGCTGTAGCTGCATAGGGTCCATAGCTGGGTAAAGTTGCTGGTTACTTTTCTCCTCCAGGAGCGTGAAGAGCATCTTCCAGCACTATGACAGCTTGCTAGTGAGGACAAAACCCCCAGGTCAGTCCCAGGGTGACTTCTTCATGTCCTATGACTCAAGTACGTTATATCTTCAGCAGCAGCCAATGCCGTACACAAGTAAAATGAAACGTCCGGGACAAGCTACAGAAGACGACGGACTGGAGGTGGTTGATGCTTCTCTCCTTTTTACAAACAGCTGACAGTGGCTAAAGTAGCGCTGCTGTTATATTAGCATGGTGCTCTCATGAACACGTAGTAGCATCGTTGTGGAGAAACTGTACTCACTTTGCTTTTCAGCTTGGTCGTGTGAATGATGCTTTCGGTTATTGGATTGTTAGTGGACACAACACGTGCTGAGGCTTTTCAAACGGCTTCTTGCTCTCTTAGTTTGCTAGTTCTTGCCACGAGAACAACATACCACATGTATCCTTTGGCCAGAGAGAGAGACAACAGACAAATGACCCCAAACTATATAGTTTGAGTTCAACCTAGACTGGCCAACTTCCAGATGACACAGAGATGTCACAGGGACAAATAGTGTCTAATTACACATTGGGGGGTCATCTGCTAAAGAGGATGACTATTATAATGATCCAAAACCTCTCTACCAAAATCGTCCAGCAGAACGTGCTTCTGATCTGTGCTGTGTGAAGATGATAAGAGTCTGTGTTTCCAGGAAGTCTGCTCTGTATCACTAATGCTGCCTTAGTAACATCATCCGTTTGAGAGGACCACTGGACATCTTCATTGTTTCAGGACTCCGGCTACTTCTTGGGACACAGAGAGGAATGAGACCTCATTATTGGCTCGAGGAAGCTTGAAGATAGTCATGGAGCTTGCACATAATTGAAAGTGGTAGACCAGTATCACAGCAATGGAAAACAACACAGCAAGTCATTAGCACACACACTGCTCATTTGACAAACAGTAAAAATAGCTTTAGAGCTTAGCTGAGGCTATGACCCCAGGCTTTTGCCTATGTGTAACTATATCATAGAGGGCTTTGCCCCAGGTCAACATAATGCTTAATGGAGTTGGGTCAATGAAATTTAGCCCTCTAAAAGACCCCATTCCTTTATAAGACAGCTGAAATACCTAGAAGAAACTCTTTCAAAGCTGCTGAACAAATAACATAGAAACCATAACTTCCATATTTCACTTATAATATTTACTCTGAGACTTGCTAGCTATCCAGAGAGCACTTGGAAATTTCAAAGCATCTTAGAGTGGTTGGTGAGCATGATTTCAGACCACAGTGAGTGTAAGCACAGCTTACATGTGAACATAAAATGGAGATACGTGTGGCCCTATAGAGCCACAGAGATTGTGTGGTTTCAAAGAAAAGCCCATGTCTATGACAGATCGGACGAAGGCATACAGCTTTGGGGAGGGGGACATGTAAGGGAACGGATTACTACTTTCAATTTGTCTAATAGATAATGTTTTCCCAAATGGACACTATCTTTTTTTTTTTTTTGAAAATTTGAAACTAACTATACCTTTAATCATATTTATTTTTAGATCACAAATAACATTCACTTTGAATTTCTGCCTGTCTTTTGCAAGCAGATTTTAAATTTTTTTTTATTTATTTTATTTTTTATTTTTTATTTTTTTTTATTTTTATTAATTTATTCTTGTTACATCTCAATGTTTATCCCATCCCTTGTATCCTCCCATTCCTCCCCCCCCATTTTCCCATTATTCCCCTCCCCTATGACTGTTCCTGAGGGGGATTACGTCCCCCTATATATTCTCATAGGGTATCAAGTCTCTTCTTGGCTACTTGCTGTCCTTCCTCTGAGTGCCACCAGGTCTCCCCCTCCAGGGGACATGGTCAAATGTGAGGCACCAGAGTACGTGAGAAAGTTGTATCACACTCTCCACTCAACTGTGGAGAATATTCTGACCATTGGCTAGATCTGGGAAGGGGTTTAAAGTTTACCTCCTGTATTGTCCTTGGCTGGTGCCTTAGTTTGAGCGGGACCCCTGGGCCCAAATCTGCCTATCATATTGTTCTACTTGTAGATTTCTAGGACCCTCTGGATCCTTTTATTTTGCTGTTCTCCCATGCGTCTCTCATTTAGAGAATGGACACTATCTTAATGCTGCCAAAACTTTTCAATTGAGTATGACTAGAGAGGCATGCTGTTTTCAAATTTACACACTGAGGAGGAAAAGAAAAGAAATGTTTGTTGTAGCCTTTCTCACTTCAGCTACAGGATATCCGGCCTGATTTGTTTCATTATCTCAACTCTATTGACGGTCACACACATCAAAAGACTTAATTAGAGAAATGAAATATGTGATTCAGATTTGGTAAGAAGTCAAGTCATGACAGATGCAGCAGCATCCTGCTTTCCTGAGATTCGGCCTGGATGGATGGAAGATCTCTGCCCTGTAATTACCATGTCCTCTTAGGCACGATTGTAACTGTAACAGATTTGTCTGCTCCGGCAACAATCTGTTTTGTTCAGAAGACAAATCGGTTTGCTTGTTTAGCAGCTAACAATCCTTTGTGCTTTCTTTTCATTTGCCAGATGATCAAAACAAAAAATAATTTTCCTGCAGTTGTTTCTCTTAGCAAACACGGAGAGTAGTTTTAAAAGCTATTTTTAGGAGTGGTTCGTATTGAGAGGATTTAAAGGACTGTAAGCTATTCCACAGTCAGAAAGGAATGAACTTTCCTTCTGAAAAGGATATTTTCTAGGTCAAGGATGCATTTGAGATGCCAGCAATGAGGCAGGGGATGCAAGTTAGCAGCAGAACGCTTGCTGACATGCATAAGAACTGGGACTATTTCCAAGACTGTGATGATGATGATGATGATGATGATGATGATGATGATGATGATGGTGGTGGTGGTGGTGGTGGTGGTGGTTGTGGTCGTGGTGGTGGCGATAATGATAAATACTGCTAATGTAATGCAATTCAGTGTTCGATCTTCCAACACGAGAGTGTCTTAGCCTCAGATTCCACATTGGCCACCAAAAGCTTATCACCTCAACTTATAAAATGTAGACTGAAATTTCCAAGTCCTGAATGTTTGCTACAATAAACATCCCAATAATAGGTGTCAATTTTACCTCTTTATGTTAAAATGAAATTCAAATCTATAGACTACAAACTCCCAAGGGGTTTTCTATAAACAACATATTCAATGAAATGTAAGATGGCCATGCCTCTGCAAAAGTTCCCTTTCCCAAAACTCAAGTTTCTTAAACCACTTTTACCTTCGTTATGCCACTTAATTAAAATTTCATTCCTTCTTTCTGTATCTCACTTTTATCATTTATAAATTACTTACTGAAAAAAAATTGCTTATTGAGTATAATTAGAAACTAATTATAAAGCAATTATCTCCCTACTACAGGAAAACACAGAATTTAAGATAATTGTCACATTGTGGTTTCAAAACAATTGTCCCTACCTTCTTGTAACACACACACACACACACACACACACACACACACACACACACACACACACATTTATTTTCTCTCCCTCTCTGTCTCTTCCTAGCTCTGTGTCTCTTGAGAGTGTGCTCACCCCCACCACTTCTCCTTCATCTATCTGTATCAGTTTCTCTGTCTTTGTCTGCTGTCCTTCAAAGGTGGAGGGCTATTAAGGTTGCTTTTATTTGGATAATTTCTCTTTGTCATGGTAATTATCTTCCAGTGTCCTGGCAGCTTTAGGTCCATGTCAAGATTGCAATTCTGTATAACCACATGATATCTATATCAGTTTCACATCAATGTATGCTTTTATTGTTGCTTAGTACCCATTAAACTTTTTCTATATTTATAAATAAAATGCTATTAGGCCAAATAAATTAGCCCAAAAGTCTCCAAATATTTTCTGTGACTGTGAGAAAATATTTTTTAAGTATGGGGGAATTAGTACTTTGATTAATATAGAATGACTGAAAATCAATGCAAAATCAGAAAACTTGGGTTTAATATTTAATAGTATATTTTTAAAAGATTTGGTAGAAAGTGTGCTTTGAAAGAGCTGAGTTAATGATACCCATGAAGTTCTTTGTAAGAGTTGGCACATCGGCTGGGTGTGGTAGCACACTCCTTTAATCCCAGCACTCGGGAGGCAGAGGAAGGTGGATCTTTTTGAGTTCGAGGCCAACCTGGTCTACAAAGAGATTCCAGGACAGCCAAGCCTACACAGAGAGACCCTGTCTCGAAAAACCAACAAAACAAAACAAAGCAAAAACACCAAAGAGTTGGGACATCTGTATTTACATTGTTAGATTTCCTTGTTGCTCACTAACATAGCATGTTACCACTTTAAAGAATATTTGTTGCAGTCACATCTTATGATATCTGATGGCATTTAGCTTTTTGAGTGGTTTTCCCCCCGTGCTTTGTAGCTATGTCTACTAATTTTGTTGAGATATTTTCTGTACTTTGTCATGCTGCTCAAGCATAATTATTTTATTTTGACACCAACTGTGTTAGTCAGTCAAACTGACAAAAATTAATTCTCAAATTAAAAATTTTTTACATTGCTTTCTTATGCTTCAGCTCTGCCATAGAATTATCGTACTACCACAGGAGTCCAAGCAAAATCAAATGGAGTGGAAGCCCAAAGCCTTACATTAAGTGTTGGACACTGTTTCTCAACTTTCTTTTTACTTCGTATTCTACCATGAACCCCAGGACCCATTCTGTTTGGGCCATAATAACACACGGTCTGCATTTTCATTCACAAGGTATTTTATTCCTGGTCTTTATAAAATCAAACTGAGAACCTAAAACATAAGCATTGTGCACTTAGATCAACTCTCCTGAGCAAGTAGACTAAAGTAGCTGCCCACATCACTGCCTCTTCAGCTTGTGTGTGTCACCACACTGCAGTTCTTCATTGACACTTCTTTCATCTTGACATCTCTCTGACAACAGGCTCCCTCCAGTGCCGGATCTTGTCCATCCTCCTCGCATTTCATCCTCACGGTTTCTTTCAGTGTAATCAGCTACTAATATTCTCTGATGACAAAAAATGGAGAAACAAGGGCTTGCAGGTTTCTACAAACTAAAACTAAAGTTGGTTACAGCAATCGGTGTTGAGGTTCCATGTTGCTACTGGGTCTTACATATGGATGGGAAATTGGCTGACCCTGAAGACATTTCTGCCATGGTTAGCCCACTTTTATGTGGCCTGTTTGTTGGTAGAATGATGAGCATCCTTTATACGCAACCAGTTCTCTCCACAGTACCTATTACCTTGATGCAAGACCAGGATCACCATTGAAAATTATCCTGAAATCTTATCAAGACCTACAAGAGACCTATAGCGCTAACAGACAGAACAATTAGAAGCATTTTGAGGTGGCGATTTAAGACTTCTTTAACTTATAACTGTATTGCTATTACCCTTAGGATCCAGTGACGTATCTCAGAAGCTAGGTTTGTTGTTGTAGTTGTTGTTATTGCTGTTTCTTTAAAACAACAGGCTAAGAGTCCCCATGCTAACACATGGATTTATCATCTGCAGCTTGTATTTGACCAGGCATCCTCTATGTGATCAAATAGCTCTGACTAGGGTCTACTCCTGAGTCTCATGTCTTGACTCACTTACAGCATAGATCCTAGGCACAAAGCCCTCCTCTTGCTACCTTGGGCTTCCTAGCTGTCAGAAACAAGTTCACCAATTCCTTGGACCCTGGTCCCTAATGGGATTATTTTTTGTCCCTCTGCTTAATAACAATTTAGGCCCAAGACTTGGAAACATGCAGCTTTTCATTCTGCATCCATGTTTGTTTGTTTGTTTCACCCATCCACAGCACAATTTTCTTTTTCCCAAATCTCTAACACTCCATTAAAATCACTGGCTTACCCCATTCATCTAGCAAAGGGCTGTTTAGCTGGTTGTTCAGTCAAAACTCTAAAGTGCTTTAAGATAATAGCAGTAGTGGGAACCGGCTTGTGCTTTTAAGTACTGCACAGTATCCAGCAAACCTAAAAAGAACATAAACTGTGGTCACAGCAGGGAGTCATTTCATCTTACGTGCAGGAGGAAGTGCAGTCTTCATTTGGCAGGAAGAATTGTCTGTCTGTGCACTGGGGAAATACCATTCTTGTTTGCTATGCTTAGTTTGGAATATGCTTCTGGTCTGCACAGCATACGTCTCCTTTCCTGACAACATTACAGTGTGCAAATGGGACAATCCAGGAGAGTGTGCTAACAAAGGTAGATGTGCCCAATGGGCACCTGCACTGCCCTCCCATGCTTCGTTTCTAGAGGTGTGAAATATAAGGGTGTGCTGAGCCCCCAAACCAGCCTTTGTAAGCATATAAGAGGATAGACACCCTTCTTTCTGTTGTAAAGACCCCTTCTTATAGCACCCTTCACCCTAGCTATTTTGCATTTCAAGACCTTCCTGTAAACTAATGCCTCTTAGACCCCAAACTACCCTTGATATATTATGACTGATCCATCCATCCATGAGAAATCTTGTTATAGTTATGCAAGCTTGGCTTTCTTTTGGAGGAAGGTGAGGAAGGAAAGTGCTATTAATAGCTCTGAAAGTGTCGAGGACTGAAGATACTCTTAAATACATGTGGTTTTATTCTTCTATTTAAAGACTTTTATTTACTTTAGGATTTAAACTACCAATTGCAATATATTATTTTAGGTAAGGAGAGAAAAACGAGCAAATAAATGTTTCCTGTTTTGAAATGACATTTAGAAAATTTTATACATATATATGTTTGTGTTTTGCTTGCGTGGATGGGTGTGTATCATGTGACTATCTGTGGAACTAGAGAGCATGTCAGACCCTCAAGAAATGGAGCTAAGGACAGTCATGAGCTGCCATGACATATGCTGTCATAAAATCAGACTGAATCCTTCCATTGTATTGCTCTTTCAAAAGTTGTTTTTGCTACGTTGATTTTCTTACCTTCACTTGACTTTCAGAAGAGAACAACCTAATCTACGAAACTCCTCAGGGAATGTTCTTAACTAAGCTCTCTGACAACTTCAGACATACACACACCTCACTCTGGTTTCTGTCTTTCGCCATCCTTCCTTATCACTCTCTGGACTCAGTAGTGCATGTGCACATGTTTCTGCTTTAGTCCCGAGTATGGGACGGGGAACAGGCTTGTGAGAGAACAAGTGATGTTTATCCACTTAGGAGTTGAACCGTCTCATACAGGTGATTGGTTTTTGCCAGCTGAAACACACCTTAGTACAGACTCTGAGAGTGTGTGTGTGTGTGTGTGTGTGTGTGTGTGTGTGTGTGTGTGTGTGTGTACACACATACATATCTCCAAAACAGGAGGCTGGGGCTTTTGGGGTCTTGGTGTTGTTTGGCTGTTCATTGCTTCACTTTGAGATGCTCCTAGAGAGAACTGCTCCAGAGAATGCTTCAGGGCTCCCCAAGTTTCGGCTGCTGTTCAGGTTCTAGCAGCAACTTTGGTGGAATTGCTGGTCTGCTGAAATCCTGCCGACTACGCCAGGGGAATCACTCCCAGGCACTGAGTCCAAAAAGGTCTACTTCTCCTGTTCCCATTAACCTCTTTTCTCTCCTGTCTAGGGTAGGTGGGTTGGAAGGGAGGTATAAGCATTAAAGGACCCAAAATAAAGTAGGTTTGGAAAAGGTCGAAGCCTACAGAACTCTACCTTTTCCTCAGATCTATGACTTTGGCTGTGTTGTATGATGGAATTTTAATGGGCTTTTGTTAAGCTTGTAATCATTTTAGAAAAAAAAAAAAAAAAAACAGACACTTTGTAGGATTGAGTCTTCTAACCCATGAACAAATTGTATGTTTATTATTTGGCTATCCTTATTTGCCTCGTTAAAACTATGTAGTTTTCAAGGCCAGGGAAATGAATCAGTGAGTAAAGTTCTTGTCCTGCAAAGGTTAACGATGTGAGTTCAGATCCACGAAACTCATGTACAAACTAGGCTGGGGTAGCGCCTGTAATCCCAACAGTCCTGTGGCAAGAGGGGAAGTGGAGATGGGGAAAACCCCCCATAAGCTTAAATGCCAGCTGGCCTGGGGTACACAGCATGGCAGGAAACAAGCGATGCATTGACTCAAACAACCAGCAAGGTGAGCGTTGACCCCTGAGGTGGGTCCTCTGATACACCCATGCTGCTGCGTGTCTATGTCCTCACACAAACAAAAATATAAACACTTAAAATTATGGTCTTTTCAGTATACGAGCTCTGTGTATCTGTTTTGTGAGGTTCTGCTGCAGGTATTTCAGTTTGAATGAAACTGTAAGTGGCACTGAGTTTTAATTTTGCTGCTCATATATCCTTTGCTAATTTATAGCACATAATGGATTTTGTGCAGTCATCTGATACACTGCTCATTTGCAAGACTTGATTATTAATTTGGGGGAGTTTACTTTTTAAGATCTCTTAAATTTTTCTATAAAAGCAATTATGATATTAAAGTTTTCCAATGTTAACTTTCCCTTTCTGACGTGTTTCTCTTCTTTAGAGAAGTACTTGTCACCTCCAGAGAACTGAGGTGAAACCATCTCTTCTCATTTAATCTAGGAAGAAAACAAGCAAACTGCCAATGACAAACATCCCATGATTTCTAAAGGGTTTTGGTAAGTTCTCCTCATCGATGGGGAGCCTTTCTGTCTTCATTTTCTGACACAAATCTGTTCCATTTTATCCAATGCTCCTCCTGATTGGTTTGTAAAGACATGAGGTTTGTCCTCTGTGACACGTTACTACAATGAGTTGTATTGAGTTTTTATTTTATTATTTTATTTTTATTTTTTGGTGTTTTTTCTTTCTTTCTTTCTTTCTTTCTTTCTTTCTTTCTTTCTTTCTCTTTATTTAATTAATGTATTCAGATTACAACTCAATTGTTATCCCATCACTTGCATCCTCCCGTTCCTCTCTCCCTCCCTCTTTCACCCTATCCCCGTCCCCTAGGGTTTAGACCATGAGCTCATCAAGTGTCCCAGGAATAAACTCCAGTTAGTCACAGTGTGAAATCCAGGACAGCTATTTTTTTCAGGACAGCTATTTATATTTTACTACATGAATTCTTTTCATGTATTGCTTAGTCACAAGTACATGATACTTTTTATATGTTGCTAAAATTATCATATGAATTCTTTTCATGTATTGCTTAGTCACAAGTATATGATACTTTTTATATGTTGCTAAAATTATCATATGTAATTTTATACATTGCTAACTATATTATATTTTCTAACATTTTGTCCAGCATTGTTATACATATATTCATGAGATAAGTCAGTGTATAGTGTTTTATCATGTATTTATTATATATAAGTTCCTAATCTGAGTAACAATAACAGCCACAATACCTTCCCCGCCCTAAAGTGTCAATGGAGACTCATTGAGGAGTCTGGGTTTGGTTTGCATCTCTTGTTTGAATAAGAACGTTCCCTATAGGCTCATATATTTTAATGTTTTGCTCCCAGTTATACTGTTTAGGAAGGAATAAGAGGTAGCAATGCAATGAGGCCTTGTTGGAAGAGGTGTGTCCTTCTTGGAGGAGGTATGTCACTGGGCAAGGACTCAGTTTCAAAAGCCCATGACAAGCCAGTCTCTCCCCAGCCCCTCTGGATCAGAGTATAAGCCTCTGGTTATTGCTCCAGTGCCATGCCTTCTTGTTCCCATGTTTTCTGCCATGATGATCACAGACTAACCTAAAACCATAAGCAAGCCCCCAGTTAATTGCTTCCTTTTATAAGCTGCCTTGATCATGGCGTCTCTTCCCAGCAATAGAACACTGACTAAGATGACTTCCAACACTAGGCAGCACTAAGGAGTTATGACATCCCATGTCTTGGTTGTGACGGATGAGCAGAAGAAGTTTGCACTCTTATGGAGTCTGAATCCTTGTAGATTCATGTGAAGATACCTGAAAGCCACTTTGAATTACAGTTATATGACAGACACCTCTACTTCAGGAGAGACAAATATCAGTAGAAAATTTAAAACACGGCCAAAGAGATGAATAATTATTTGAAAAGTTTGCTCTGTATTCTGTGTATCAACAAGTTAAAAAAAAAAAACAGTAAAACTGAAAATATAGTAATAAAAGGACCCAAACAGAGAAGAGAAAGGTATATAGAGAAAGAAGATGGACTCAGACCTGGGTGATAATATTGTTCCCCTGAGCACAGGCATGGTTTGTAGGGCTTTCTTTTTAACATCCAGAGAAAGCTTGGGATATCTTCTCTCAATGTTGCATCTAACAACATACCGGATGCCTTGTACAAAGGGCTAAGGCAATAAAAAGTAACTAATACAGACCACAAATGAAGAAACAAACTGTTATTCTTTGCTGAGAATATAATTGTATTGAAAAAACCAAAGAATTTAGGATCCTATAATAAATGAGTTGGCAAGATTGCAGAATGTAAGATCAACACAGAACATGATCCATACTTCTATACAGTAGGACACTTGAATTTGAAATAAAAATTCTGCCTTAAACAGTACACAGAGTATAGAAAACATACATAGATACAAACCTAATGCTATAAACATATAGATACAAATGATGAGTATAGTCAGCATACCAAAAGATACAAATCAGTGAGAGCCAGTAGAGAGTAAGGAAATGGTGATATTGTGCCACAGCAGCTGTGAACACCCTCACTCCTGTAGTTCTCTGACCCTGTAAGTTAGGAGACAGAGAACATCTAGAATAGGAAAGCTTCCCAGAATCTCTTTCACATGCTTTCTGATAGTTATTTTCATAACTCTTCCACATTCTAAGGCTCAGTTACCGCCATGATTCTCTGGAGGAAGGTAGCATTCTATCGTAAGAAGACATAGAAAATATGAAGTTATTTCTTATCAAAATCAAGCATTGAAAAATATACAGTGAAACGGAACCAAGTTTTCATTAGTGCCATGTTTAAGAAGAAAAATCTCCCATGCTTACATGAAGAGTAGCTACCACATTCTTTTACATATATACAGGCTTAAAATGTCAAGTAAATGGAAGCCAAATCTAAGCAGGTAATATTTTAATAATAAATATTTTAATTATAGGATCATTATTAATAAGCAATGTAATATTAACATATTCTTAAAATTTAGACTTTTGACTAAGTAATGCAAAATTCAGTATTACTTAAATTCAGTTAAATTGAAAACTATTTATTGTATAGAATTTTGTGGATACCATGTGTATTTTTATTAATTCACTGGAATAAAAATGAATAATAAAACAAAGATGACCTTATTTTGTTATAAAGATTTACTTGGCATTCTCAAATTACACTTATGTCTAAAATTTGAGTTTCAGTGTGATTGTTAGCAGTAATAAATTAATATTGCTTTCATGTATACATTCTTATTATATGTCTTTATCCAGTATATTGCATAAAGGTTGATGTGATGGTGTAAATTTAACACTGATTTTTCTCAGTCACTGTTTCTATGGAAACGTGGCAGCTGACAGAAATATAAAATCTGAATCCCCTTGCAGTGACATTGGTATAATTTTTCCGTTTTTTCCCTGACAAATAGAATAGCCCTGTTCACGCTAAGGTCTACAAAATTACAGTTTCACAACCAAAACTAATGGTTCATTTATAAGTCATCTACTTTCTAATTTAAGACAAACTCAATTTTTATTAAAGTTAATTTACTTCAAATTTCTTCTTGAAAACCCATTAAATCAAACACACATGAATTATAGTCTGTGAACAAATTCTAGACTTCAAACAGCCTGGTATAAGGTTCTATAAGGAGTGTTCGCTATCAAATTTTAAACTTAAAATTTAAATGGTAAATGCTTAATATAGTCCTCAGGGGTTATATAAAATAGCTCACTGAGTTTAAAGCAAAAGTTGATAATAGTTTGAAATAAAATATAAAAACCAGATCTAAAGGGCTACATTAAACCATGGCTACTGAGTATGGGCAAGAAATACATTTATTAAATTTTGAGTCATCATAAATGGCATACATCAAATAAATTTAAACTATCCAAATTAATCAAATTGTTTACAGTAACTGGGTGTGAGAGAGATGGCTCAGAGGGGAAAATGCTTGCTTCACCAGTGTGAAGACTTAAGATTGGATTCCCAGTACTTGTGTGAAAAGCCAAGCTCCAGGGCACACTCATGCTACCCAGCCATGGGGGGGGAGGGGATGATGACATAGGCAGATCCCAGGGGTCTACTGACCACTGAGTTTAGCTGAAATGGGGAGTGATGGAGCCATTGTTTGGATATTGTGTATATCTTGACTGCTTTTTAGAAGTCCTGCAAACTATACGGAATTGAAATTAAGACAGTGTGCTCTAGAATCAACGCACATTTTAGGAGAATGGCCCCATCATGTGCTCCTGGGTTCTTAATCTGTAGAGACCATATGACAATGGTGGAACCTGTGGCTTTTCCTAAACAGGAGAGGAACTGTTCTGAGGCTCTCGCTTATTTCACTTCCAAGAGAGCTCACATTGTAGATGATTCAACCACGTACAGCGCTGTGGGGTAGAATTGGGTTCCAGAGGCGATGGCTTCGCAATTTACTGGTTACTTTTGTTTTATCGTCATACGTTTTAAGGCACTGGGGCTGGAGAGATGGCACAAAAGGTTAAGAATGCATATAAACCTTTGCAGAGGACCAAAGTCTGATTCCTAGGATCCACATCAGATGGCTCATAACCACTTGTAACTAACTCCAGCTCTACGGGATCTGGCACCCTCTTTCGACCTCTGAGGGTGTGTAGACTTAGGTCCTCATACCTCCACACACATACGCAAGCACACACACATACTCAGGGCCTGGCCATTAGTAATAATATAACTATATCTTTATAATATTAACCTATTGGATTTCACATTGCTTGCGTGTACTTTGAATAACAGTCATCATTACCTCACAGTGTTCAATCTGTTGGTTATATCCCTGCAGAGTCACATGGCCAGTGAAGAACACTTTATGTCATGTTCCTTGCGGACCAACACCCCCCATATAATCATCTTTGCCACACACAGGATACTGTCCAATTCCAAACCTTCAGATGCTTTGGTATTTCCAATTTGAGGAATATTTAACACAATTATATTATGATCCATTACGGTTTGAATCTGGCATCCCATTCTCATTTCATGTATTAAGTGCTTGGACTTTGGGAAGTAACATAAACTGTTGATGGGGTCTACATAGCTGGAAGAAGTAGGTAACTAGGGGTACACCTTTTAAGTTTCTGGGGTTTTTTTGGTCTCTTCCTCTCTCTCCTTCCTATCTACCTCAGCCATGTGTTTCCACTAGCATATTTTGTTTACCACGGGTCCAGAACCAAGCGAGACCAGGACTGTAGATGGAAACCTTTGCAACCATGACACCAAATGAGTAACTTATTTTAAGTCGTTGTTGTGTAGTTCTGTCACAACTACAGCAAATTAATGTGCTGTCTAGTGAATTGCTTGGGAACTGTACTGGTTCATAACACGACAAAATGCCCAGGAGAGCATTTTGGGAGGAGAGCTTGCGTTTGGATTACCGTTTTTGAGGTTTCATTCCAAGGCTGCTTGCTCTAATGTTCTTGATCAGAGAATCATGACAGCGAGAGTATGTGAGCACCTTAGCTAGGGGTTTCTATGGCTATGACAAAACACCATGAACAAAGCAACTTGGAGAGGAGGGGGGTTTGTTTCAGCTTAAATGTCCTAATCATGAAGGAAGACAGGGCAGTAACCTGGAGGCAGGAGCTGATGCAGAGGCCACGGATGGGTGCTGCTTACTGGCTTGCTCCTAATGGTTTGCTTGGCCTGATTTCTTAGAGCACCCAAGACCAGAACCTCTGGGTGGCACCATCCACATTGAGCTAGGCCTTTCCACAGCTCTCATCAATCATAAAGATGCACCACAGGTTTGCCCATAGGCAGATCTAGTGGCAGCATTTTTTTCAGATAAGGTCCCCTCTTCTCAAATGACTCTAGTTTGTGTCAAGTTGACATAAAACTAGCTAACCTTGTAGGTAAGAACAGAAAAATGACAAAATAGCAGGTCTAGTCCCAGATCTATCATTTTCCTGCTTTTATTATGTCCAGGTTCACAGCCCATGTGAGCCATTCAAGTTCAGAATCGGCCTTACCACCAATATCTCCTGAGAATGTCCTCAGAGGCACACACTGAGCCACGGTCAACCTATGATTAGCCATCATAAAAGCAAACCATGCACAAACAATAAGCAGTTTCCACAGACAAGGAATTCAGTAATAACATGTGACTCAGGAGATCATGAAGTTGTGATTGCTGGTTGGATCTGTAGTCCACAGATAACTTGCATGTGGGATGGATAGAATATATTCCTAAAGTGGATTATCTACACATCTCTAGGGTGATTCCTGGGTGCTTGTGCTCTGCTCCTCATTGTGATGGCACTGACAATTGCGTCCTTTGAAGAAGTCAGTCTGCATAGCTGTCATCCTTTGTAATGACCTAGCTTAGATGCTGCAAGTATCATCTAACTCTGATATATTCTGTTGCAAAGAAGAGAGATACTTTAGTACCATTGTCTCCTCCAGTGAGGTTGATCAACAATGGTTTCATGGAATCTGTAATTCAAGCATCCTTACTTCCTTAATTCAATTAGTACAGAATATAAAATATAGAGTGAACTGATGTATAGAGACACTTATAAAAATTATATCTCAGGCTAGCTCAGTGCTCAATAGGTAAAGGGGCTTACCACCAAATCTGACACCCTAAGTTTGAATCCTGGGATATAGTAGAAGGAGAAGACTCCTACCAGTTGGTTTGTCATTCTCCACATATGCACATGTGGACACACACACACACACACACACACACACACACACACACACACACACGCTATAAATATACCTAGAAAGAAAACTGCCCATCAGTGTAAGAGTCATATAACTACTCATATTGGCATGAAGGAGACTTATTTTATACATAATAATTATATTGGTTTATTTCAGCTTCTGTCACAAACACCACACACTGGATAGTTAATAAAACAGGGACTAGTTCTCACATTTTTGGAAGCTGGGAAGATTCAGTGTCTGATGAGGTTCATTCCTCTTACATAACTGACTGTGTGTCCTCCTGGGCGAAAAGTAACCAAGATCCTCTCCTTATCTCTTATAAGGTCACTAACAGCCACCTCCAAAAGGCGTCATTGTGTGGCATAATCACGTTAGGGTCTTGTTTCCACATATTACGTTACACCCACAATAGAAGACCATATCCAATGCTGTGAACAGTGTGGTGCGTATGATTCAACCAACAATTGCAGCTTCGTGATCTCCTCAGTATTTAGTGGTGTGCTGTGGATGAACTGTATTATAGCATCAGTGTTGTGAACAGGGAGGAAAAAGGAGCAAGATTAATATCAGAAACCTAACTGTATCAATTTCTCATACAAAGACTGGAAGTGTGTGTGTGTGTGTGTGTGTGTGTGTGTGTGTGTGTGTGTGTGTGTGTACAGAAGTGAACTTCTTTACTAATTCCCAAACATAATACTCTGGAAAAGGAAAAGGCATGGTAAAGGCATACTGTACCTGAGATAAAAGATGTCAAACATCTTACATAGTGTAAGAGTCAGGCCCTGACACATCTTCACATTAAAAACTGAACTCCATACAGCACATTAATATATTCACTAGTGAAAAGGACCACACTCTGTATGCTATAATAGAAACTTAAAGGGAATTACTAATAGTGGAATACACTAGATAAATAGGTAAATAGATACATAGGCAGGTAGATAGACAGACAGAAAGACAGAGAGATAGGTGGACATTTCTATGGAATTACAATCTTTAAAATAAAATGAAACATGAAGAAAGCTAGTTTGATGATCTTGAAGTGTACAATACAGGCATAATTCTACTTACAACCCTTAGCACCATGTCATGGTTACTTTCAAAAGTGTTTTTGATTCACGTTTATCAACTTAATTTGGTTCAAAGTAAAACTTGAATTAGCCCAAGCTCAGTCTTACGAGCAAAACACACAATATTTAAAGGAAAAGATTGGATCTCTTCATAAAACATGAAATTCAAATTCGCTTATCATGCCCAAATTATTTTTAAATTTAGCATAATTACATTGTATCTTCCAACCACATGTCACACATTTACAGGCAACCACAGAGTTTATGCTAGAAATAAAAATTGAATCCATAGGCTTTGTATGAGGACAGATTATTGAAGCATTTTAAGTACTAATAGACACTTTTTTCTAAGTCCAGGACAGAGTTACTAATACCTGGACTGTTTTTGTTTTGTTTTGTTTTCGACAAATGGGCTTGAGTTCTGCTCATCTTCTAAGCAACAGTATCATTTCCAGCGTTTAATGTCATTGTGTAATACTTAACAATGTGTTGTCCTCTTGACAGGCCTATTGTATTTAATGTTTTTAAAAAAGAAGTGAAGTTACACACTGGGTGTTTTTAGTGATTCTTGTGGTCCCATCATCCCTTGTTTCTATAGTGGTGTGAAAACCTATGACCTAGCATAAATCCTTCAGTGGGATGTTCTCTTGCCACCTAACTTCTTGTTTGGTTTTCATCTTTGCCAATTCCTTTATCAAACATTTATGGACAGAAAGCTGCAACATTTGCAGTCAGAGTTGGGAAAACTGGCACAGGAGGGGAGAGTCATGAGCAAAGGCCCAAGGATGATAAACCAACGAGATAGTGGATGATGTGGAAGCAAGCCAGAGGCACAAATATGCACATCCCACTTTAAGCAATCTACACCACAGAGCAATGGGCCATGCCTGGTGGCCAGCAGCTCATTACCTCAGAGGAGATGTTCTTTATATGAGACCAGTTAAGAAGACATAACTTCACGAGTACACCAACAGGAGCAGCTAAAGCCACCATGTCAGTCAAAGGAAAGGATGTGAACATCCAGCAAAGGCTTACTGAATTTGGCCTCTTCCAAAGTTCTGACTTTTATCTTTCTTACACATTAAACTTTACTACTTCACAATCTTTCCCTAGTTTGCCCAACATATGGATTAAGATCTAAAATAGCAGCTTATTTTCTGCTGTTTCTATGTTAGAAAGTCTCAGTAGGTGTTAACAATCTGCATTTGCATTTTCTTCACCAACAATTTGAGATTATTTTTCCACGCTCCTTTGCTGGCAAACAAGTGCGGTGTGATACAATATTCCCGGTTATTAATGCCCTCTGTATTCCTGGTTGGCACAAGTGAAGGTTGTTTTCTTTTCCACTCATCTCTGACATATGGGGAAGGGCCCGCCTGATCATGGATGGTAGAAACGGAGTCACATATCCATCTGCTTATTATGAAAAATAGCCCAGCACTTGAAGTGTACATCCTGACCATGCGCGACAGCATCAACTTCATCAGGCCCTGATTTTTAGAATATGTTTCCAGGAAAATAGTCTCTAGGACAAGAACTGTGTGCAGACTCTGAGAGAAGAACTGGAAGTTACTCTCAAATGAAACAGGTAGAAACTAATGAGCCTTGTTACTGAAAGTTAGGGCACAGTGCAGAATGGTGGAGGTGGACAGAATTCAGTGTTCTCTAAGATCGTGAAAATGTGGTTGGACCACTGTGCTTCTTCATCCATTCAACGAAGGAGCTGATCAAGACTCTTCATGACAGAGGCAGTTCCTAGCGAGACACACAAAACTATAGTCAGTCACGCTATTTCCAGATCAGAATATGAGAAGGAATTGACTGTGACAACCCTAAAGAAGGGATCTCACATTCTATACAGGCCTCTGGAAAAACTAAATTCCATGTGTGCACTTAGCTTCTGTCTAGTAAGCTCACTAGTCACGCCAGACCCAACAACCACAGCAGAAGGCATGAAGCCACACAACTGGTTTCAGTGCTCAGAGCAATTCTTCAAATGGCAGGATGTATGTGTGTTCACTGTAGAAGAAAAATTAAAGAGGAGATGAAACTGAAACTCTCAAATTATTTCTGAATGAGGGCGTTGAAATTCTACAGCAGTTTTACTTTAGGTGTTTTAAAACACAACTCTGTTGAATAAAACAAATAATAAATCAAAATGAATCAACTCTGCTTAGGCCTGTTATGGCCTGAAGAAAGAGAGAGGAAAAGAGAGGTGTGGAAGGAGGAAGGGCCAGAGGGAGGGAGGGCCAGAGAGTATAGAATGGGGGAAAGGAAAAATTAAGGTAAGATAAATGATTTATAAGGTAAAACAAAAGTTAAGATTCACCATTAGTAAACCTGTAATCTAAAACCTGTTTAAGAACCCTGTTAGAGGTAATCCCCCTCAGGAATAGTCATAGGGGAGAGGAATAATGGGAAAATGGGAGGGAGGGAAGAATGGGAGGATACAAGGGATGGGATAAACATTGAGATGTAACAAGAATAAATTAATAATAAAAAAAGTGAAAAAAACCCTGACCCCCCCCCAAAAGAACCCTGTTAGAAATGGTATTTCTAGGTAGTTGTCCTAGTTTGTGCTTTCTTCCTGTGATAGACCACAGACAAAAATCAACTTGGAGAGGAAAGGATTTGTCTATGTCTCCACATCACAGTCTGTCATCATGGGACGCCATGTCAGGAACTTAAGTCAGAAACTGAAGCAGAGACCACAGAGGCACACTGCTTACCAGATGGCTCTTCATGGCATCCCTAGCTACCTTCCAATACAACCCAAGACTACCTGCCTAGGGATGGCACCGCCCACAGTGAGCTGGACCAGCCTGCATCAATTACCAAACAAGAAAATAACCTCACAGATAGATATAACCGCAGGCCAATCTGACGAAGACAGTTCCTTGACTGAAGTTCCCTCTTCCCAGTGTTGTCTAGGTTTGTGCCCCCAAATTTACAAATATTAACCAGAACAGTAAAAATATTCTCTACATAAAAGAAGTATAATAAAATGATATTATTTGAGCTCTATAAATTAACTTAATTTTGAAAGCAGGTAAAAATATATTGTGAGATTTATAACAATTGTACAAGCAAAATGTATGGTGAGAGGAATCCAGGTATTAACAGGAGAGACGGCAACTCCTGATGTTTTTATAACTCATGTTAGTTGTATCACATAGCTTGGAGGAAGACTGTGTGCTGTGTGTGCTGAGTAAAAGTTATTATGAGCTCTGAAGTTTAAGTACATTGGCACAGTGCAGAGTTACATGCAGAAAGCTCATCATAGATGCGACCAAATCCCAACCTAACTTTCTTTCTTTCTTTCTTTTTTTTTTGGAGGGGTGCGGTTCAAGACAGGATTTCTCTGTGTAGCCTTAGCTGTCCTGGACTCTCTTTGTAGACCAGTCTGGCCTCAAACTCACAATGATCCGCCTGCCTCTGTCTCCTGAGTGCTGGGACTAAAGGCATGTATACCACCATGCCTGGCCTCCAGTTACTTTCATTGAGCACACTGATACAGATACGGAGGGTCAGAAGGCTCACTGTTGTTCCCTGATGGGTGTGTTTGACCTCAGACATTAAGATTAACTAGCCTGTAAACTTCAAATTTTCTGTCACCGGAAATAAAAAATTCTGTCAAAAAGACGTTGTTGTGTGTGATGGTAGGAGTGGTTATTTCCATGGCAGTGTCATGGTGAGCTCTAGTATTCTGCATCTATGGGAGGGGACATGCTGTATAGTCAATAATCAAGCCTATATGACAAGCTTTGGGATACAGTTGCATCTATAATGGGAACTCTCTCACCATAGCCAAGCCTCCTCACATGTGCTACCTAATCTTGAGTGATGGGCATTGCACACAGGTAGCATTTCTATGAAGTTGCTTCCAAGGTATCTGTGGAACTCATTGGAGAGAGAACTCACTTGCGATGTACCTGCCTGTGTGACCCACACTAAAATTTCTTTGGAATGTGTACTCATTTTTTTTCACATACTAGCTGAGAAAAATCACACCTGAATCAGGAGAAAAGCCCCCTTTCCCAGCAGTGCTAACCTAGAATCTTTAAGAAACCCTGGCATCTTGCCAGCTAACAGGATTAAAATCCTGCAAGCCCCAACTCCAATAGCACCCGACCATATGATGCAGAGTATTCTTAGAGATGAGAGGAAATAAATTGGCAGTTAGTACTTGGAGTCACTCGCCTCTCTATCTCTCAATTCTCTGACCATGACATCTCTGGACTGAGGACGCAACACTATTAGATCAATGTTATTTGAGTGAGTAAACTTATTACAGAAAAAAATCATATTGTGAATTGACAAGGCATAATACCTAAGTGGTCCATCAATTCTCTATCAAGATCCATGCAGTCAAGATATCAGGATGTTTTGTTCTGATGACCAGAACTTGTGGCATCATAGCAAGATTGGAGGTCATGGGCTCTCAGCCATATTGCCTTTCCTGTAAAATGTGATTCTTGATGAATTAGATGTTCAGAGTCCTTATATATCAGTGCTGGATTGAAATTTATGTCTATGAAAAGAGTATTATGGACTAGAAGATGCTATTGTTTCTGATAAAGATAAAAATTGCCCTCTCCAGCATGGTCTCTCTTCTAAAAGATTTGGCCTACTCAGAGACAGGAACTCAGGGGTATTCTTGTTAGAGTAAACAACTGAATCAGTAGAGGTCACTAGAGGAATGTCGGTGGTTAGGAGTGTGAATCATAGCCCTTATTTCTGCTGTGGTGGTATTCTGTATGTGCCTGCCATGTCCTGACTAAGTCCACCACCAATAGAAAACAGACAATTTTTTTCCCCAAGGGAATGATCCTATCCACTTGGTTACTTTGTTCATCAGTCACAGTTGGTGTTATTTTGTGTGTGAAAATATACAACACAAAGATTTCATATCACTAGGCTTTATGCTCTAGAAATATGGGATAGGTGTGGTAAAGATTGGGGTAAGACACAAAACTAATTAAGTCAGGGTTATAACTGAGACTAGATTACTTTTCCAATCTTTTTCCCTCAAAATTGTGACCCTGGTTCTAGATAGAGGTTGGATGAATTCTTATGTAAGCCTAGCAATTAATCAGGGTTTTTTCAAGGTTTTCATCAGGCAATATTGTTTATCTATGTCTATTTCCCACATCTATTTAAAGGAAGATAAGAATAGTAACCTACTCCATGGTGCTGCTGTGAAAGCCAGGCTCCTAATGTAACTGAACCTGTGCAAAATATGTGGGTTTCTTAACTACTTCTAGAAGGGGGAGTACACACATGTACACACACACACACACACACACACACACACACACACAGTATGTCTTACTAGCTATTCTAGTTGTTCATTGTTGCATAATAAGCCATCATAAACCTTAATAACCAAAATGAAAGTTGGCTAGTTTCTGCCATGGTTTTGTCCTTTGCTGGGCTCAGCAGGACAGTTTGGGGGTCTCTGTTTCATGACATTTCAATCAGATCCTGATGGAGCTGTCATCATGTGAGAGCCAGACAAGGCTGCATTTGTATGAAGAGCTCACATGGCTGGCAGCACCTGTAGATGATCTGGAGAACTTAGCTAGATGCACAGTTTCTTTAAGGGACCTAAGTCTGAAAGCAGGGCGGAGGATTTCCCGAGGTGAGTGTGCTATCAACAAGTGATCCAAGATGAGGGAGGCCAAGGCTCCCAGTCTGGCTAGATTTAGGTTGTTCCGAAGGTATGTAGTGTCACTTAACTCGATTCTGTTACTTAATTGTGAGGCCTGACAGCTCTTAGGGAACGTCAGGGAATCAGAACTATGAAGCCATTGTTGGAATGAGGCCAGCCACCAATAACTATTTAACAAGAGTCTGTGGCAATGGAAATTACACTACAGTGAGTTTATTTTGTGCAGGAAGTATAATATTTTATGACATTTGTAACATGTCTTCCCAGAAGAAGACTTTTATAGATAAGGTATAACCCTATGTCATTGGTGCTATCAGATAACTGCCAATTAATATAAAGTACTGCTATGTAATGGTAATATTCTGTAGGTTTTTTCAAACTTACATAATGGTTTTTATCATAGTGAGGACTGATATTTAAATATTCTGATTTTGCAATGTTCCCTTAAGCAAGTAAAATCTTGAAATGCTTATGAGAAAGGAAGGGAAGTCTGTAGGCTGAGCTAACCACTCTATAAGCGCATAAGGAGACATAGCCTTCATAATGAGACTAGATTAGAATATTTAAAAAATGAATCCAGCTCAAACTATGGCACCAGCTAAGAACAATACGTGCAGTAAACTTTGAACCCCTACCCAGATCTAGCCAATGGACAGGACATTCTCCACAGTTGAGTGGAGAGTGGGGACTGACTTTCACAAGAACTCTGGTGCCCCATATTTGACCATGTCCCCTGGATAGGGAGGCCTGGTGGCACTCAGGATAGCAGGCTACCAAGAAGAGATTTGATACCCTATGAGCATATACAGGGAGAAGAGGGCCCCTTCATTCACAGTCATAGGGGAGGGGAGTAAGGGGAAAATGGGAGGGAGGGAGGAATGAGAGGATACAAGGGATGGGATAACAATTGAGATGTATTATAAATTAATAAAATATAAAAAAATGGTAAAAAAATAAAGTATGTTGCCAGGCCAAAAAAAATTAATACTGTGGTTAGAACAGAGTTTTGCTTACAGAACAGAATCTGAGTCTCAGTTCTGTGTACTCTGAGATACACTTTCCCATTTAAAAAACAGACATTGCTTTTCTCATTGCATCTGCTAAGTAATAAAGAACAGTGTCTTTCTGATTTCTTGGTTTTGTCATTGTGCTCTGAGAATGGTGCAGTAGCCACATGAACAGTGCAGTGTTGGGCTCTCTCTGTGTGCCTCTTAAAGCTGTTTCTATCTGAAAGCCACAGAGATTGGAGTTCTATATTTAGAAAGGTTAGAAAAAGTGAAGTTCACTTGGGTGTGTTTCTCTAGACCTCTAGCTTTAGAAGTGTTGAAACTCGAGACAATTACATTCTTCCCTTTTGTCACCTAGAATGGATGTGCCCTGGAGGACACATAGGCCTGATTTGTACTGATCTCCGTTCTTTTACTTTCCAAATTTTCAGTACTTACAGTGGTACTCATGAGTGCTTATAGAGATTAGTAGGTGTTGGCAATGAAACAAATATTGGTTAATTCATGAACTTTTCAATACTAATCACATCCATCATTATCACATTATACTCAAAAGAATTTTTTCTCCAAATAAAATAAATTACTGAAAGAGGAATAAACCCAAATCAATCTGATATATTTTAATCATTATGAGTTATTTTATTCTATGTTATTAAATTGCTTTAAGAATTTTCACTTCTTGCCTACCTCTTTCTTCTTCTGTCAGCCCTTAGCATTTTCAAGCAGATATTTAACCTTATAGTGGGCAGAAATAGAACCTGTTAGAACTGTGAGTGCTGGTGTATCTTCACGCTAAGTATGATTTCTTAGCTCTTTGGTAGTAACTAAATTTCACTTCTTGCTGATTGAACTAAATAAATGTTTGTGTGGCTAACTGTACTTTACTTTGAAGTATGGATTAATAACATTTATATATGTAACAAGCTCATTCTCAGAACATAGTAGATCAATGATTTTTTTTAACAAGATCCAATCCTTGAAATCTTTGGTACAGTGTTAATAAGATGAAATTCAATAGCACCATGAACTTAGCTCTGCCTTCAGTTGAAATGGGTCAGAAAGTAATGATAGAGGGAGATGCTGGTCATGGTCAGCACTGTGCAAAAGTAAATAACTGCCCTCAAAGTTGCTACAACCAAAATAATAATAATGTAGACATATTAGAAGTAGAAATTTAGGCTACATACAAAGAAATATGTTTCATTACTTACTGTGCAATAAACTACCACATCTTGCTTTTATAGTGTTTGATAAGTTAACACTACTGAAACAAAACATTTTAATTATTTGGAAAAACAAAGACATGAACATGAGAAAAGTGGAATGATAAAGTGAGGCAGTAGTTACAGGTTTCCCTCTGGAGGTGGAAGAACAGCTGACTATGGGGGTCGGGATAGGGGGGAACCTCACGTTCTTGTCTTTGAATGGGCATTCGTGTGTGTGTGTGTGTGTGTGTGTGTGTGTGTGTGTGTGTGTGTATCACACATGTCTGAAGTTACTTGGCTGCAATCAAGATTACAATGTTTGCTTTTATATGTATAGTTGTTTTGCCTGCATATGTGCACCGCATGTCTGCCTGCAGAGGCCAGAAGAGGACATCAGATCCCCTAGGACTGGAGCTACAAGCAGTTGTGGGCCACCATGTGTGTCTGGAAACTGAGTCCTGTGGAAGATCAGAAGGGCCTTAAGTACTGAGGCATCTCTCCAGCTCTAATACTAAGGATCTGAAGAGGAAAGACATGTGTCATGGAACCCCACTTCCATTCTGGCTTCCTTGTTCAGACATTCCATATGATTAATAAAAAAGAAGCTGAAAGTGAAAAAAAAAAAAAAAGAACAAAGAAGACTAATCAAAGAACAGATGGGAAACATGAAAAATGATATGTTGTATGATAAATGGAAACTGAACTATATCAGTGTGAAATAATACCCCATGAGCTGTCAAAACACAATAGTTACGTGATGCAACTATCACTGGAGAAAAAAAATTGAAAGAACCAAATCATGAGTCATTTAAATCTGGGGATGACATTGCACACCTGTAATTCTAGCTCCAGAGAGGTGGAGGCAGGAGGACCACAAGTTCAAGGTCTGCCTGGACTACATTCCAGTTTTTTGTTTCTAATAAAGTCATGCATGAATAAATACTTAAAACCACAAATAAAATAAAATGGTAAAATATATAGGCACTTTAACAAAATAGTTTATTAAAGTGGCAGTATGTGATAATTCATGCCTAACAAGGTCAGCCAAGGCTACATAAAGATACTGTATCTTTTTAAAATGTATTTCTATTTTTGGTCTCAAGACACACATCTTTTGTTTCTGCACTCAGGAGACAGGGAGATACCGAGTTCAGAGCCAGTATAGGTATACAGAAATAGTATTTATAAGAAACAGACAAGAAAAATAAAAGAACGTTGAAAACAGAAGGATTATGGATAAAAGCCATTAAGTGGCAACTAACCAAATTTGTCTGGACTCTATAATTATGCTTCACTGGTATACTGAAAGTATATATAACAAAGACAGAGGGCCAAACACCAGGATCCAACTTGTGCAAGCCTTCACGTATGTACACAAAGTCCCCCAACAAGCTAGATTGTTTTAGGAACTCATTGGGGATAGCTTGTATACTTTCACCTAAGCTTTAGTGTGACCCAGTTAAAGAAATCAGCAGTGGAAGAGCCCATTTGTAGCACCATATCATGTTCTGGTTGCCATATTAGGAGGACGTTAAGAAATCACCAAACAGCCTCTGGCATAGACGGTGAGGCGTGAAGACCATGCCGCAGCTTAAAAAGTTTAGCTGCCGGGTAGAAAGTAAGCCTCAGGTTAGGCGTGGCACCAATGAATTTCTCCTAAAGTCAAGTTCAGTGCTAAAACTCTATATTGAGATTGAAGTCTTGCCCATTTCCTATTTGAATAAATCTTTAAATTTGCAATCTCATGGAGTCGTGGCAACACGGATTGCAGTCAACCGAAACGTCTTTCACAAAACTAAAGCTCGGGTGCACTATTCAAAACTTCTGAGGCAACCCAAATGAGTCATATGCACACGGGACATGTGTTTGGTTGAGAAAAGAAATGGTGGAAATGATTTCTTCCTAGTCTAGGCGGCAAATGTTAAAGCTACAAGATAAATTTGCCGATTAGCGGTTCCATTTGTGTCTTAGTCCATATTCTGCTGAAAGAACAACATGTAGAAGCTTGTTTCTCACAGTTCTCAAAGGGAAGCCCCAGAGAGGCACCAGCGTCTGGTGTGAGCCTGCCTCCTGGTCCACACCTGGATTCTTCTCTCTGCATCCTTACATAGCAGATGGGGTAGGGTCATTCTCTGGGACTCCTGTTGTTCAAGGACATCAATCCTATTCTTGAAGACTGTTCTCATTTCCTAATCCTCTACTAGAGGCCCTACCTGCTAATAACACCACAATGGAAATTAGGGTTCAATGTAAGAGTTTCATGGAGACACCAGAGTCACACCATAGTCTTCAGAAGGGAGCCAGCGCAAGCTCTCAAGGGGATGTTTCATGCAGAAAAATAAAGCACGCCACATATTTGATTACCTTTCTCAAGAGTTCTTTGAATAAATATCATTCGACAGGGAGTTTTTTTTTTTTTATTAAGTACGTATTTTGTGCACAATGTTTGTCTAAGTTGTGGGTGGGCATGCTCTTGATTTGAAAAATTATTCAAATAGCATCTGTTCAGAGAAAGGTCATGTGTGAATCTCCCTGTTAGATGGAAGCTGCACAGCAGCAGAATCTCTCTTTCATCTATGGTTAGAAACTCATGTTCCTCAAAATGCCTGATGCTGAAACAGATGCTTAAAATAGCTTGCTGGAAAAATATGTAAATTTCATTTCTACCTACACAGGTCAGAAAAGGAGACAAGGTATGGTCTACTCAGTCCTGTGACTATAGTGCATTTAGAAGATTTGAAAATGCATTTATTATGGTCTTGTGTTCCCTATGTTCAGAAACTTTAAAGTTATGATATTACCAGATCAGAGTTTTTTTCTAGAATTCTTTGGATTGGGGCGTGGGGTGATTCATTTTCTTACTCTTTTGCAGTTAAGCAAGTAACATATAACCTTCTCATATTTGTCACAATATTCTTTTTTCTGTTTTATTACATTTTTAAACACAAATACAATACACTACCTACAACAAGAAGAACCATGAAACAATCAGGAATTATAGAAAATGTTACATCCATAGTGTTTTGGTTATTTGTATTTGGCAACCTTGAAGAAAACATCTTTTCTATCTTGGTGTGTCTAAAATTCTGAATGCAAATCAATATCTATCATATCTCATCTCTATCAACTTAAAACATCTATCTAGAGCTAAAAGTAACTTTACCCCCTAACGACTAAGCTTAATCATAAAACTAAACTATCTGGTCTTCAACTCCATCAGAGACTTAAGAAGGAATAAAACTTAATTACCTGAGTAAACTGGAGGCGCAGGTTATCAGCTCCCAAAATGAAAATAAAAATGACAGAGACAGTTTGCTGCCTGATAAGTTACCTGAAACACTCTATAATGTTGGAGCATCATCTCCAGCCTTCTGGCCCAGTATATCTGACAGACATGTTCTTTAGTTATGTCTCCTCTCTGCACTCACTCACAAGTTTCGGAGATTCCGATCTCTACATGTACAGAGGGGAAGCACAAATAATAATCCAAAACACAAATCAGGAGGTTATAAATGTGGTGGTCATGAAACTTTCGTGTCTCCCTTCGAGAAAGAGCTTGTCAAATGCACACATCTTCTGCAAACCTTCACAGTTTCGGCTCGATAAACTGTTCGGGAGAACATCTTGCCAATGACTTAGCACAGAAAGGCTTCTCAAGCTTGACCATTTCTATTCAACTCGAGACTCCACTGTCAGGAAGTATTTGCCAGATCAGCACCATTATCTACCCTGTCTTGCCTCCTTCCTCTCCCCCTTCACACACTTGTCTTCATGCCCAACCAGCATAATGTTGTCATAGCAACAGCCCCCATTTAACAACTGGTCTTTATGTGATTTAGAAATGGGAGGTAAAGATTATGAATCATGGAGCGATCTGGAAGAATTTTAGGGCAAGGGGCTTTTAGACCTGTAATCGTAGACTGTAGGGGGCACTGTTAGTGACAGAGACCCAAAAATAAGTCACAAAAGCACTGAGTACTTTTAGAGAATCACTTCTTTCTAAAAGGCCCCATTGATGAAAGCCCCTAGCATAGCAACTGCCACGTCAGGACCTCTTGAAAAAGAGCAGGGACTGATCTGTAAGTCTAAACCTGCCAGTTTTACTGTCTATATGAATGGTGTGTGTGTGTGTGTGTGTGTGTGTGTGTGTGTGTGTGTGTGTGTGTGTGTGTGTGTGTGTGTGTGTGTGTGTGTGTTGCATGCACATATGCATGTTCAGAGCGCTCAGGTTCACGTGTGCAGGAAGAAGCATGCATGCGTTGACATGTGGAGGCCAAAGTTTGGCAATGCTTGTCTTGATTGCTCTCCCTTTCACTCGTTGAGGCAGACTTTCCCATTGAACCCAGAACTGTCTGATTCAGCTGTCTGGCTAGTCAACTTTCCCTGGGAAATCTCAGCTCTGCCTCCAGGCACTGGAATCCAAGAGGACAAGCAAGCCTGCCTGGATTTTGCATGGGTGTCAAACATCTGAACTTCTGTGCTTGTGCCTCCTCAGCAAATTTGTTTCCCCTCAAACTACTTCTCCAGCCCTACTTATTGTATTCATGATGTTATTGTATTTGTTAATTCAGAAAGGGAGTAGAATTTGAATATTTTAGGCAAAAATAAAGCAACCTTTTTTGACTACTGTAGCCTTGAGCAACACAGATATAATATTAAATCCTTTGAGTTCCCTTTCTTATTTATTCTGAGAGCGAACCACATTCTTAACAAGCTACTAGGGCACAAATAAAGTGGGATCTTATTCATTTATTTGCCGTTCTTTTACTTAACTAAGACTATGGTTAATCTAGTCAGTGACCTATCTATTTAATTGTGAGGTTAAAAGGGTTTGGTTAAAAACTAAAAATTAAAATATTCTTTCTAAATTCAAATTTTAGCTTCATGGTAACATTTTAGGTGCAGAAGAAACACATTTTTATTTTGATTTTGGTCTCTCATACCCAAGGATTAGTATTCAATATTATGTTTAAGATTGGCACGGTCCTTGTATACATTTGATTGATTGGGTATATATGTGCAGAAACATGCTGTCCTCTACTTTATGGAAATGCCAGGTTTTAATATTTTTATACCAAACACTGAGAAGTCCCCAGTGTCTCCTAAAGTATATAGGTCTTTTTCCATCCCCATGTTTTCCTTTCTAGTAGGGAAGAAAAGGAATACAGCGGTGAAAAAGGAAGCTCAGGGAGTTGCTGATTTTATTTCAACCTTAAGAACAAGCTTAAAATTTGCTCTGCAAATGGATAAATTGAGTCCCAAAATAGTAACACACTTGTGCTGACAGATGGAGGTGTGGAGAGAGAAGAATATGCCTGGCAACTGCTGCCCGAGGCGTTTCCATCTGTCACTAGGTCCCTGCGATGCCTGTGCCCTCAAAATTACCCGGTCCACTAACGGGAAGTGGTTCATGTTTACAAGTTCATTTCACTGGGAGGTGGGCTAAGCTTCTCATAAGAATCTCTGAAGTAGTGGGCATGGGCAACATAAGTAGAGTCTGCACCTGTGGCACTAAAACATTATCATTTTAAAAACATCACCCTTCTTTTTCTACTTTCCAGATAACATACCTAGGACAAAGAAGGGATGGTGATAAGGGGAGTGGTGCAGAGAAAGAGAGGATGAAAAAAGAAGAGGGAAGGCATCTTCTACTCAAGCATTTTTCTTTTTAAAAGTTTATTTCTCTCCCCCTCAATACAATAACAATAGAAATAATAGAAACAATAGAAAAATAATAAACAATAGAAAAATCAAATTCACTGTTCCTATTTTGTAGGCAACGTAATTAATGTGATTCCAGGATCTGTGGCCAGGCCACTTGGGTTTGAATCTAAGCCTAGCACCAGCAACAGTGGCAATTCGGGTGTGTTTTCAGGCCTTTAACCATCAATTTCTCAATATTAAATAAGATTTAATAATCATGGCTGTGACAGTGCTGTGATGGGTGCTAAATCACTGAATATGCATGAGGCTCTTGGAGCCGTCCCTGTTACAAGAACCTCACTGGTCTGCCTCCTACCAGGAATTGGGCCAGGGGATACCGGTGTGGACTTGCACGCGCCTATCATCTGGACTAAAGCACGGTAAGAGTACAAGATGGATTTCTTGTCTCTCTAAGCTCAGTTAGGTTCCCCATGACCAAATCAGACCATCTGTACCCAGTCTTACCTCTTTGGTCACAATGCACAAGACCTTTATACTCTTAACAGAAACAGTTTGTGACATTTTGCCATCAAAAGGTTGAAATCATGCCCTGAGCTTTATCTTAAAATCTTAATGTCCATTTCTGGGTTTGTAATCAAAACTTCCTTTCATAGAGTCCTGTTTTTGTTCATTTGCTACACACACACACACACACACACACACACACACACACACACACACACGTGTGTTTCATATGTAAAAAGTAAGCAGATTTTTAACTTATATAATTTGAAGACCGAAGCATAAGAAAACACCTAGGTTCAATGAATATGAGAGAAGTAAGTTGGTTTCTAAACTTCATACCCAGAACATTTAAATAGAATGAGTAAGTGGTAGGGGAAAATATCCTGCTGCCCTCATAGATATTTTGTTCACATACATATAATTCAATAGCTCAGCAACTTGAGCTTGGCTTTGGTCAGGGCACCCATTGCTCCCTGCTTTTCTTTTATGAAGTAGACCTGCTCACCAGCAAGTAATAAAGTGGCCGCACTGGTCCTAACTCCAACTGCAGTAAACCAGGAGGCATTCAAAATGTTGATCTTATTGAACATTTTGCATAGTCAATACTGTGTTCCCAAAGAGTCACAACATGCTGACAGGGACTTGATACGAGGAAGGATGGAGAGTGGTTAAAATAACATTTATCCATAGCCTTTCTTGTCTCTCCAAAGCCCTGAACTCCCGAGCACTGCTGTTCCAAGTAGGAATTTGATTTCCTATCTTCATTCAGACCTAGACATTAAGATGGAGTGGGCAAGTATGAAAAGTAATTGCTACCTCTTAGGGTAAAGTCATTGAGAAAATAAAAACAATGACTCCTTTCTCATCTTTCATGAGTCTTGATGGCTTCAGTTACCTTGAAGAGTATTAAGTCAATAGATATTACATGCATTGGTACCCTCAAACAAGCAAGCATAAAAAGATTTAGCCCTGGATTTCAGTTTGTCTTTCTATTTGGATATATATATATATATATATATCTGCAGTGGGCAGGACATGTCTAGGTGTGTGAAGGCACTCCAGCATGAAGTGTAGGAAGAAGACACAAACCTTCATGAGCAGAATGAGGGCGATAAAGTCAAGGAGGCACTTAATTGTCAATGTGTTCATTTTACAATCCATCCATGGCTGAGTCGGAAGGTGGAAAACCTAACCAACCCACTCTAGAGCTCTCTCTGGGTAGCTCTGGTGTGCTGCCCTGTGTAGCTACTTTTCCATTGCTGTAATAAAACACCATGACCAAGGGGACTTAACTTTTTTAGAAGAGTTTATTATGAGCCGTGGTCCTGGACTGGTAAGGGCCCATCATGGAAAAGAAGCATGGCAATAGGCAGTAGGTGTGGTGGCAGGAACGGGAATGCACAGATCCCATCTTTAGCAGCAAACATGAAGCACAGAGAACAAATGGCTAGGCTTAGGGTAAGACTATGAGCTTTCCAAGGCCACACCCAGTGATGCACTTCCAACAAGGTTACATCCCCTATTCCTCCCCAAATGGCGTCACTACTGAAAAACAAATGTTCAAATGTCTGAGCCTATGGGGTATATTTCTCATGGGACCCGTCACAATGGCTGATGTCTCAATTCGCAGGCCTTCTCAAAACCCTGACATCTTACTGATGTCCAACCCTAGTACTTGGGGTCTAAGGCACTATCCTGTATACATCAAGTTATAAATTTAGGGGTGAGAATAAAAACTTCACCTATTTCATAAAAACCATTCTATGATGTTTAAGACAGTCAATGGTTTCTTTGCTATCATCCTTGGTTAGCAAAATAACTTAAAAAACATAAGTGAGAGTATTACATGTTGGAGAAATATTTCAACAACGTCTTGGCTACAAGAAGAAGCTGCTTTGCGTCATGCATGAAGTGAATGCTGACTCTCATGTGTCATGTTGTGTGCAGAGAGCGCTTGTTCCCCGGTTGATTTGAATTTCACTGAACCAGCTAAATTCTGTTGCCTGATGGCTATTAAGGCCACAGGTACACCCTTGCCAAGATGCTGTCCAGGACATGCCTGGGCTTGTAGCTTGAGGACTCACAGCTAAAGGGCCACTAAGGGATTAGCTTGTTCCTCTCCAGGCTCTATTTTCTAGCCAAAGAAACAAACCAGCTGTGTGTTGTAGTATATACATTTTACTTTCTGTTTATTTCATAACACCTAGAATAATCTAAAGTAGAATGAATATTGATGTCTTCTGATCTATATTCCTATTTGTTCGAAATTGTGATGTTCAATTAATTCAGTAGAATGTAGTGGGAAAAAATTAGAATGAAATTTCTCCTAAAATGTTGGTGTTAGAATTATAAAAAGCAACATATTTTACTTTAATAACTCAAACAATATTTTTCTTAATACGTTTGTCAATAAAAAAAACTTCTGAACTAATGGTACTCCTTGGAATCCTTGCTCTATATCTGATTTAGATATAAGACCACAAGCACATATAAAGACCTGTTCTTTCTTTTCATTTCAAAGAATAGACTAGGACTTAAAACATACATGCACAGATTTAAGGGGAGATCGATGAACCTAATGCTGGCATCCTCATGTCCACATTGCCTTTTCTAAACAGACTCAAAGCACTCACTTTCACAGTCACTTAGAAATGAAACCTCTGATAGCATTTTTCATAAAAGGAACATTTTCTGTTTTAAAGGCGGTGATAGAGTTAGGCAGAGGAAACATCTCAGTTGATAAAATACTTCCCATGCAAACATAAAGGCTTGAGTATGCTCCCTAGAACCAACTTTAAAAGCTGAGATGAGAGATTCTTTGGTAAATCTTAGCACTAGGGTGCCACAGAGATGTGGGTTCCTAGGGCTCCAGACAGTCTAACCTCTTGGTATGTTCTGAGACAATGAGAGGTCCTGCCTCAGTAAAGAAGGTGGACATCTCCTGAGGAATGGTACCTCAGGCTGACCTCTAGGCTTGGGTGTGTTCATGTACACATGCTCACACACATCCACATGAGCTCTCCACATATGCACCCTCCCCCACACATGCATACACATATAATCACATGCATACACATATAATCACACATATACACACAAAACTAAATTACAAAAAAATGTATTTTGATAAATAATATAAACCACCTGCAGGGAAGTTGTCTCAAAGTTGTATCTCCCTAGTGCTCTATCTCGTTCCCACACATATACCACACACATGTGCACACACAATGTAAGTTTGCATCCCACTTCGTTTTTTTCTTTTTTATTAATTTATTCATATTACATCTCAATTGTTTTCCTCTTGATTGTCTCCTCCCATTCATCTCTCCCTCCCTCTTACACCCCATTCCCCTCCTCCACCATGTGGTCATAGGCTATCAAGTCTCATCTTGGTAGCCTTACTATTCTTTCTCTGAGTGCTACCAGGCCTCCTCACCAAGGGGAAGTGGTCAAATATGGGGCACCAGAATTCATGTCAGAGCCAGTCCCCGCTCTACGCACAACTGTGGATATTGTCCTTCCTTTGACTAGATCTGAGTAGGGGTTCAATATTTACTGCATGTACTGTGCTTGTTGGTGCAGTATTTTGAGCAGACCCTGCCTGGGTCCAGATATACTTGTCATGATGTTCTTCTTGTAGGTTTCTAGGACCCTCTGGGTCCTTCTATTTTCCCCATTCTCCCATACTTCTCTTACCTAGTGTCCCAGTAGGAGGTTCCCTGTATCTATCCCAATTTCCTGGTAAATGAAGATTTTCAGGAGTTATCCCTGTTGGGCTAGTGTCCAATTATAAGTGAGTAAATACCATGTGAGTCATTCTGAGTCTGGGTTAACCCACCCAGTATGATAATTTCTACTTCCATTCATTTGCCCACAAATTTCAAGATATCCTGTTTTTAATAGCTGAGTAGTATTCCATAGTGTAAATGTACCACAGTTTCTCTATTCATTCTTCAACTGAGGGACTCTTAGGCTGTTTCCAGATTCTGGCTATTATGAATAAGGCTGCTATGAACATGGTTGAGTATATGTCCCTGTTGTGTGGTGGAGCACCTTCTGGGTATATTCCAAGGAGTGGAATAGCTGGGTCTTGAGGTAGCCCTATTCCCAGTATTCTGAGAAAGTGCCAGATTGATTTCCAAAGTGGTTGTACTAGTTTGCATTCCCACCAGCAATGAAGGAGTGTTTCCTTTTCTCCACATCTTCACCAGCATGTCCTGTCACTTGAGTTTTGATCTTGGCCATTTTGATGGATGTAAGATGAAATATCATAGTTGTTTTGATTTGCATTTCTCTGATGACTAAGGATGTTGACCATTTCTTTAAGTGATTCTCAGCCATTCAATATTCCCTCTGTTGAGAATTCTCTGTTTAGTTCCGAGCCCCATTTCTTCATTGGGTTATTTGGTTTGGTGGTGTTTAATTTCTTGAGTTCTTTATATATTTTGGATATTAGGCCTTTGTCAGATGTAAGGTTAGTGAAGATCTTTTCCCAGTCTTTTTCTGTTGGCAGTGTCTTCTGCCTCACAGAAGCTTCTCAGCCTCATGAGGTCCCATTTATTAATTGTTGACATTAAGGCCTGGGCTGTTGATATTCTGTTCAGGAAGATGTCTCCTGTGCCAATGAGTCCCAGGCTCTTTCTTACTTTTTCTTCTAAGTGGCTTAGTGTCTCTGGTTTTATGTTGAGGTCTTTAATCTGCTTGGATTTGAGTTTTGTCATGGTGATAAATATGGGTCTACTTGCATTTTTCTACATGTAGACATCCAGTTAGACAAGCACCATTTGTTGAAGATGCTATTTTTTCCCCCATTGAATAGATTTGGCTTCTTTGTCAAAAATCAAGTGTCCATATGTGTGTGGATTTATTTTTGGGCCTTTGATTAAATTCCATTGATCAACCAGCCTATTGCTGTGCCAGTACCATCCTGTTTTAATTACTGTTGCTCTACAGTACAGCTTGAGACCAGGTATGGAGATTCCTCCAGAGGATCTTTTATTGTACAGAATTGTTTTTTTTTGTTGTTGTTGTTTTTTTTTACTATTCTGGGTTTTTGTTTTTTCCATATGAAGTTGAGAATTGATCTTTCAATGTCTTTAAAAATTGTGTAGGTGTTTTGATCGGGATTGCATTGAATCTGTAAATTGCTTTTGGTAAGATGGCCATTTTTACTATGTTAATTTTCATGATTCATTAACAAGGGCTATCTTTTCATCTTCTGATGTCATCTTCAATCTCCTTCTTCAGAGATTTGAAGTTTATTTTTCAAAAAAGTCTTTCAGTTGCTTGGTTAGAGTTACTCCTAGACATTTTATATACTTGTGGCTATTGTAAAGGGTGTAGTTTCCCTAATTTCTTCTTCTGCATATTTGTCATTTGTATATAGGAAGGCTACTGACTTTTTTGAGTTAATCTTGTATCCAGCCACTTTGCTGAAGGTGTTGATCAATTGTAGGAGTTCTCTGGTAGAATTTTAGAGGTCACTTATGTACATTATCATATTATCTGCAAATATGGACAATTTGACTTCCTCCTTTCCCATGTGCATCCCTTTAATCTCCTTTTGTTGTCTTATTGCTCTAGCTAGAACTTCAAGAATTATATTGAATAGATATGGAGAAAGTGGGCAGCCTTGCCTGGTCCCCAATTTTAGAAGAATTTCCTTGAGTATCTCTCCATTTAATTTGATGTTGGCTATTGACTTGCTGTATATAGCCTTTATTATGTTGAGGAAAGTGCCTTGTATCCCTGATCTCTCCAAAACTTTAAACATGAATGGGCGTTGGATTTTATCAAATGCTTTCTCTGCATCTAAGGAGATGATCATGTAGTTTTTTTCTTTCAATGTGTCTATATGGTGGATTACATTGATGGATTTCTGTTTATTAAACCATCCCTGCATGCCTGGAATAAAATCTACCTGGTCATGGTGAATGATAACTTTGATGTGTTCTTGTATTCGGTTTATGAGTATTTTATTGAGTATTTTTGCATCAATGTCCATAAGAGAAATTGGTCTGAAATTCTCTCTTTTGGAGGGGGGGGGGTCTTTGTGAAGTTTTGGTATCAAAGTGACTGTGGCCTTATAGAATGAATTTGGTAAAGGTCCATCCATTTCTATCTTTTGGAGTAGTTTGAAGAGTATCAGTATTAGCTCTTCTTTGAAGGTCTGGTAGAACTCTGTGCTGAAACCATCTGGCTCTGGGCTTTTTTTTTTTTTTTTTTTGGTTGGGAGACTATTAATGACTTCTTTTATTTCTGTATGGGAAATAGGACTATTTGGTTTTTATCTGATCTTGATTCAATTTTGGCAAGTGTAATTGATCAAGAAACTTGTCCATTTCCCTTAGATTTTCAAATTTTGTGGCATATATGCTTTGAAGTAGGATCTTATACTTCTTTGTATTTCTTCAGTGTCTGTTGTTATGTCTTCCTTTTCATTTCTGATTTTGTTAATTTGGATAGTGTCTCTCTGCCTTTTAGTTAATTTGGCTAACAGTTTGTCTATCTTGTTGATTTTCTCAAAGAACCAGCTCCTGGTTTTGTTGATTCTTTGAATTGGTCTCTTTGTTTCTAATTTATTGATTTCAACCCTGAGTTGATTATTTCCAGATGTCTACTCCTCTTGGGTGTTTTTGCTTCTTTTTTTCCTAGGGCTTCCAAATGTGTCATTAAGTTTCTTATATGAGATGTTTCCAATTTCTTTATAAAGGCACTTAATGCTATGAATTTTCCTCTTAGCACTGCTTTCAATGTGTCCCACAAATTTAGGTATATTGTTCCTTCATTCTGATTGAATTTAAGGAAGTCCTTAATTTCTTTCTTTCTTTCTTCCTTGACACAGGTGTCATTAAGTAGAGAGTTGTTTACTTTCCATGTATGTGTAGGCTTTTTGTTATTTCTGTTTTTGTTGAAGTCTAGCCTTAGACCATGACGATCTCATAGAATATAAGGTATTATTTCATTCTTCTGTGTCTGTTGAGGCTTGCTTTGTGAGCTGCAATGTGATCAATTTTGGAGAAGGTTCTATGGGGTGCTGAGAAGAAAGTATACTCTTTTGTGTTTGGGTGAAAAGTTGTGTAGATATTGGTTAGATCCATTTGTTCCATGATGTCGGTTAGTGTCATTATTTCTCAATTTAGTTTCTGTTTCAGTGACCTATCCTTTGGTGAGAGTGGGGTGTTGAAGTCTCCCACTATTAATGTGTGGGGATCGATGTGTGGTTTAAACTTTGTTTATAGTTCTTTTACAAATGTGGGTGCCCTTGTATTGGGAGCATAGATGTCCAGAATTGTGATGCCATCTTGGTTGACTTTATCTTTGATGAGTCTAAGTGTCCTTTCTCATTCCTTTTGATTAGTTTTGGTTGAACGTCTATTTTATTAGATATTAAAATGACTACACCAGCTTGCTTCTTGTGTCCATTTGCTTGGAAAATCTTTTTCCAGCATTTTACCACATGGTAATGTCTCTCCTTGTGGCTAAGATGTGTTTTCTTGAAATGCAGAGCAATTTTGGATCTTGTTTATGCATCCACTCAGTTATTCTGTGTTTTTTTTTTATTGGAGAATTGCGACCATTGATGTTGAGAGATATTAATGATCAGTGACTATTAAGTCCCTTAATTTTGATGTTGGTTCCAGTAGAGATTTTGTGTGGTTGTGTTTGTGTGACAGTGTAGTTATCTATTTCCTGTGTAATTTTGTTGTAGCTTGTCCCTTTGGGTTGGAGTTTTCCTTCTAGTAACTTCTTAAAGCCAGATTTGTGGATAGATATTGTTTAAATTTGTTTCTGTTATGGAATATCTTGATTTCTTTGTCAATAGTTATTGATAGTTTCACTGGGTATAGTAGTCTGGCCTAGCATCTGTGGTCTCTTAGAGTTTCAGGACCTCTGTCCAGGCCCTTCTGGCTTTTATGGTCTCTGCTGAGAAGTCAGATGTTTCTGATAGGTTTGCCATTATATATTACTTGGCCCTTTTCCCTTGCTGCTTTTACTATTTTTTCTTTGTTCTGTATATTTTGTGTTTTGATTATTATGTGGTGGGAAGATTTTCTTTTCTGGTCTATTCTATCTGGTGTTTTGTAGGCCTCTTGTATGTTTATAAACATCTCCTTCTTCAAATTGGGGAACATTTCTTCTATGATTTTGTTGAAGATATTTTCTGAGCCTTAGAGTCAGGCATCTTCTCTTTTTTTGATATCTGTTATCCTCAGGTTTCATCTCTTCATGGTATCCTTGATTTCTTGGATGTTTTGCATCAGGAATTTTACAGATTTAGCCTTTTCTTTGATGGTTGCTTCAAGACCTATGATTGTAACTTCTAGTCCTGAGATTCGTTCCTCCATCTTCTGGGTTCTGTTAGAGAAGCTCACCTCTCTGTTGCTTGCTTTCTTCTCTAAGGTCTCTTGTTCCCGTTTTTCTTCTGTCTGTGCTTTTATCACTGTTTCCATTTTCATCTTCAGCTCTTGAACTGTTTTATTGATTTCTGTCATCTGTTTGTTTGTATATTCCTGAGTTTCTTTCAGTGCCTCGTTATAGGTCTTCAGACCTTGAACTGTTTTATTGATTTCCTTCATCTGATTGTATTTTCCTGAATTTCTATAGGCTTCTTTTGTCTTCCACCTGTTTGGTGGCATCTTCCTGTGTTTGCTTACAGATTTTATTTTTTTCCTCCATTATCATCTTCATTACTAAGAATTTGAGATCATCTTTTTTTGTATTTCAATTGTGTTTGCATTCTACGGGTTGCTTTCTTTGGGATAGCTGGGATCTGGAGAATGCCATATTGTGTTGGTTTTTGTTGTTTGTTTTCTATGCTGGCCTTTAGTCATCTTGCTGTCTATGATGTTTGGAGGTAGCCTCTGATGTAGTTCACTGGTCGTTGAGATCAGTTTATTGGTGAGTGATTATAGGCCGAGGGCCTTTGCCTGTGATGATCAGGGAAGTCTTCCCTAGGATAGGCAGGTGACTTGGTTTAGGCTCCTGGAGACTTTCCTTTACATCGTGGTCTCCCTACTGGGTCAGCCGAGTTAGGTCCTGGTGCTCTGCAGCTGCCATATCCATTTGCAGTAGTGTATGTAGAGCCAGTTATCCTGTCTTTGGCTGGGCTTTTGAATACCTTGTCCTCGGGTCCTGGGTCTTTGGGTCCTAGGCTCAGATCACTCTAGAGTGTCTGAAGCCCTGCTGGCTTCTAGAGGTTTTTCAGGTTTTTGCCTGCTCCAACCAGGTAGTGGGGCCTAGGTTCTGCCTGCCAGGGAGAGAGCAGATACTACCTTCTGATTGTTGCTGGCTGGCTAGGTTTCTGCCTTTTCCTCCTGGCCTGTCCAGCCTCTTCTGAGAGTGTGTGAGTCCATTGTGACCTATTGTGCCAGGACAGTCCTCTGGGGCGGGCAGCTAGGCTCCTGCCCTGTCCGCTCAAACAGTACCACTGTGGCTGGACAATGTGACCACAGCCATCTGAGACCCCATGTGGCACCTGGGCTTTCTGTGGACTGGCACTGGGCGGGTGGGGTGTGTCTAAGGACAGATCCACCTGTTTCCCTGAGATTTCCCTAGGCCAGGAGCTCTGATGCTTCATTGGTGGGATGATTTCAGTCCCATATACCAAGTTTGTGCTGCAGAGCAAGGGCACAACTTGCAGCTTACTAGCAGGGTCTGGTTCAGGCCCTGGGAACTGGGAAGCTATCCTCAAGTGAGTCTCTGGATGACTGGAGGTCAGACCTACCTGTGATCCGCACTGTGCAGGTCTTTCTCACCCAGTGATCCCCAGCTCCCATGTTCTGTGGCTCCCGTCTCTGGTCTCAGACTGCTCCACTGTGGCTGGGTGTCCAGGTCTCAGACTGCACCACTGTGGCTGGGCAATGTGTCCACGGCCCTTTGGGATCCGTGGCACCTGGGTTTTCTGTGGACTGGCTAGGGTAGAAGGGTGCCTGAGGACAGATCCACCCATTTCCCTGAGATTTCACTAGGCCAGGAGCTCTGATGCTAGGATGCTTCACTGCTTCTCTCTCACCTAGTGATCTCCAGCTTCCATGGTCCCTGGCTCCCAGTAGTGTCTGAAGTTTCCTCTCTGCATCTCAGACATCTTTTAATCATCCAAACACTCCTGCTCAAACCTCGGCCACCTCTGTACCACTCTTCTCCTCAGGCATGGGCTCCGAGCAGCCCCATCTACTGACTCTGGGCTCACTTTCATTTGGATGGCTCCCACTGTCCCCACCAGGCTCCGGGCACCGCCGCTGCCCGCAGGTCCTCGCAGGCAGCCTCCCTCAGCTGCTCCTTGCATCCCACTTTGAATAATCATACACTATGGATGCTTGAGTCAATCAACACTTTTCTCAATAGCATGCAAATAAAATATCTGCCTCCTAGAACTATTGTCAAGGCTAAATGTTGATTGTAAATGACTTCCTGTTTATAATTGTAAATGCACGGTGTAAATATCATTATTTTGAATAATTCCACGGGGTTCTTGTTTATGTATGTAATCAGAAGTGAAATTACAGGGTACCTATCTAGTTCTGAGTTTAGCATTGAAAACTAAATGGTAATGACAGTTTTCTAACTACTCAGCCAGTGAACTATTACTCTATTTAATACACATTTTGTTAAATAAGATCCCGTATCATCCAATATATTTACTTTGAAAATTAATACTTTTAATTAAATAAATATTTTATTCATAAATACTTTACCATTATTAACCTTTAATCAGTGGAAAAATAAAACTACTAGAAGCAACTGATTAATTCACTCAACACCCTGAAAATTAGGTAGCTGTCTTTATTATCTAGCCCTTGCATAAATATACAAATCTAGGCAATAAAGAGCATGGTGAATTGAAGACTGTATCCATTTAGGAACTAGTTTGTGCAGACTCAAGCCTTCATGCTGCAAAATCAATTAAACTTCCCTGATGTTCAAGAAGGGTGGCACTTGAAGGGTTAACAAAGCCCTGTAAGATGCACAGCTTCTTATCCTGGTAGCCTGATAGGCTGTGATCATATGGTGGGGGAGGAGGTCCCCTTATGTCATAGGTCTAGGGAAGGAGAATAGGGTGAAAGGGAAAGGGAGAGGGGAAGGGGAAGATACAAGTGAGGGGATAACAATTGAGATGTAATCTGAATAAATTATTTAAATTAAAAAAAGATGCACGGCTTCTTGTGAACGTCATAGTCATGTGACCAATTAAAACATCTCAATCTTAAGAAAAGGAAAAGGCATGAATGTGTATGTCCAGTTCCAAATTTGTGAGCAGGAGTCTTGGGTGATTGATGGAGAAAAAAAAATGTGTGGATGTGGACCCTAAAGGGAGAGGTGTCTGCCTACAGTTCTTAATCACACCTGGGTCCTCTTGCTGACTGTGTTTACACCTGTGTGAAGGCTTGCAGGTGGGTGGGAACAGGGTCTTGCATACCAAGTAGCCAGATCTTACAGTGCAGCCACAGTGTCTGTAGGCATTTTTCCATGCTTGCCAGGAGAGAGGGAAAGATCACTGTGCTCTAAATACCAAGCTCAGGAAAGCATTAGGCCTCGTGCCCATTTTAATAAAGAACAAACATGCTTTTCCAGAGCAGAGGGGAAACAACTGCATGCTCAGGAATGTCAAGTAATACTCTTTAATGGAATTATGGTAGGAGCCTCTGCCATGCTTTGATATTTATGTATTTTCTTTTCTCTTTTTGTAGCGTAGTATATATGGACGTGTGTGTGTGTGTGTGTGTGTGTGTGTGTGTGTGTGTGTGTGTGCACATGCATGTGGGGGTATGGGGTTCAGAGGTTGAAACTGTGTACCCTCTTGGATTGCTCTCCATGTTCATTATCTTTTGAGGGAGGGAAGGAGGGAGGGGACAGAGGGAGGGAGAGAAGGAGGCCTTCTTCTCCATGCTTACTGATTGGCTAGCCTCACTGGCTTCCACTGTTTTTCCCTTCCTTCTCCCCTCTCTCCTCCTAATCTCCCTCACTATTAAATTTCCTTTCAAAGGTTTGCCTCTTGGGCAGCGAGGAAAGCTTCCAGCGCTAGCAGGTGAAGCCAGGTATGCCAGAAGACTCACTGCAGATGTAAGAAACATCCAAAAAAAAAAAAAAAAAAAAAAAAAAAAAAAAAAAAAAAAAAAGGCAGCTGGGAACACCAGAGATAAATTGCGCTGATTTTGCAATCTCTCTCAGCCCTAGCACTGTTGATATTTCTTGCTCAATACAGCTTTCTGTTCCACACCGAATTAGGTCATGAAACAGTCTAAACTCAGGGGGTTGATGTGAAGAGGATAAAGGCAGCAATTTTTCTTTCCAACACCATTAAGTCACCTTTCCAAAACAGGTGATAGTTAGGAGCTACAGCCATCTGTCTCTTTCTCACCAAAGAGAAATTTTAAATTTAATCGGAAAAAAAAAAAAAAAAAAACCCAACAACAACCAAAAACCTGTTTCATTTCCCCCTGGATTTGAAAGATGTATTACATACCCACATAGTTGTCTCTGTAGTTAAAGCCATTGATATCCAGATTCTAGAGAGGTTTGAGTTGGGGGTTACCTACGACTTTCACATCAGGAGCCCATGGGGCTATGTTGTATGGAAATATAAGCATTTCACTGCTTTTCATATCTCCTTGTATATGAATTATTAATAAATAAAATTATATGAGATTTATTTTCTAGCATGAACACAGAGGAAACTGTATCACAGTCCACGGAATTTACATCTTAACAAATATCTTGGCATCTCAAAGGGATCATAAACAAAACAATGGTTTAAACGTGTTCTTTTTTTAATAAAATATTTCTATCAGAATCTCTGGACTGTCTACCACTGTAACAGTTGCCCAGAGGAAATTAGTTCTTTTCAATAAAAAAGGGGGCTCATAAAAAATGTTATGACCCACAGCAGAGATTTCACTTGTGTGTATGGTAGAAAAGAACAGAAGAAACATTATGTCAATATCCTACTGTTTATCCTCAAGCCAATCCTTCTTCCCCAGGCTACACTTTAGGGCCGTGGTTCCTGAATGAGTACAAACTGAAGGTCATATTTTATAGAGTACCCATCCCTTCCCAATGCCCAGACAGCCTTCATCAACAGACCAGCTGCTGTGCCTATCTCCAGGGTCAGAGTGCCCTAGGTAATTTTCATGCAGTAGATTCTTAGACCAAGAACATAGGGTGTGTGTGTGTGTGTGTGTGTGTGTGTGTGTGAGAGAGAGAGAGAGAGAGAGAGAGAGAGAGAGAGAGAGAGAGAGAGAGAGAGCTCATAATTCTAGTGCTGTCACAAGAAAGAAGAGGACAGAAATAAAACCATCCCATTTCCTTAAGCTTAACTAGGTCATCCCTGGAAGTTAGCACAGATGGTAGATACACCCCAAAGCAAAATGAGGAATACTCTCTGTTTTGTGTTGGCAAGCTCTCTGTTGGCTGTAGGACAAAGGTGCTATCAGCACTGGAAAGGAGAAGGGCTCTGGGGTGGAGGTGGGGCAGGGTGCATCACTTATAAAAGTCCTTGAGAAGATAAAAGGGTTTCTATGCTCTGAACCTACTGACTTTAGTATAGTATGTGGGTGGCTGGGCATAGTATTCCCTAGAGTCCTTTATATATTATTTGAATGCATATTTTTTAATTAAGTAATTTATTCAGATTACATCTCAATGGTTAGCATATGTATATGTGTATATATATGTATGTATGTATGTATGTATGTATGTATGTATGTATGTATATATTTTCTTTTTGAGACAAGGTTTCTCTGTGTAGCTCTCCTGGACTCACTTTGTAGACCAGGCTTTTGCCTCCCCAAGTGCTGGGATTATAGGTGTGCCCTGGCGGCTAGAGGCCATTCTTATACCAGTATTGTTTAAAGCTATATAAACAAAGAAGTCACTGTAAACCAAAGTATCTAACAAGCCATCCCAGGCCAATTAAATGCACCCTCAGCTCAGTTCCCTTTATTGAGACTCTGAAATGCCCATAGTCGAGTTCATCAACCTAAGGCACTAGGAAGGCTACAACAGTGAGCAGTTGAATAGTAATTATCCAGCAATCAAGTGTGATTAAAACAGTTTACATTCCAAATATATAATGACTAAACTCATTCCTGTGGTTCTCAAAAAAAAAAAAAAAGAAGCCATGGATATAGATAACCCATTGAAATAAAAGAGGAGGTATACAGATATTTACTGCTTTTTACCGCTTTATTTCTATTTTCTATGTAGCAATGTTTTGCATGCATGCTTGTCTGTGCACCACATTCATGAAGCACTTGCAGAGACCAGAAGAAGGCATCATATCCCCTGGAACTGGAGCTACAGATGGTTATGGGCTACTACATGAGTGCTAGAAGTCAAACCTGGATTGTTTAGAAAAGTACCTCTTGATCTTAACCACTGTGCCATATCTTCCCCCCATTTTGTTTTTGTTTTGTTGTCTAGTGAAAGACAGTACCATATGTATGGTGACTCAGACAATGAAGTAAAGATTATTTTGGAGGGAATATAAGTAATATTTATCAAGAATAGATATAATGAATGTGTTCATTTGTTAGCCAGAGGTGCTAGGAATATCGAGGGAATGGATAGAAGTGTTGTCCTTGCGTAAGAGCCTAAAACCACATAATCCACTCTTTAGAGGTAGAATGTCTGCTACATTAAATACTAGATACTAACTTGTGATGATTTCTTTCCCCAATAAAATGTGATACAGTGTATCCAGGTGAGTGACAGTTGAATGAGAGAACAGATGGGAGATTGTTGTCTAGAAAGAGTGTATGCATGTGAGGGGAGGGTTGACCAGGAAAAGTTGAAGTATTGCTTGGAAGCAGTGTTGTTTACTTGAGCGTTATGGTGAGAAATTTAGGTAGAGATCATTGAAATCATTGTATGGTCTTTATTTTGGTCAGGAAGACATTGTGGTGAGTTGGTTCAAAGACTGGAGACATTGTATATAACCTGTGCTGGATTCTTCTATAACTTTAGTGAAGATGCATAAGAGGGGAGAAGGCACTCTATGCTAGGACAAGACTATGATGGCAGCTGATGGACTCTGGTTTGGACAGAGAAGACATGAGAGACTTAATGGAGAGAGCAAAGGTGGTACAGTTGAGGGGCTGGAGGACTGGGTGTCCATGGATATGTTCTTGTATTGTCCTACAGATTTATGAAGTTGTGTTTGGAGGGTTAAGAGCTTAAGAGGGAGATGATGAAAGTGTAGGAATGAGGTCATCAAGTTAATGATGTGAGAACTGGATAGTCAAGTCAGGATGGGTGACCATATCATGAGGATCTACATCAACGAAACCAGAGACAACATTTAGAATATTGGAATAGTTATACTTTCTTCTTCCTGAAGAAATGAAGACATCATCCAAGACTGGGGCTGGAAGAGTAGAGGGAAAAGACTGGGCCCAGCGCTAAAATATAATGTCAGAGCAGTTCACGGTTAGTCTGTGTTTACTTTCTAGTTGTACAAGACACAGGCTCCATGAAAACACCTGAGATGATGGGCAAGTAGCAGCACTGCAATAGTTTTCAGTTCTGTTCTCCTTCCAGTGATCAGCACTTTCACAAGGGGGAGTGCACCTCTCATTTACCCACTGCAGTAGTACAGTGTGATTTGGGCTGAAGTGCTTATAAAATGCCTAAGAATTTGACCTAGAAGGGAAACTTTTCTTGAATACCCTTCAGCCGTAGCAAATTAGAACAAATGAACACCTGACTATGTAAGACATAATGGTCAGGCTAATGAGCTCTAGAATTGAATTATCAGGGCTCAAATCCTAGCTCTCCATTTATTTGAATCACAGAATGTTGCAATTTTTCATCATGTTTTAAACTAACCTGGAAACGTTACCTTGGCTTTACCTAGTTTTAAAGGAAGATAAGAGTCATGGCTCTAATTTAAAAATTATCTTCCAAGATGTGCAGATTTATTTGAGAAGAGATGGATCAAGGAGTGCTTATTGAGTTAATCTGTAAAAGGGATACAGGTCATAAAATCTCCATTTGAAGAACAAAATTTACAACTTAAAGCAAATAAATTTTACCAAATGTCATTTTCCTTTCCAGGAATCTTTATCTTTAATGGTGGGAGGAAAAAGTCATCAAAACTACATAAACTAATTTTTTATGCAAAAGCACCCTTTTCTTTAATGTAGAACTGAAATGTGTGGTAACACAAAATGGCATCTATTAAGAGAATTGACCCAGTGGTCATTCTCTAATCTTGACTTGTATGAACAAGCCAAAACGACTGACTGAGTACTTTTTCTCTTGAAAACACCTGTGCACAAAGTCTGCCTTTATTGTTCATCATAGAGGCACTTCTATTTTGGGCACTTTTCTGGTTAAATGTGAAATAAAGGGTATAGAGATAATAGGGTTTTTTTGTTTTTTTTTTTTTGTTTTTTTGTTTTTTTTTTTTTGCTTCTGTATTAAAAATGTGAGCCCTCAAGAACGACTCCATTTCCTAATCCTTACTTTCCCCCACTTTAAAATGGGACTGCCTGTGATCCTTCTGCAGTAGGCTATTTAGGAGAGTTAAACAAGAGTGGTACCTAGCAGGAGGAAGGGTCAGTGAGAGCCTGGCTTTGATGGGTATACCTTGCCTCTGATTCCTCCCCTCTGTTTCTCCTTCCCTGCTGCTGTGATGAGAGCATGCCCTCTGCCCTGGCTGTCCACCATCATGCATCTTCTTTGCCAGCAGCCTAAGAATAATAGAGCAGCAAATCACCAACTGGAGCCTCTCAAGCCTCCGGCCATAATTTTGCCCCTTTAATTCACTTATGTCAGATAAATTGTTCCAGTAACAAAACGGCTAACACAATACCTGAGACTAAATCTGCCTCTTCCATTTTCATATTCTCTTTGCTCTTTCTTCGTTTACTTGGAATTATCCTTTTATCAATTGACATGTTTACCCGCTTATGTGATATGCTGTGGAGATTTGATATATGTGCGCAAAGGGCTGATCAAATTTGACTAATTAGTATTCTCATCCCCTTTAATATTTTCCCTCTCTTTTGAGCTATTTAAACATTTCTTTAGAATTCATCTTAATTTTTACAAAATATTTTGAGGGGGTGTGGTGGGAAGATGACTTTGTGGGTAAGAGCACTTGCTGTGCAAACATGAGGTCTGAATTCACATTCTTAGCATACTCTGGCGATCGTGTGCATAGGTACACACACACACACACACACACACACACACACACACACGTAAACATACATTGCAAGCACCACTATGCATAAAATTAATCAATAAAACAAATAATAAAGTGTTTTGAGCATAGCCTTCTGATCACTCTTTTCCTGTTTTTGTGTATACACGCATGAATGTGGGTATACACCTGCATCCACACACAGATGCCGGATTCCATGCCAATTACTGTCTATTGATTTCCACCTTATATTTCAAGACATGGTGTCTCACTGAACCTGAAGCTCATGGATTTATAAGACAGTCGTCCTGCCTCCACTTCCCCCAGCTGGGATGCAAGGCATAGGCCACCATGCACAGCTTTTTATGCAACTGCTGGGGATCCAGACTGGCATCCTTATATTAATGTTGTAGCCGGTAGTACCCTCACTAAATCTGAAATTAACATTCCTAACAGTGCTATGCAAAATCTGTTCCTCTAGATATAAATTTATATTATGTTATATGTATTATATAATATACATATATAATCATTTATATATTTATATCTACATAAATTTTATAAAAATCATGTGGTATACAAACAGGGATGACCTTTTCCTATTGGGAGGGCCTTTTATTTCTTTGCCTCATTGGTCTGCATAGGACTTTTAAACAATATTATTTTTTAAAATTTCTTTTATTAATTTATTCTTGTTACATCTCAATGTTTATCCCATCCCTTGTATCCTCCCATTCTTCCCTCCCTCCCATTTCCCCTTATTCCCCTCCCCTATGACTGTTCCTGAGGGGGATTACCTTCCCCTGTATATGCTCATAGGGTATCAAGTCTCTTCTTGGAAACCTGCTATCCTTCCTCTGAGTGCCACCAGGTCTCCCCCTCCAGGGGACATGGTCAAATGAGGCACCAGAGTACATGAGAAAGGCATATCCCACTCTCCACTCAACTGTGAAGACTGTTCTGACCATTGGCTAGATCTGGGTAGGGGCTAAAAGTTTACCTCCTGTATTGTCCTTGGCTGGTGCCTTAGTTTGAGCGGGACCCCTGGGCCCAAATCTGCCTATCATAATGTTCTACTTGTAGGTTTCTAGGACCCTCTTGATCCTTCCACTTTGCCATTCTCCCATGCTTCTCTCATCTAGGGTCCCAATAAGATGTCCTCCCCTCTGTCCCAGTTTCCTGGTAGGTGAAGGCTTTCGTGGGACATGCCCCTTGGGCTAGTATGCAGATATAAGTGAGTATATACCATTTAAGTCTTTCTGCTTCTGGGTTAACTCACTCATTATGATCATTTCTAGCTCAATCCATTCATCCACAAATTTTGGGAATTCCTTGTTTTTAATAGCTGAGTAGTATTCCATAGTGTATATGTACCACAGTTTCTTTATCCATTCTTCTACTGAGGGATACTTAGGCTGTTTCCATGATCTGGCTATTATGAATAAGGCTGCTATGAACATGGTTGAGCAAATTTTCTTGTTGTGTGTTGGAGCATCTTCTGGGTATATTCCTAGGAGTGGAATAGCTGGGTCTTGAGAAAGCCCTATTCCCAGTTTTCTGAGATAGTACCAGATAGATTTCCAAAGTGGCTGTACTAGTTTGCATTCCCACCAGCAATGAAAGAGTGTTCCTCTCTCCCCACATCCTCACCAGCATGTGGTGTCACTTGAATTTTTGATCTTAGCCATTCTGATGGGTGTAAGATGGAATCTCAGAGTTGTTTTGATTTGCATTTCCCTGATGACTAAGGAGGCGGAGCATTTCTTAAAGTGTTTCTCAGCCATTTGATATTCCTCTGTTGAGAATTCTCTGTTTAGTTCCAAGCCCCATTCCTCAATTGGGTTATTTGGTTTGGTGGTGTTTAATTTCTTGACTTCTTTATATATTTTGGATATTAGACCTTTGTCAGATGTAGGGTTGGTGAAGATCTTTTTCCAGTCTGTAGGCTGTTGCTTTGTTCTCTTGACAGTGTCTCCTGCCTTACAGAAACTCTCAACCTCATGAGGTCCCATTTATTAATGGTTGACATTAAGGCCTGGGCCGTTAGTGTTCTGTTCAGGATGTTGTCTCCTGTGCCAATATGTTCCAGGCTCTTCCCCACTTTTTCCTCTAAGTGACTTAGTGTCTCTGGTTTTATGTTGAGGTCTTTAATCCATTTGGATTTGAGTTTTGTGCAAGGTGACAAATATGGGTCCAGTTGCATTTTTTTACACATAGACCTCCAGTTAGACCAGCACCATTTGTTAAAGATGCTATCCTTTTTCCATTGAATGGATTTGGCTCCTTTGTCAAAAATCAAGTGACCATATGTGTATGGATTCATATGTGGGTCTTCAATTCGCTTCCGCTGATCAACCAGCCTGTTGCTGTGCCAGTACCATGCTGTTTTAATTACTATTGCTTTATACTCCAGTTTGAGATCAGGTATGGAGATTCCTCCGGAGCACCTTTTATTGTACAAGATTGTTTTAGCTATTTTGGGTTTTTTGTTTTTCCATATGAAGTTCGGAGAATTGAACTTTCAATGTCTTTAAAAAATTGTGTAGGTATTTTGATAGGGATTACATTGAATCTGTAGATTGCTTTTGGCAGAATGGTCATTTTTACTATGTTAATTCTCCCGATCCATGAGCAAGGAAGATCATTCTATCTTCTCAGGTCATCTTCAATCTCTTTCTTCAGAATTTTCAAAATTTTTTCAAACAAGTCCTTCACTTGCTTAGTTAGAGTAACTCCTAGATATTTTATATTGCTTGTGGCTAATGTGAAGGGTGTGGTTTTCCTAATTTCTTCCTCTGCAAGCTTGTCATTTGTGTATAGGAAGGCTATGAACTTTTTTGAGTTAATTTTGTATCCAGCTAATTTGCTGAAGGTGTTTATAAGTTTTAGGAGTTCTCTGGTGGAATTTTGAGGGTCACTTATGTACACTATCATATCATCTGCAGATAGGGATAATTTGATTTCCTCCTTTCCCATTTGGATACCCTTGATCTCCTTTTGTTGTCTTATTGCTCTGGCTAGAACTTCGAGTACTATATTGAAGAGATATGGAGAGAGTGGGCAGCCTTGCCTTGTTCCTGATTTTAGAGGAATTTCCTTGAGTATCTCACCATTTACTTTGATTTTGGCTATTGGCTTGCTGTATATAGCCTTTATTATGTTGAGGAAAGTGCCTTGTATTCCTGATCTCTCTAAAACTTTAAACATGAATGGGTGTTGGATTTTATCAAATGCTTTCTCTGCATCTAAAGAGATGATCATGTGGTTTTTTATTTTCAGTTTGTTTATATGGTGGATTACATTGATGGATTTCCGTATATTAAACCATCCCTACATGCCTGGAATGAAGCCTACTTGGTCATGATGAATGATATCTTTGATGTGTTCTTGTATTCATTTTGCAAGTATTTTATTTAGTATTTTTGCATCGATGTTTATAAGAGAAATTGGTCTGAAATTCTATTTTTTTGTTGAGTCTTTGTGAGGTTTAGGTATCAATGAGACTAAGGTCTCATAGAATGAATTTGGTAATTTTCCATCCATTTCTATCTCTTGGAGTAGCTTGAATAGTATCGGTATTAGCTCGCCCTTGAAGGTCTGGTAGAATTCTGCACTGAAACAATCTGGCCCTGGGCTTTTTTTGGTTGGGAGACTATCGATGATTGCTTCTATTTCTGTAGGGGAAATGGGACTATTTAGCTTGTTTATCTGTTCTTCACTCAACTTTGGCAAGTGAAATTGATCAAGAAAATCGTCCATTTCCCTTAGATTTTCAAATTTTGTTGTGTATATGCCTTCAAAGTATTTCTTCAGTGTCTGTTGTTATGTCTCCATTTTCATTTCTGATTTTGTTGATTTCAGTACTGCCTCTCTGTCTTTTAGTTAGTTTGGCTAACGGTCTGCCTATCTTGTTGATTTTCTCAAAGAAGCAGCTCTTGGTTTTGTTGATTCTTTGGACTGTTTTCTTAGTTTCTAATTTGTTAATTTCAGCCCTAAGTTTTATTATTTCCAGACATCTACTCCTCTTGGGTGTTTATGCTTCTTTTTTTTTCTAGGGCTTCCAGTTGTGTCATTAAGATGCGTATGTGCGATGCTTCCAATTTCTTTTTAAAGGCACTTTGTGCTATGAATTTTCCTCTTAGCACTGCTTTCAATGTATCCCACAAGTTTGGGTATGTTGTTCCTTCATTTTCATTGAATTTCAGAAACTCCTTGATTTCTTTCTTTATTTCTTCCCTGACCCAGGTGTCATTTAGCAGAGAGTTGTTTAGTTTCCACATACTTGTGGGCTTTTTGTTATTTCTGTTGTTGTTGAATTGCAGTGTAAGACCATGGTGATCTGATAGGATACAAGGTATTATTTTCAAGCCTCTTGTATCTATTGAAGCTTGCTTTGTGACCTACGATGTGATCAATTTTGGAGAAGGTTCCATGGGGTGCAGAGAAGAAGGTATATTCTTTCTTGTTTGGGTGAAAGGTTTTATAGATATCTGTTAGATCCGTTTGACCCATGGCATTGGTTAATGATGTTATTTCTCGGTTTAGTTTCTGTTTCAATGACTTATCCTTCAGTGAGAGTGGAGTGTTGAAGTCTCCCACTGTTATTGTGTGGGGATCAATGTGTGGTTTAAGCTTTTTTAGCAGATCTTTTACAAATGTGGGTGCCCTTGTATTGGGAGCATAGATGTTCAGAATTGTGATGTCATCTTGGTTGACTTTACCTTTGATGAGTATGAAGTGTCCTTCCTCATCCCTTTTGATTAATTTTGGTTGAAAGTCTATTTTGTTCGATACTAAAATGGCTACGCCTGCTTGCTTCTTGTGACGATTTGCTTGGAATATTTTTTCCAACCTTTTACCCTGAGGTAATGCCTATCATTATGGGTGAGATGTGTTTCTTGAATGCAGAAGAATGTTGGATCTTGTTTATGCACCTATTCAGTTAGTCTGTGTCTTTTTATTGGAGAATTGAGACCATTGATATTGAGAGATATTAATGACCAGTGACTGTTAAGAGTCTTAATTTTGATGTTGTTTCCAGTCGAGCGTTTGTGTAGTTGTGTTTTTGCCATGGGATAGTTATCTATTTCCTGAGTAGTTTTGGTTGTAGCTTGCCCCTTTGGGATGGAGTTTTCCTTCTAGTACCTTCTGTAAAGATGAATTTGTGGATAGGTACTGTTTGAATTTGTTTTTGTCATGGAATATTTTGTTTTCTCCATCAATGGCTATTGATAGTTTTGCTGGGTAAAGTAGTCTGGCCTGGCATCTGTGGTCTCTTAGGGTTTGCAGGATCTCTGTCCAGGCCCTTCTGGCTTTTATGGTCTCTGCTGAGACGTGTAATTCTGATAGGTTTGCCATTAAATGTTATTTGGCCCTTTTCCCTTGCAGCTTTTAATATTTTTTTCTTTGTTCTTTATGTTTTGTGTTTTGATTATTATGTGACGGGCAGTTTTTCTTTTCTGATCAATTCTATTTGGTGTTCTGTAGGCCTCTTGCGTATTTATAGGCATCTCTTTCTTTAGATTGGGGAACTTTTCTTCTATGATTTTATTGAGAATAGTTTCTGGGCCTTGGAGTCTGATATCTTCTCTTTCTTCAATGACTATTATCCTCAAATTTCTTCTTTTCATGGTGTCCTTAATCTCTTGGATGTTTTGTGTCAGGAGTTTTCCAGATTTGGAATTTTCTTTAATGGTTGCTTCAAGATCTGTGATTGTATCTTCTAGACCTGAGATTTGTTCTTCCATCTCTCGGATTCTGTTAGAAAATCTCACCACTGTGTTGCTCGCCTTCTTCTCTGAGGTCTCCCGTTCTCGTTTTCCTTCTGTCTGTGTGTTTATCATTGAATCCATTTTCATTTTCAGATCTTGAACTGATTTTTTGATTTCTTTCATCTGATTGTTTGTATATTCCTGAGTTTCTTCCATTGTCTCTTTATAGGTCTTCAGAGCTTGAACCATTTTATTTCTTTCTTTCATCTGGTTGTTTGCGTTTTTCCTGAAATTTTTCCAGTTCTACTCTATGTGCTTCTTTTATGTCTCTCACCTGTTTGGCTGCGTCTTCCTGCATTTGATTACGAATTTTATTTGTTTCCTCCATTAATATCCTCATTACTAAGGATTTGAGGTCATTTTCTTGTATTTCCATTGTATTTGAGTTCTCTGGGTTGTTTTCTTTGGGATAGCTGGAAACTGGAGACGCCATGTTGTTTTGGGGGTTTTTGTGTATGCTTTTACGCTGTCCTTTAGACATCTTGGTGCCTTTGTTTTTGTTGGGTAGCTTCCAGAGTTGGATGGAGGGAGTCTGATGATAGATTCACTTGTTTTCTCTTGATTTCCCTAGGCTGGAAGCTCTGATGATTCACTGGTGTGGATGTTAGGAGGTTAGCCCTGTCGTTTTGGACTCTCACAGCCAGTGATCTTCAGCTCCCCTGTGCTGTGGGTCCTGCAATCGTTCTGGGTCTCTGAATGAGCATTGGGTCAGGCCAAGGTATCCACAGCCTTCTGTGTCCCCTGCCAAGTCCAGCCAGGAACACTGGGCCCGAACCTCAGGCCAAACTCAGCTAGATTCTCAGGGCCTGAACCGTCTGCCGAGCTCAGCTAGGGATTCTGGGCCCAAAATGCACACAGCGGCCAGCCAGAATTTTTGGGCTGGGACTACGCACCAAGCTCAGCTAGGGGCATTTGGCCCAAAGTGTGTGCTGTGGTCAGTTATTGACTCAGGGCCTGAACTGCCCGCCAAACTCAGCCAGAAATTCTGCACTCAAACTGCACACTGTGTCCAACCAGAGTCTTAGAGCCGGTGGAACTGAGTGCTCTGCCCAGCCTGAGTCACAGCCGGAGAATTGCGGCTGCTCTGAGTTAGTGCTGGTGGTGGAACTGAGTGCTCTGCCCAGCCTGAGTCACAGCCGGAGAATTGCGGCTGTGCTGAGTTAGTGCCGGTGGTGGAACTGAGCGTTCCGCCCAGACTGTGTCACCGCAGGGGAGCTGCCGCTGAGCTGAGGTGGTGCCTAGGGTGGAACTGAGCACTCTTCCCAGCCTGCGCCTCAGCAGGGGAGCTGTGGCTGTGTTGAGTTAGTGCCTTGGGCAGAATTGCTTGCTGGGCTGAGCCAGAACCCAGGACTCGGGGGCCGAACTGTCGCCGAGTCCAGTCTGGGTCCCAAGGCACCACACGACCCAAATCCTGCCCAGAGTCCCCTCTCCCGAAGCAACTCGCACCAGCCACCACATCAATTGCCACTACCAGAAGGCTATGAGCTGCAAACCTCAGCCACCGCCGCTGCTGACTCTGGTGCAGCTGGTGCTGCTGGTGCCGCTGGTGCTGCTGCCTCTGCCACTGCTGCTCCAATCCGAGGAAATCTGCACTCCTCCCGTGTGCAGGGGCACGCAGGTTCTCCGCACCCTGGTTCCTCTGAACTGTGGAGCACTCCCACTGCCGTGGTGTGGGGACCTCGGTGTTCCTGGCTCAGAAATCTGTGCAATTTTCTGAATTGTTCAGTGGAGCCTCCAAACATGGTCCACACTGCTTGCCGTCATCTTGGATCCTCTTAAACAATATTAAATAGTATGATCTGGAAGGTTCTTGTAAGTTTAAATAGCAATACAGTTCATCTGTTTTTCTCCTAGGAGAGGAACTGAGACCATTTTCTCCAAAGTTAGGAATGATACAAAAATGTTCATGCTCCTCTTTGCTGTTTAATACAGTGCTCAAAGACTCAGCGACAGTATTTAGGTAAGAAACATACATAAAACAGATAAAAATAGAAAAGGGATAAGTCAAACTATTCCTATTTTCATGTGATAGGAATAGCAAAGGGCCTTTAGTAAAAGGTCCTATACAGTCTACTAAAAGACTCTTGGATCTTATCAACACTTGGAGTAATCAACCTAAAAATCAATAGGCATCAGTTATACCAAAAGTGAACTCTCAGAGAAAGAAATTAGGTGAAAATGTTATTTAAAATAATTTCATAAAATTAAACATTTAGGAATATATCTATTCAAAGAAGTGAAAGCTCTTTACAATGATTACTTGAATAGATTGAAAAGGCAAATCATAAAGATAGTAGAAGGTGGGAATATATCCCATGCTTCTGGATTTGCAGAATCAATATTGTGAACATAGCTATCCTACCAAAATTAATGTATAAATTTAGTGCAATGACTATCAAAATTCCAATGTCATAATAAACAAGCTTAGAAAAAACAATACAAGAGTTCAGTTGGAACCACAAAAGACCACACACAGCCAAAGCAATGTTAGGAACTAAGAACCCTTATGGAAGCATCACCCAACTTCCAACTCTACTGTAGAGCAGTGGTTCTTAACCTTCCTAATACTGCAACCCTGTAATACAGCCCCTCAGGTTGTGGTGACCCCAAGCATACAATTGCTTTCATTGCTACTTCAGATCTCTAGTATTGCTACCGCTATGGATTGTAATATAAATTTTTGGGTTTTTCAATGGTCTTGGGCAACACCTGTGAAAGAGTCATTCAGCCCCAAAGGAGTCAAGACACATACAATGAGCTATAGAGCTACAGTCATAAAGACAGCCCAGTATAGGCATAAACACAGGCAAGATAATAATCTTCCTCATATGTGGAATCTAGCCAATAATATATGTATATAGGTAAACATCTGTACACATGGTTACAGTAAAACACAGAAAAGAATAACAGAGGCTAAATGTTAGGAGATTAGGAAGGACTGAATGCAGGTAGTGGATACAAGTTAAGAAAGAGAATATAAGGATAATTGTTTTACTGTTTGTAACTGTCATGGATTTTCTGTGTTAATGGTGGATACATGCGTAAAAACATATTTGATACTGAAAATATAAACTCGAGTGTAAAGTGCCATAGCTTCTGTTGCTAATGTCTACATTAATTGTGTATAAGCTCATTGAGTTGTATAGTCTTTGAGTCTGAATAATTTTGGTGTGAATATCTTTTATTTACTACATTTTTATAATAACACTTCAAATACATTTTAAACTACTTAAATTAATTAAAATCATATGGTGTGCCAAACGGACTGGGCCACTCATATTGGGAAAACCTCTTGCTTTGTTTGCCATCTTGGTCTGGGTGAGACTCCTGAATGGCATGATCTGGAAGTTTCTTGTAATTTTAAATACCATATAGTCTATCAATTCTACTTACAGGTATTTCCCCATGAAAACTGAACCTTGACTCTGCAATAGCTTCTACATAAATATTTGCAGCCATTACTGGGGGGAAAGTTCAAATGCTCATGAATAAGTCGGTGGGTAAAAGGACTGGAGCATTCCCACTCTCTGGAAGGAAGCTGAGCAAGCAAAGGAAGAGGGGCCAATTCACACAGCAACACAACTGCATCTCAAAATGACCACACGGAGGAAAAGCCAGCCCAGGAAGAGCTCACAGGATGTGATGTCATTTGTTATGACCACCCAAAGGCCATGACCTGTGGTATAAAAAGAGAATGATACAGTCTTTAGGACCACAGACATACCTGGAAAGTGTGGATTCTCTTGGCCTACACTTTCCTTCCTCCTCCTTCTCCCCTCTTTGCTCTACCATGCTTTCTCTGCCAGGATGTTCAGCTGTGCCAGCAGCCTAAAAGAAATGGTTCAGGAAACTCACAAATGGAAGACTCTAAAGTCTTACACCCATCAGAATGGCTAAGATCAAAAACTCAAGCGACACCACATGGCTGGCGAGGATGTGGGGAGAGAGGAACACTCCTTCATTGCTGGTGGGAATGCAAACTAGTACAGCCACTTTGGAAATCTATCTGGTGCTATCTCAGAAAAATGGGAATAGGGCTTCCTCAAGACCCAGCTATTTCACTCCTTGAAATATACCCAGAAGATGCTCCAGCACACAACAAGAAAATTTGCTCAACCATGTTCATAGCAGCCTTATTCATAATAGCCAGATCATGGAAACAGCCTAAGTGTCCCTCAGTAGAAGAATAGATAAAGAAACTGTGGTACATATACACTATGGAATACTACTCAGCTATTAAAACCAAGGAATTCCCAAAATTTGTGGATAAATGGATTGAGCTGGAAATGATCATAATGAGTGAGTTAACCCAGAAGCAGAAAGACTTAAATGGTATATACTCACTTATATCTGCATACTAGCCCAAGGGGCATGTCCCACAAAAGCCTTCACTTACCAGGAAATTGGGACAGAGGGGAGGACATCCTACTGGGACTCTAGATGAGAGAAGCATGGGAGAATAGCAAAGTAGAAGGATCCAGAGGGTCCTAGAAACCTACAAGTAGAACATTATGATAGGCAGATTTGGGCCCAGGGGTCCCACTCAAACTAAGGCACCAGCCAAGGACAATACAGGCAGTAAACTTTAAACCCCTACCCAGATCTAGCCAATGGTCAGAACAGTCTCCACACTTGAGTGGAGAGTGGGATATGACTTTCTCACGTACTCTGGTGTCTCACATTTGACCATGTCCCCTGGAGGGGGAGCGTGGCACTCAGAGGAAGGACAGCAGGTTATCGAGAAGAGACTTGATACCCTATGAGCATATACAGGGGGAGGTAATCCCCCTCAGGAACAGTCATAGGGGAGGGGAATAAGGGGAAAAGGGGAGGGAGAGAAGAATGGGAGGACACAAGGGATGGGAGAACCATTGAGATGTAACTAGAATAAATTAATAAAAAAACCAAATGAATAATTCTTCCTTTATCTTGATTATTTTGAAAGTATTGTATAACAGTGATGGAAAGCTAACCTTCAGTTGTATAAAATTCACCAAGAAGCAAAGTATTTTTCAATCACTAGAAAAAAAAGTAGATATGGTGACCATGGAAAACTGAGATCATGACATCAGGTATGGCTACCGATCAGCTTGTTTTGGACATGCACAATGACTAAGTTCACTTGCTTTGTGGATAAAATGATTATAGTCATCTTTACAGATATCAAACTTTACTAACTGTACACCTCCAAAATTCAAATTTCACTGTATATCTTTTTATTTAACAAGCCATTTAAAAGCTAAAGAAAGAAAAGCTACTTTGGGAGTTTATAGATTGCTTTGTCCTGGCAGGTGTGACGCCCTCTCTACATTTGTCTGAATTTGGAACTATCAAACATTCTTAATGAGAACAAACAATAAAATATGCTGGACTAAGGTTAAATTGGCTGGCATGTTAGCAGCCTGCATGGGATGGTGAGTTTGGTCCTCAAGCCTGTAAATGAACAAATAAAAGAAAAGGAGGGCTAGGGTATGGCTCAATAGTAAAAGTGATTATTGTACAAACAAGACTCCTGAAATTCTGATCACTGGACTCCAGGTTAAAGTGAGAAAGGGGGTGGCTGCTCTGTGAGTCTAGACTTAGAACATGGAGACAGAGGAAGGGAGTTCTGGATTTGATGGAGAGACCCTGCCTCAAAAAGAAGGTACAGAGTAATGGAGGAAGACTCTATACATCAACCTCAGCTGCAGCCAGATGCACACACATATGCAAACACACACACACACAACATATACACACACACAACACACACACAGACACACACACACACATGCCTGTGGGCACATAAACACCATGTACTTACACAGAAAAATAAAGAACAAAGAGGATCTTGGAGGCGAGGGAAGAAAGGGAGGATTGGTGAAAGCATTTGCCTGTGGTCCTGGCACTTGGAAGGTGGAAGAAAGAGGACTGGTCTATGGTCAGGCCAGCCTTAGAGGACAAACAGCTCTCAGTTCAAGCACAGTCAGGGAAAGATAGGAGTCTGTCTCAGTAAAATAAACAACAAATACTAAGCAGTAACAAATAAAAACAACACAAGTGTGAACTGATAGCAACATTAGCAGTAAACCCAAGAAAATTCACAATGTAGATAACACACTCAAGAGAGGACAGTCATATTTATGTGTCACTTGCCTTTACTTTTTTGTAGCTTAATAAGCAGTAAGATGCAAGAGGGTCTCAGGGAAAATCTCTACTAAAGATATGCATATGGCCCTATCAGATTTTGACATGTGTCTCTGTAAACGATTTTCAAGGTCAGTGATATTTTAGAAACACAGTGAGCATCCCATATACTGGAGCTTCAAGTGTTTCAGATAAAACAGCCAAAGACAGACCCCAGCTTGCGGAAGCCACACAGCATGTTTCCACTTAGATTAGTCAGAACACAAAGCCACTCTTTTTTTTTTTTTTAATGTGTGAGTTTGACTTTATTTTTTTTAATTTTATTTTATTAATTTATTCTTATTACATCTCAATGGTTATCCCATCCCTTGTATCCTCCCATTTCCTCCCTCTCTCCCCTTTTCCCCTTATTCCCCTCCCCTATGACTGTTCCTGAGGGGGATTACCTCACCCTGTATATGCTCATAGGGTATCAAGTCTCTTCTTGGTAACCTGCTATCCTTCCTCTGAGTGCCACCAGGTCTCCCCCTCTAGAGGACATGGTCAAATATGAGGCACCAGAGTTCATGTGAAAGTCATACCCCACTCTCCACTCAACTGTGGACAATGTTCTGTCCATTGGCTAGATCTGGGTAGGGGTTTGAAGTTTACGGCTTGTATTGTCCTTGCCTAGTGCCATAGTTTGAGCGGGACCCCTGGGCCCAAATCTGCCTATCATAATGTTCTTCTTGTAAGTTTCTAGGACCCTCTGGGTCCTACTGCTTTCCTATTCTCCCATGCTTCTCTCATCTAGAGTCCCAATAGGATGTCCTCTGCTCTTTAGCCACAAAGTTTCTGTTAACCAGGATTGAAAAAGACACTATTTAAGATATGCAATGAAATGGACAACTTGCATTTTTAAATTTATATTTATTTATTTATTTATTTATTTTCAACCTGCATTTTAAATCTGGTATGAGGCCTTATTTCTGTCACAATTAATTCTATTTATTTATTTATTTATTTATTTATTTTTGGTTTTTTGAGACAGGGTCTCTCTGTGTCACAATTAATTTAAAAAAAATTCTTCAGAGAATGTTTGTTTGTTTGGTTGGTTGGTTGGATTTTGGTTTCTTGAAGCAGTTTCACTGTGTAACCTTGGCTGTCCTGGACTTGTTTTGTAGACCAGGCTGGCCTCAAACTCATAGAGATCTGCCTGCCTCTGCCTCCCTGCTGTGATTAAGGCATACACCACCAGGCCTGGCTTGAGAATTTTTTTTTTTTTAGATATTCTGTTGTTAATGGAAACCATCACAGCACATATTAATCTTCAGTTCCTCTAAAAAAGCTAATAAGTGGATAATCTTATTAAGTTTTTGGAATCTCTATCTAAATTGGAAACCATTAGTCTATCTGGGGTTAGAATTAGGCTTAATTCTCATAGAAGTGTGCAGCATGAAGAGACTGTTGAGCTAATGGACTGACCCCATATACTCCCACTTAGCTTGTCACTTGCCTGTGCAGTGCTTAAGTAATGTCAGTAAGGCAGATATCAGCAGCACTGCCATCTTCTCCAATAATCCATAAGCTCTTGTCTCATTTCCCTTACCTAGTGTTCATCTCATTCCATACCAGTAGTCTCTCCTTCTGAAATAGAAGGCACAGCCCTTGAGGTAGAATAACTTTCAGTGTTTGTAGGATGGATATTGTGCATATCAAGGCACCATGCGACACCCCCCGTCCTCTCCCGGGTCTTCCCATTATCAGGTCTGTGCAAACAGAAATCATTAAAAAAAAAAAAAAATACACAGGCTCTGCCGGGGCTGTTTTTATTTGACTCATGACAGCCAAGGAAATAGGAACCAGGGTGTATACACATATCAGATTTCTGGATCTACTGTTTCCAACCCACTGGATAGTCATCTTTAACTAGGACACAGGTGATTACACTGCTTATCAAAGGACTAATGCCATCCATAGTTGGATCCAGCTCTTTACACCCTCTTTATCACCTTAGTCAATTGGCATCCACAGTTGGATATATTTCAGTGGACACATTTGACTCTCACAGAGGGCATTTGAGTATTTTGAATTCTAAGAAAAGTGATTAAATTGAAAATCAGAGATGACAAAAGGGAGGGAGACCCATTATTCAGGATTTAGGTTTGAATGAACTAAAAAGCAAGCAAGATTTTTTTTCCCTACAGCATTATTGAGTGTACTCTGGTTGATTGTGAGATGGTATAAAACAGAGCTAGGGATATGAGCATTCTCAAGAATGCATATCAAGTGAATATCTGTGCAATAAAGGAGAGAAAAGTAACACAGAATGTAGGATTGTGCTCACTTTGCTATTTAAAAAGTGTCTTTATCTGGCATGAGCCCAGGGTGGTAATGCCTGGTCTGAGACATATAATTTCCCACTTCCTATGCTATTTGGGAAAGTAATTTCTATTTTCATCTTTCATCTGTATTTATTATATATTACTTTACTTTTAACTAGACATGTACTGCAGATATGTGCACCTGAGCAGGTGTCAATGGGTGCTAGAAGAGATGGTCAGATCCTCTGGATCTAGAGATGCAGGCAGTTGGGAACCATCCAACATTGATGCTGAGAAACAAACTTGATCCTCTGCAAAAGCAGTGCACACTCTTAACCACTGAGCATCTCTCCCACCCCTCACATTCCTTTTTTATTAAATAAAAGCATTTTTGTACTCAACCTCCAGAGTGAACGAATGTTTAAACTATAGGCCAGAATGGACTGTGACTTGTTGCTTGTGGTTCATGGTGCAGAAAGCCAAGTTACCTGAATTTTCTATGTCACCCACTTGAGGTTTAAATTTTCATCGATGGCAAAATATGACATAGTAATAGTTTTCTTTCCTGTTTCGCTCAGTCCACTGAGTCAAATGAATGGTAACAATGGTCACATGGTTATGGAGACATCCACCGGGGCCAGGACAACTTACCTGCGACTACCCACCTACCAAAGAAAAGTGTCTCTCCTTATCCAACAGCCCTGAACTGCCAATGCCTCCTTAGCTAAGACTGGGGCTTTGGTAACCCCCTACCCCATGGATGCTGAAATGTTTAACCCACTTGATCATGTGTAGGTAACCATGCTTGCTATGAGTTCATGTGCTCAGCAGCCATGCCATGGCCAGACTAGAGCCATTGTCCCCATGCCCAGGCTCTTACCTTGATTCTGCCTCCTATTCCTCATTCCCCAAGTCTTGGTGGGGTGGGACAGTAGGTGATATGGGTGTCCCATGTGTGGCTAAGTAGTCACAGCTGTTTACTTTCAATGCTTTAAACCATAAGAGCTTGTGTACCTACCACTGCCCACTGCAATAAGTGCCCTTTCTGACCAAGATTGAGAGCAGCGCAGGTGAGCAATTATGGTTTAGACCAAAGGTGAGGGCCTGACAAGATTAACATATAAAACCAACTTTCAACACCTAGTGGAGCTCCTCTATCTAATCTGCTTTCCTTACCCATGCACAGCCTCCCATAAAGACAGCAGAGGAAGGCACTCATCATGGTAATTTCTATTTTATGTGACAGTCTATTTTTCTGAACAACTTTGCAGAAGGGAAGCATAGGCTAAGTTTTTCCACCTCCCATAAAAACATCGATTAGGTTGAATATAAAAGTGACAGGGCAGCAAAACTGTGCCTTTTGGTTACCTTGTAAGAAATTATAAAGTGGACCATGGCACATACATTACCTTAATTGGACTATTGATTCTAGCAACGCAACTAGCACTAGGGATGCAAATTTCAGTTGAGGTCCTGTGAGCTCTTTGGGATTATTTCTGCAACTCAGTGCATGAAAACCTTAAATGCTTTTCTTCAGGCTGTACCATTAAGTCAATCAAAAGATTATGGCTTGTTATTTATGCATAATTCGTATTGCTGATATCTGGAAATAAAAGCCTTTCCTTTCACTAATATGAAGAATCATTTTTGTCTTGATGAACCATCAATCCAAAGGCCCTGTGCCTTCCTAGGAATTATAGAAGGCATATCCTTATTCTATAGCTATATGTCATACAAAGGATACATATTGATAACCAAAAGGTAAGAAGTGATCACATAGTGTCCCTGATGGCAAGCAATCTGGTGTTGCAACTATATATCAACATCCATTCTGCTTGTGAGATGTACTTGTTATTCCTACAGGCTGGATTGATAAAAAGCTTCACAACGAGACAGAGGTGTTTCCATCTTAAAACCAACACATTCTTACTTTGTCACCTCTCAGCTGTCAGTGTAAATTGATACTGTGACTTTACATAAAAGTTTTAAATGTGTTGAACATATGTGTAACAGCAATGTGCTTATACTACCGGCTTTGCCAGTTTATCAACTCTGTTCGTTAACACTGTCTTTTCAAGTTTTAACAATTAAATGCCCTTCTCATATTAATATTTTATTTTCATCAGCCTTTTAATTAAAAAATCCCATGCAAATAACAGAAAGCATTAACCCTTTACACTGACACCTTTTTGAGAAACATAGCAAGGTGACTATAATTTACTAAAGTCTAGGATGTTGTTTATATTGTTTACTGTTTCCCTGGTATCTGAGAGAGAATAAAGTCTTATAGCTTTGTGGTTTCTTTCTTACTACACAAGTCATAATTCAATTACATTAATATCAGAGGGACTCAGGTGTACTCAGAATTGTATACCTATAGACTCTAGTTAATGACAACCTGAAATCATTACAGAATAAATTTGATATATTTTTACTAAGTAAATGTGTGTGTACATATATATATGTATATATATGTATATGTGGTTAATTTTACTTTTTCAGAGTCAACCTACTTTTCAGAAAACAAGTTAACATAGCAGGCCCAGACTGCTTCCTTTTAGAATGTTCTGATTTTAATGCTGGGCTCTTGACTATCTCTTGAATTGGCTTCCAAAGATTTATCTAACTAACAAGCAAGTTGGCTGTGCATAAAGAATGCTTTGTACAATGATTTATGATGGACACCTTTAGGGATATGGACTTTGCTGGTTGCTAAGCGGAGAGCATCATTGTGGCTGGTCTCTAACCCTCTACAGGGAAGGCATCTTGTGGAAGGTACTGCATTTTTCCTATGAAAAGACAATGTGATCTATGTGACCACACCCAGAAAGAAAGAAAGAAAAATTGAGATCTATGTGCCTGGTCCAGACTCCTCTGTGCATTTCTGCTGTTTGTCCAGCGGTGCATATTTGCAATGTTGATGTGATAAGCTTTGTGCATATGGCTCTATGCAGGTTCCCACAAGTCTCCCTAGCCAAGCACTGAACAGATGGCATTAGCTGCTCTCTAAAATGCTATTTAGTTCATATAAATTATAACACTAACATTTGTCTTTTCCAGTCTCTCAACACTGTGGTAATAGGTTTTTTCCCTTTTTCCCATATCATGTATGCTATTTCCCATTCCATTTCTACCTATTCTCTTTAAAAATCCCAGTTCCACTCTGGCACTTACCAACTGCCTACTCTTCCGCATGCTGGCTCATCTGTTCCCCAGTGGAGTGTTGTACAGTGTATTCACTAACCACATTGTCTTGGTGGATGGATATTGTCTCCATTCTCTTAATGCCATCACAAATCTTCTGTCTGTTTGCTTTGCCTCAGTTTCCCACACTCACTGCACCTGGAGACATAATTGCAAAGAACTGGGGATTAGATATTAAAATTAGTTTTCACATCTTGATGGTTGCATTCCGTCTAAATATTTATGATCTGAAGATAATCTAAGCTGGAAATCCCTTTCTAAACCATGGGAGCTGTTGGTGTGGTGTCTGTGGGAAATGGCAGGCTTTCACACCTGGCCAGTGGTGGCATAAGCCACAATATGATATGACTTGTGCAGGGGCTCTAAGGTGTCCACCCAAAAAGCTGAGGTTTCTGTATCTCACTCACCTTCCCTGTTGAACTGAAATTTCCCAGTTGTCATTGTAGGAACCACACATCTAGATTAATGAGGGAAGAAAGGAGTTGGTGGTGTAGGGTTGGTAAAATAGGTCTCTTCTAGACCAACCCCTGTCCGAGATAAATAGATAACAAGAAATGCTAATTTACATTAATAAATACTGAAATTAATGAACAATTATTTGTAAATCAGCAAACAGTAAAGGTAAAGATCGACTTAGATTAGATTAGGGTAAATGCTTAGATTAAAGACTGATTTAGATCAGTCAGGATTTATCCCTAATGACTGGAAGAATGTTGGTGTTGAACAAGGTAGAAATTATGGTCATAATGGAAATGGACTTAGTTACTGAGTACAGGAATGGTTTGGACCATATAGAATGGCTAAGTCATTTAGAGTACTTATTCAAATATAGATTGGGGAGGGGTGGTGAGGGAACTGGCTTCCAAAGTTTCTGCTGAAGTAAGTCTGAATGAACCAGAAAGTTTTTTTTTTAAAACAACATCTATTATTTTATTCTACTGTTGTTGCTACTGCACTGGAGAGCATTCATTGAAATGCTGGTGAGACAGACACAAGCCTCTCCCACACAATTTCATTGGTTCTGGGTAAGATTGCTGCAGGTTTATTTGCAGGTATATGAGATTTGTGATGATTTTTGTTATAGGTGTATATAGACTTGAGCATTGGTCTCACCTACAGCTGTAGGCAAGGATCAGTGCTGGACTCCCAGATAAAGCAAGATCATTTGCTGAATCTGTGACATTCATCACAGTTTAAAATAAAATTATGGTGGCTTTACCACTTCTAATATATTGGAAAACAAACTATGAAGGTGTACTTTGTAAGGCAAAAATGAGTTTTTTAATAAAAATATTACATTGTGGAGCTTTCCTGGACCTGGCAGTGGTTTAAATAAGACCTGAGACTTCTATATAGTTTAACGCTTTCAGCCTATTGCTGGGAAAGTCTCTTGCCTAGCATCTAACTTCACCCAATTTTCCAGCCCGTGTCCCAGCCCCAATACTAACTGCTGTCACACATTCTGTTCTCTTCCATATCCTTCTTGGTTCTTCCATGTCTGTTTGTGTCTCCCTGTGTCCCTTTCTTGCTGGGAAGTCCCACTCTTGTACTTTCTTCTCCAGATATTGGTCATCAGCTATTTATTATCACCAAGCAGTATAAGATCCATCCCTTTGGTTGGCTTAAGGCATAGAGGGCTTCTTGACCTTTATGTATTGAGCAGGTGTGGAAGGATACGCATTTGCAAATAGAAGACCTGGTGTTGGGCCATAGAAGTTACAATGCCGAAATCCTGCCAGCACTTAGCTCTGCTGGTACACTAATCAATAATTGAAAATACAGAGGCACACCTTCTTAACGAGAAGAAAGTTCACCCCAAGAGTATCGGCCAGTTCTGATCATACTGAATAGCACAAAACCAATTACAATAAATTTAGGTGTGGTGTATTATTGAGTTTTTCTCTTTATTCCTGAATATACAATAAAAATAATTACAAGACTCTATAAGGAAATATACCCTTACCATAAATTAATCTCAAACTAATTAGAAGCTAAAAAAAAAAAATAGCCCAAAGAGTACATTTCAGTGATCAGAGTTGAGAAGAACTGAGAGGTCAAGTCCAAGAGAATACTGATTACACTCAAAACAACGGCCCAGGCCTTAATGTCAACCATTAATAAATGGGACCTCATGAGGTTGAGAAGCTTCTGTAAGGCAGGAGACACTGTCAAGAGAACAAAGCGACAGCCTACAGACTGGGAAAAGATCTTCACCAACCCTACATCTGACAAAGGTCTAATATCCAAAATATATAAAGAACTCAAGAAATTAAACACCACCAAACCAAATAACCCAATTGAGAAATGGGGCTTGGAACTAAACAGAGAATTCTCAACAGAGGAATATCAAATGGCTGAGAAACACTTAAAGAAATGCTCAACCTCTTTAGTCATCAGGGAAATGCAAATTAAAACAACTCTGAGATTTCATCTTACACCCATCAGAATGGCTAAGATCAAAAATTCAAGTGACACCACATGCTGGCGAGGATGTGGGGAGAGAGGAACACTCCTTCATTGCTGGTGGGAATGCAAACTAGTACAGCCACTTTGGAAATCTATCTGGTGCTATCTCAGAAAAATGAGAGTAGGGCTTCCTCAAGACCCAGATATTCCACTCCTAGGAATATACCCAGAAGATGCTCCAGCACACAACAAGAAAATTTGTTCAACCATGTTCATAGTAGCCTTATTCATAATAGCCAGAACATGGAAACAGCCTACGTGTCCATCAGTAGAAGAATGGATAAAGAAACTGTGGTACATATACACTATGGAATACTATTCAGCTATTAAAAACAAGGAATTCCCAAAAAAATGATTTAGATAAAATATATTAAAATTTCCACTGACAGACACATGATAATAATCTCATTAAAGGAAATCTATTTATATTATGTTACCAATATTGTTTGTTGATCATCCACTATGTACCTGAATATAGTTAAATTTCTTGCATGTATATAAATAATATATTGAAGCAACAAACTTTGCCAAAACACAACTCTCATGTCAAAGAGAGTCAAGAGATTGTTCATTCTATGGCCAAATAGGATTGTCCATGGTCCAGGAACATATATTTAAATCACCCCCAAATTACACATGGTAACAGCTTGATGAAGGTTTCTAGTAAAAGAACAAAGAAAGTCATAAATCAAGACACCTTTCAAATACATGGGTGGAAACAATAAGGAGGCAAGTTGAAGCAAAGGAAGGAATTTAGGTTAGAAACTTCAGATACTTTCTGGCAGCATTCTTGGCTTTTGAGTTGCCTGGTTGGTTGGTTGGCTGGTTGATTGGTTGGTTGGTTGGTTGGTTGGTTGGTTGGTTGGTTGGTTGGTTGGTTGGTGGGTTGGTTGATTGGTTGGTTGATTGGTTGGTTAGTTGGTTGATTGGTTGGTTGGTTGGTTGATTGATTAGTTGGTTGACTGGCTGGCTGGTTGGCTGGTTGGTTGGTTGGTTGGTTGGTTGGTTGGTTGGTTGGTTTGGTTGGGTCGTTGGTTGGGTCATTGGTTGATTGGTTGGTTGGTTAGTTGGAAAACGGGTGCTTTGTTTGTACACTCCAAATGATTTATCAATGGTAATAAAAGTGTTAGGTTGAGTTACAGAGAAGAAGAGGACTAAAGATGGTTGGGATAATTTGACTGTAGACTTGAAACATCCCAAACTCTCAAATCATGGAGGTTCTAATCAGCTTTGCTGGAAGTTTCAGTTTGAAGGTTCCGTTTCTTTCTGGGCACTTCTGCTCAGAGAACTTTTTAAACAAAAGACAAAACCTAAGGAAATAGACATTGTAACGGTCTTGGTAGAAATGCTGTAATGAAAGATTCTTTCATGCTGTGGGCTACAGGAAAAGACTCACAATGAAAGGTAATCTGCCTCTTTGGTATGAATCTCCTCAGAATAAAATAGAAGGAAGAATTCTCAAATGAGATAATTAAGAAAAATGCAAAAACATGGAACTAGTAAGTTTCTTGGTCTTATAAGCCTTCCTTCTCCCCCCAGGAAGGCATCAGTAGGAGAAAATAGCTACCTAGCATCTCTGGCTTGGCATCTGTTTCTCTGGAGAACCTATGATATTTGAATTGATTTGATTCTTAGAGAGGCACAGTAATAGGCTGCTTAAAGAACTTGAGCTTCAGTAGGTTGGCCTGGGAATCTGTGCTACAGTGAATGTTCAGCCTGTGTGATACCCTGGATTCAATCCTCAGAATCTAAAAACTAGACATTAAGACATATATAATAGTTCTGAAGGCAAATTAACCTATTTAGAGTCAAAACTTCCCCATCTATTAAAGATGCCACCTTGGCCAAAATGCTTAATCTTGATGTATACAATTTTCCACATTTTATTAAGGTGGGAATGACACTGGCTACATTTCTATTTCTTGTTGAAAACATTAGCTGTAATATAACATGAATAGGATTGTAGTTGACATACAGAAATCATATTGTGAATATTTATTATTATATTTTAATTTGTTATCTTGTATTATTATGCTGTAATATAATTTAAACAAATCTGTCCTTACCACATAGCCCCTGAAAATCTACTGTTAAATTATAAGAATGATTTATAAAGGGTTATGGACTTAAGATAAATGTATAAAATGTAATTTTCTAAAAATCAGTGACAACTGAAATGTTCCAAAACTAACTTTTTAATTTTCCTTCTTCTCCAATGATTCCTAAACCTTAGGAAGAGAGTTGGTGATGGAGAGGTCTCATTTTGTGTTGAACGTTTTTTAGTGTCTTATTCTCTGAACTCTGGTCAGTTATGGGCCTTTGTGTTAATCACAGTCTAGAGAAAAAATATTCCCTGATGAAGGCTGAGAGATACACCAATGCATAAGTATAATAATAAGTTAGTTATTAAGAGTCCATTTAGCAGAAAAATAGTGTCTTCTCTCCTAGGGGCTATGATCTAGAGCTGCAGGTTTTGGCCCCATCATGGTACTATATATGGATTTATTTCTTGTGTAACGAGAGAGTAGTTGGTTACTCCAGTGTTTGTGCCATTATTTCACCGGTGGGAATGTCTTGCCAAGGCAGTTATTATTGTAGCTTGCAGAATGCGCAGCAACACGAAAGCTAGGCAGTAGGAATGAAGCTTCCAGATGAGTACCAGATTGATTTCTCTACATACTATGGCTCAAGTAAACAGTATATTCAGCCATAGGTTCCACCATTATCAGGTGGACAACCAAGAACACTTATGATACCCTATAGTGTATGCTGATCTATAGGACATTACCATCAACAATCCCCAAAAGGTATTTTGTTTCTGGGATGGAATTTTATTTGTTACCCTGCGGTATGTACTAGAGGCATTGGTGCTCTCTAATTTACAGTAACTCCTTTATCGATGTATGTGTATATGCGTGTGTGTGTGTTTGTGTGTATGTGTGTGTGTGTGTGTTTTAAATTAGCTTCTACAGTAGCTCTTGTTAAAACTGTTTCCAAATATTTTTAGTGTCATTTTTCCTTCTCCACACTTCCTCTTCTACACTGCGCTCCACTTAATTCCCCAATTCACAATTTACTCTTGTCCCCACTACTCCCTTTTAACATTTTATACACTATATTCTGTCTTTAGCATCTTGGTTGCCCGTGGTCCCTAAGTTCCCCAATTTCATGATTTCAATTAATATTCCAAATGAAACATACATTATTTGCAGATTCAAGATCCACAAAAATTTAGAGAAAACACACAGTTTTCTGTCAAGACCTGAGATATCTCACTCAGAATGATTGTTTCCAGCTCAATGCATGTATTAGCAAATTTCATATTTCTTAGCAGATGAATATAATTTCATCATGTAAATAAATGTGCACATATTCTTTACTCATTCATTAGTTGATGGACATCTAAAGTGTTTCCATCCCCTCTGTTATTAATGGGGCAACAATAAACATACACCTCCATAATAGACAATAGTGTCATTTGGGTATATGCCCAAGAGGTCGTGCCGAATATATGCTCTTGTGTTTTGAAGAACCTTCACAGTGGTCTCTGTAGTGGCTGCATTTGTTTCCTCAGTACCTCAGAGAATGAGTGGCCCCTATTTGCACAGAAACTGATACATTTGTCACCATGTTTTTAAATCTTAGACATTCAGATTGAGGTGGGATGAAATCTAAACTTGATTTTAGTTTGGGTTCATCTGGTGGCTAAGGATGTAGAACTTTTTTTTTCCTTTTCTATTTTTTTGACATTTTAAAATTAATTTATTCATATTACATCTCGATTGTTAGCCCTTCCCCTGTTTCCTCCCATTCCTCCCTCCCTCCCACTTTCCCCTTCTCCCCTCCCCTATGTCTGTGATTGAGAGAGACCTCCTCCCCCTATATATGCTCTTAGAATATCGAGTATCTTCTTGGTAACTTGCTATCCTTCCTCTGAGTTCCACCAGGCCTCCTCATCCAGGGGACATGGTCAGAAAAGGGGCACCAGAATTCGTGTGAGAGTCAGATCTCACTCTTCACTCAACGGTGGAGAATATCATGTTCATCGGCTAGGTCTTGGTAGGGGTTCAAAGTTTAATGCCTATATTCTCCTTGGCTGGTGCCTTAGTTTGAGGGGGACCCCAGGACCCAGATCTGCCTGTCATAAAGTTCTTCTTGTAGGTTTCCAGGACCCTGTGGATCCTACTATTTCCCCATTTTTCCATGCTACTCTCACATGCAAATTAAAATGACACTGAGATTCCATCTTACACCCATCAGAATGGCTAAGATCAAAAACTCAAATGACATCATATGTTGGTGAGGATGTGGAGAGAGAGGAACACTCCTTCATTGCTGGTGGGAATGCAAACTAGTACAACCACTTTGGAAAGCTATCTGGTGCTTTCTCAGAAAAATAGGAATAGGGCTTCCTCAAGACCCAGCTATCCCACTCCTTGGAATATACCCAGAAAATGCCCTACCACACAACAGGGACATATGCTTAACCATATTCATAGCTGCTTTATACATAACAGCCAGAACATGGAAACAGCCTAAGTGTCCCTCAGTAGAAGAGTGGACTAAGAAACTGTGGTACATTTATACTATGGAATACTACTCAGCTATTAAAAACAAGGAATTCCCGAAATTTGTGGACAAATGGATTGATCTAGAAATTATAATAATGAGTGAGTTCACCCAGAAGCAAGAAGAGACAAACGGTATATACTCACTAATATCAAAACACTAGTCCAAGGGATACGTACCATGAAAAATTTTACTTACCAAGAAAGTGGGTCAGAGGAGAGGACATCCTATTGAGGATGTAGAACTTTTAAAAATACAAGTAGTAAACATCGAATCCATACTCTGATCTACTCAATGGACAGGACATTCTCTACAGTTATGTGGAGAGCAGGGACTGACTCTGACATGGACTCTGGTGCCACATATTTGACCACCTCCCCTTAGTGGGGAGGCCTGATAGCACTCAAAGAAAGAATAAGCAGACTACCAAGATGAGACTTGATAGCCTATGACTACATGGTGAGGGAGGTGGTCCCTCTCAGTCTTAGACCTAGGGGAGAGGAATAGGGTGAAAGTGGGAGGGAGGGAGGAATGGGAGGATACAAGTGATGAGATAAAAATTGAGTTGTAATCTGAATAAATTAATTAAATTAATAAAAAATGAATAAGAGAGAACACTTAAAAATGCTTCTCAGGTATTTGTGTCTCATCTTTTGAGAATCCTTTGTTCAGTTCTATGGCTTATGCTTTTAAATTTCGGATATTTTTATGTTTAGTTTATTGAGTTATTTGTATTTCATAAATGCTAACCCTTTGTAAATGCATAGCAGGCAATTTTTTCCTATTCTGTAGGCAGTCTTCACTAGAATAATATTTTCTATAACATTTATTAAATGTTGGTATTAATGTTCGAACTTTCATGTTTCTTTTCACATGACTGAAAAATTAATCCTAAGTTTCTTGTGGTAACTCAAAGATTCAGGGCAGCCCAAATCATCCTGAACAATAAAAATAAAAACTGCTGGCTGGGCATGATGGCACACATCTTTAATCCTAGCACTTGGGAGGCAGAGGCAGGCAGATCGATGTGAGTTTGAGGCCAGCCTGGTTTACAAAGCAAGTCAGGGACAGCCAAGGTGACACAGAGAAACCTTGCCTCAGGGGGAAAAAAACCAAACCAAAATATCCCCCCCCCCCCAAAAAAAAATTTCTTGAAGTATCACTATGCCAGGTTTCAAATCATACTATAGAACTTTAGCAGTAAAAACAATATGCTGTCACCACTAAAACCAGACACATTTATCAGTGGACTATAATTGAGGACTCACATATAAACCTGCAGTTTTAGATCAACCTGATTTTTGAAAGAGGCCGGCAATACACACGGGAAAGCACAGTATTTTCAACAAATGGTGCTGGTCTAACTGGACAGCTATATGGAGAAGGATGAAACTTGATCCTTTTACCTCGTACAGAACTTACATCAAATTGAACCATTGAGCCCAAAATGAGATCAGATATCTTGAATGTAAAAGAGGATGGAGCAGGAAATATCTTTGAACTTCTTGGCATACCAATGGATTTTCTGAGCAGAACCTAGAGAACACAGGCATTAAGAGGAACATTCTGGTTTTGTCCTTGCATTTCCTGGGTATTGCTAAGGCCTTTTGAAAAGGCACATGGTATATTATTCTGGGTGACATTTTAGGAAAGTGAAAACTGTGAGAACATTGTGCTGAAGTTTAGATTGGAGGGACAAGGAAGTACAAGTTGCATAAAGAAACATTTTAGGGTAGCCAACGCATTCTACATAATAACACAGGGCAGATGTGTCATTTTTACATTTGCCCAGAGCCACAGGGTACATAATATTTTAATCTAAACTGCAGATGCCTGATGATTCTGGGTTAAGGAGTATGGGTTTTTACCTTTACCTAGTGACCTAATTGAGTTAATGCTGGAGGAGGGAGATGTGGCTTTATGTACTCACTGGCAAACCCACCAGGCTTCAGTGGATAATCATGGTCATGCCAATGGCCTTATTAAGCTCAGTGTACGAAGCGATACAGGAGGACATGAGCTTGTAAAAGGGACTTTAGGGAGGAGGGTTTTGCTGATGGTGTGGAAAGAAGATAAGTGAAGGCAGGTGGCTGAGACTAATCTCAATGCATCCTATACATGTACAGAGTTGCCAAAGAATAAATATAGTTAATAAGAAAGAAAACCGAACAGAAAATAAAGTAGTTAAAAATAAGTTGAAAATATTTGCCAGACATATATACACATTTTAATGTATTAACTGGTATATTTAAGTTTTCAGCAAATAAAAATTAGGACTGAAACTTGCAAATAAATAAACAAACACCAAAATGTACTGAAGAATGCACATTATGAAATATATGTATCATCTATATAAGGGAAATAATTTAATTTTTAAGACATTTAGAGGACTTGAAAAGTAAAGATTTAACTCTCTGTAACAAGTAAGTGGAATAATTTTACTCTCCCCAATATGATTTAAGTGTTTTTGGATCATTTAAAAATGTTTTAATAGTATTTTGTATAAAATTTGGCAAAATTACTTGAGACTTTATTTCCAAAAGCAAAGATAAAAGTATTTGCAAAATACTCTGATAGAAGTAAAACTCAAAATATGCCCTTTTATATTTGACATAAAAATCTTATGGCAGCCTTGAAATTTATGCTGCCAATTTTGTGAATGTAATAATTCACAAATCATTTTTTTCCACAAATCATTTTTTAAAGACCACAAAGAAGCTTTATGTATAGCACTGGAGATCCTTAGGGAAAGGAATGATTATTTAACATATGAAAATTGCACAATAGAAAAAATTTCATTTTATTCGTGTGTGTATGTATGTGTGTGCATATGTATGTGTGTGAGTGTAAGACTGTGTGTATGCCTGTGTATGTGTGTGTGTGCAGGCATACACATACATGTGAAATGCAAGTGTATCTGTGTTGCCGAAGAACACCTCTGATTCTCTAGAGATGGAGTTACAGGCAGTTGTGAGCAGCACTACCATCCGTGGGTGCTGGCAACTCAATTCAGGACCTCTACAAAGGCAGCATGTGCTCTTAACCACTGAGTCATGTCTCCAGGCTCTGAAAATGTAGTTTTTGAAAAGCACCATCATACAAGACGTAAAAATCATAACAACCCACAGATATAGGAAAACAATATTTAACCTTATTAGTAATTTGAGAAAGGTAAATTGAGATGATTTTTTTATATTGATTGGCTTAGAAAATATATAGAAATGTGACAAACATGAAATATGAATGTGGATACAGAGCACAAGAACGTAGGCTCTGTTGAAGTTGTAATTGGTGCAACCACCTTGGAAAACAGTCTACCTTCCATTTGTAGGAAGAGTGGAGAAGTATAAACTATCATTTAAAAATCCTCCATGCTTTTTGCATTGCATCTGTAACAATAGAAAAAGAAGCTATTCTAATATCTCATTCCTACCCGACACTGGGAAAAAGAATGTATCCCAAATGAGAATATGTCTAACCTTCCTTATTGTGCACCCGCCCCCAATTTGGCATACAATATAAAACCATCTATAAGCTAAAAGGGAGGTTTGCCAGAAATATTGCATAAAGCAATAGTTAGTCCCCGAGTTTCTATTGCCAGTCTAAGTAGAGGATGCGTAGCTTCAAAGAGAGCAGTTAGTCCTGTAAGAGTATGTCAGCTTAAGACTTGCATTATCCGTGTTTATGTATGGAAAAGGCGTTGTGTCACTGGCTTGGCTAGAAACGCCTGGCACTGAAATGGTACAGTGTGGTAAGATGCCCGTCCTTCAAAGGTAAAGTCAAAGATTCTGGATGGTCTTAAGCAGTAAAGCGTTGAGAAAGCATTTGGAATGCCAGTCTCTTTATGAGAAAATCCACTGGAACAAAACGCAGACACTAATTCAATAGTAACACTAGTAAAAAGTAGTGTTCAGAAAGAGACAATGAATAAGAGCCTCCGCTGTTGTGTTTAGAGTTCTAATGGCCGATATATTCTATTTTCACTTCTGAGGTCAATGTCTTTCCTCTTGTCATTGAATATAAAGTAATTAGAATTTTTTTTTTTTTTTTTTTTTTTTTTTTTTTTTTTTTGTCAGCTAGCTTTGGCATCACCACTCCCCTCAATTCTTTTTAATTCAATTAAAATATAATTACATCACCTCCCCCTTCCCTTTTCTCTCTTCAACCCCTCACATATATAATACATATTTGTATATTATAAATGAAATGCATTTGGTCCCTTTTGTTGCTTGCGTGTATATAACTTCAGCGATGACCACTTTGCATTTGTTAATCAATTAAGCAGCTCAGCCCTTGGAGAAACTAGGTCTTTCCCTCTCTCGGCTGTCGTTAATAGCGTGTAGCTCTTTATCTCATCTGGAGACTGTGAGATTTCCCCTTCCACATCAGCTTGTCTATCATTATTGTCATTGTTCTTAAAACACTTATTTTTATGATGCTCAAAGGAAAATAGAAAAGGCAATTGGTTACGTCATTCAGCAAACCGAAAAAAGAGAGAACCATTACTTGTTTCTTAAAAAGCATAAAAATAGCCCATTATATGCAACAATTAGAAGTACTTTGGAGTAATATTTATTTTCTTTATGATATAGTTATCTAAAATTAAAATTAATTTTATGATGCTGTGTAATATATAAATTGTTGAGATGTTTCATTTCATTAATGCAGTAGTTCGCTGAATTGAAGTGTTATATTAAAAATATCCTAATTTTTTTGCTGGAAATCTCTCTGGATAATACATACATTTTCTTCAAAAGTCTTTAAGGAATACATAAATATGAAAAGGGTAGAAGACATAATAACAAAAGTAGAACCACTTCCCAGAAGTCACTTGTGCTGCACGCACTACAAATACTAAGATCTTTAATATTCTAAGACAAATCTCAGAGGTTATCTCTATTTATCTCACTTTACAGATAAGAAAACTCAAGTCAGAAAGGTTGCTGGCATAAAATATATATTTAAACCATGGCTTATGTATTTCAAAGCACTCATTTTTACTACTCTAGACTGCATTCACTCAAACATGGTACGGCGATCAACTTTTTACATTATCCAACACAAGTCACTTTATAAAGGTTGACTTTCTGATTCTGTTTTGTTCCTTATATTTACTTGACCAATAAACATATTTGAGGCACTTTATCTATGCAAGTTACCATGCCATGATTTAAGGGTAGAGGAAGGGAGCTACAGTCTCTAGAAGGAGGGAGTATTTATTGGCAGGTGCAGGAAAATGTGTGCAGGAGAAAAACACCCGTGAATGTACTTGCCCGAAGAGAAACTGACTGTGGCTGCCAAAATCCCATCTTAGAACTGTCATCAGGTAGTCACAGGGCACGAGAGTAAACTGTGAATAATGATTACAGTTGTGAATAAACAGTAACCACCTGGAAAGATAAAAGTTAAAGAAGATAGAGTACTAGAAATGTTGGAACCCTTCCCGTGTTTGTCCCCTGAGCTGTAAACAAGAAAATAATGATGCCACTTACTTTATAAAACCAGAAGACAGTATGTTTCTGTAAGCTGGGTGTTTGTGTATCTATCTAAAACCAATCACCAGTGTGTGCTCATTGTTTGCTGATGATTTGCCCCATCCCTAAGAGGCTTCAAGATGCACCTGCCGCTGTGATTTAAATTCAGTGTATGGGTTATTGTAGAGGGGAAAGTTAATGAACTGTATAACAGAACTGATGGAGTTACCAGGGCGTAACACAAAAACTGAGATGAAGGAAATGAATACAACACTGAAGGAGGATAAGAGGAGATTTTCATTGTGTTCTGTGTTCAGAATAAGGATAAATGCACAGTGTAAGAAATACCAGCATGGCCAAGAACAGCCTTGGAGAATGAGAAAGACCTGCAAGTAGAAGATGCCTGCCAGATTAGGAGAGAGCAACTGTGTTTTACTCCAAGGTCTCTTTTTTTAATTGAAAAATAAAATCAGTCATACTGCATCTCAATTGCTATCCCATCCCGTGCACCCTCCCATTCCTTCCTCCCTCCCACTTTCACCCCATTCCCCTTCCCTATGACTGTGACTGAGGAGGACCTCCTCCCCCTGAACATGATACTAGGGTATCAAGTCTCTTCTTGGTAGTCTGCTACCCTTCCTCTGAGTGACATCGGGCCTCCTCATCAAGGGGACATGGCCAAATATGGGCCACCAGCGTTTGTGTGAAAGTCAGTCCCCATTCTCTACTTAACTGTGGAGAATGTCCTATCCCTTGGCTAGATCTGGGTAGGGGTTTGATGCTGACTGCATATATAGTCCTTGGTTGGTGCCATAGTTCCAGCAGAACCCCTGGGCCCAGATCTGGCCATCATAGTGTTCTTCTTGTAGGTTTCTAGGACCCACTGGATCCTTCTATTTTCCCATCTCCTATATTTCTCTCACCTAGAGTCCCAATAGGATGTTCTTACCTCTATCCCACTTTCCTGGTAAGTGAAGACTTTCATGGGACATGCCCCTTGGGCTAGTGTCCAGATATAAGTGAGTATATACCATTTGAGTCTCTCTGTTTCTGGGTTATCTCACTCATTATGATCATTTCTAGTTCAATCCATTTGTCCGCAAATTTTGGGAATTCCTTGTTTTTAATAGCTGAGTAGTATTCCATAGTGTAAATGTACCACGATTTCTTTATCCATTCTTCTACTGAGGGACACTTAGGCTGTTTCCAGGTTATGGCTATTATGAATAAGGCTGCTATGAACATGGTTGAGCATATGTCCTTTTGTGCTGGAGCAACTTCTGGGTATATTCCAAGGCATGGATTAGCTGGGTCTTGAGGTATCCCTATTCCCAGTTTTCTGAGACAGTGCCAGACAGATTTCCAAAGTGGATGCACTAGTCTGCATTTCCACCAGCAATGAAGGAATGCTCCTCTCTCTCCACATCCTCGCCAGAATGTGGTGTCACTTGAATTTTTTATCTGAGCCATTCTGATGGGTGTAAGATGGAATCTCAGAGTTGTTTTGATTTGCGTTTACCTGATGACTAAGGAGGACATCCTATTGGGACTCTAGATGAGAGAAGCATGGGAGAATAGCAAAGTAGAAGGATCCAGAGGGTCCTAGAAACCTACAAGTAGAACATTATGATAGGCAGATTTGGGCCCAGGGGTCCCGCTCAAACTAAGGCACCAGCTAAGGACAATACAAGCCGTAATCTTCAAACCCCTACCCAGATCTAGCCAATGGACAGAACATTGTCCACAGTTGAGTGGAGAGTGGGGTATGACTTTCACACGAACTCTGGTGCCTCATATTTGACCATGTACCCTGGAGGGGGAGACCTGGTGGCACTCAGAGGAAGGATAGCAGGTTACCAAGAAGAGACTTGATACCCTATGACCATATACAGGGTGAGGAAATCCCCCTCAGGAACAGTCATAGGGGAGGGGAATAATGGGAAAATGGGTGGGGGGGAAGAATGGAAGGATACAAGGGTTGGGATAACCATTGAGATGTAGCAGAAATAAATTAATTTTAAAAAAGATGTTGAGCACTCTTTAAGTGTTTTTGAGCTATTTGATATTTCTCTATTGAGAATTCTGTTTAATTTTGAACCCCATTTCTCAATTGGGTTATTTGGTTTGGTGGTGTTTAGTTTCTTGAGTTCTTTATATATTTTGGATATTAGACCTTTGTCAGATGTAGGGTTGGTGAAGATCTTTTCCCAGTCTGTAGGCTGTCACTTTGTTTTGTTGACAGTGTCTCCTGCCTTACAGAAGCTTCTCAGCCTCACAAGGTGCCATTTATTAATTGTTGACCTGAAGGCCTGGGCTGTTCTTTTCAGGAAGTTTTCTCCTGTGCCAATGTGTTCCAGGCTCTTTCCCACTTTTTCTTCTAACCGATTTAGTGTCTCTGGTTTTATGTTGAGGTATTTAATCCACTTGGACTTGAGTTTTGTGCATGGTGACAAATATGGGTCCAATTGCATTTTTCTACATGTAGACATCCAGTTAGACCAGCACCATTTGTTGAAGATGCTATCCTTTTTACATTGAATAGATTTGGCTTCTTTGTCAAAAATCAAGTGACCATATGTGTGTGGATTCATTTCTGGGTCTTTGATTCAATTCCATTGATCCACCAGCCTATTGCTGTACCATTACCATGCAGTTTTAATTAATGTTGCTCTATAGTACAGCTTGAGATCGGGGATGGAGGATTGTTTTTGCTATGCTGGGTTTTTGTTTTTCCATATGAAGTTGAGAATTGATCTTTCAATGTCTTTGAAAAATTGTGTAGGTATTTTGATAGGGATTGCTTTGAATCTGTAAATTGCTGTTGGTAAGATGGCCATTTTTACTATGTTAATTTTCATAATTCATGAACAAGGGACATCATTCCATCTTCTGATGTCATTTTCAATCTCTTTCTTCAGAGATTTTTTTTTTTCAAACAAGTACTCCACTTGCTTGGTCAGAGTTACTCCTAGATATTTTATATTGCTTGTGGCTATCGTGAAGGGTGTAGTTTTTCTGATTTCTTCTTTTGCATGTTTGTCATTTGTATACAGGAAAGCTACAGACTTTTTTGAGTTAATTTTGTATCCAGCCAATTTGCTGAAGGTGTTTATCAGCTGTAGGAGTTCTCTGGTGGAATTTTGGGGGTCAGTTATGTACACTATCATATCATCTGCAAAAAGGGATAATTTGACTTCCTACTTTCCCATTTGGATCCCCTTGATCTCCTTTTGCTGTCTTATTGCTCTGACTGGAACTTCAAGAACTGTATTGAAGAGATATGGAGAAAATGGGCAGCCTTGTCTGGTTCCTGATTTTAGAGAAATTTCCTTGAGTAACTCTCCATTTAATTTGATGTTGGCTATTGGCTTGCTGTATATAGCCTTTATTATGTTTAGGTAAGTGCCTTGTATTCCCAATCTCTCCAGAACTTTAAACATGAAAGGGTGTTGGATTTTGTCAAATGCTTTTTCTGCATCTAAGGAGATGAACTCCAAGGCCTCTTAATTCACAACCCCTGGGTGTCTTACTCAGTCTTCTCCAGGAAAACACAATCAACAGGATATACATAGATTAAAAAGAGATTTATTATGTCCCTGACTGATGTGGTTAAGAAGGCCAGGAAGTTCTGCTGCATGACGTGTATGCCCTGGAGACTCAGGAAATCCATGGCATAAGTTCTGAAAGCCAAAAGAAGCCTGTGATGTAGGGACTTTCCTGTTTAAGAACAGGAGGAGAAGGATGCTTCAACTGAATGAGGCAGAAAAGTCCCCTAAAGGTTGTAGGATGCCAACCTACATTAGTGAGGGAGACATTTTATTCCATCTACCAATTCAAATGCTAATACCTTCCAAAAATGCTCTCACCGGGATACTCAGAAATTTGCTTTCTGGGCATCCTTATAAATTATTGGATTAATAAATATGAGGGGAAGGTATTGGACAAGTTAGGTGTGGTAACTCACTCCTTTAATACCAACAATAGAGAGGAAAAGGCAGGTGGGTCTCAGTGAGTTCTTGGCTAGCCTGGTCTACATAGTGAGACCTTGTCTTTAAACAACAAAGAAAGGAAGAATGGAAAAATCAAAAAAAGGAAAGAAGAAGGAAGGAAGGAAAGAAGGAAGGAAGGAAGGAAGGAAGGAAAGAGAGAGATGGAGGGAAAAAGATGGAGGAGGGTAACTGGAGATATTCATTATAATACCCAATTATCTCTGTCTTCTTCTGGGTTGCAACTAACCTGCCTACAAAGCTGATTCCTCTGTCCAATTATGCTTAGAACAGGGAAGTAAGATTGTGTAAGTGAAGCGAGAATGTGAGGAAGTGGAAATTCACATTCCTTGGAGGGATGACCAACTGGCATCATTACATTAGAGAGCAACTCCACCATTATTAACATATCCTAGAGGGGATGATATAAGCCATTCATCTCTGCAGCAGGCGTTCTTCTCTAGAGTTAGATAAAGTCCCATAGCAATCCCTCACACATGAACAGAACTATTATATTAAGAATACTGATGACAACACTTGGGAAAACTCCCACATGCCTATCAATGGGCATATGGTATAGCCATACAACAAAACACTACATAATATTAATATTCATGGTATATGTTGATTTGTATCAATATTTATAAAATATTAAAATAACACGTTGAATTAAGTATCATACCACTAGCCAAATTTTGTGAAGAAAATTTCCATACTTAGATTTATATTTACTTTATGGCCATGATTGGAGTGATGATTGCTTCTGGAGAGGGAGAAGTACCAGTTATATATGGAGAGAAAGCCTTTCTGGTCCCACACTGTCCTATTTTCTATATGGGAATATATATCCTTCTGGAAGCAGTCATACTTGCTTCCTTTCTCCTTTCCATCATCTCCTATACATGTCGCCAGAGAGAAGCTATTTAAAGTCATTAATGAACTAGGGAATGGATGTGTACCTTCTTGTCTCAGTCTTCTGCTTCCGAGGTTCCACTTCTGTGTGACATGCTTCTGAGATGAGTACCAGTGAGGGATGGGAAGAGTCTGCTCAGGCTGGTAAAGAGATGCTAGGAAAATCTTTGGGCCCCCTGCTTAGTTTAGCTCTACTATCATGCCATCTTTTCACGAAGATGCTTCATCACCATCTTCTTCACTTCTTGAATTTTTCAATTGGCTTTTCAGAACTTGAAAACAGAAAATTGCTAGCAATGAGTCATCTAAAACATCAAGGTTCCCTATACTCAAGAGCATAGGATTTGGCATCCTAAGTATACATCTAAGAGGGGTTAAAAGATAGTTGATAAAAGGAATAATGTTATACCTAATCATTAATAAATACAATATTAAAATTTCAGTAACATAATGACAATAAACATGCCAATTGCCACATAAGCTCTTAATAGCTCTAGGTCTAAAAAAATCTTCACTGGCAAACCATTGTTACCCTTATTGTGTAGTCTTGAAGTCACCGAGTGTCAAACACTTAAATGTGAGTCACAGGCATTGAATTCCACGCAACAATCTGGTCTCAGATCTGTTGAACTTCTGTAGCAACTGAGACTAACATTTCTCTTTTCTCTGAGTCCCAGTCTTTGGGTAAATCACTGGTTAGGAAATAAAGGGCACTTGGGGTTTATCGTTAAGTCACCAATGGCTCTTTGGCAAGCCAGTGGGAAAGTAAACAGCTGCTTTCTTTTCATGCATGTTAATTTCTCTTATGATGGCCTGAAAGCTCTTTCATAGAAGAGCAGACATCAGGTCAAATAATCTCATGTGAGAGTAAAATTGAGTTTTGTAATTTACCCCTCTTGTTTAAGGCAATGTGACAAAACACCCAGGAGATATGTATGGGTTGCATTATAGGTCCTGCCAATTTTACAAGAGGGTTAAAAAGCAATACAGTGTTCTCGTTTTTAAACACCAATATAAAGTGTGTAAAAAGAAAGAAAAAACCCAAATATTCAAAGCAGCACTGGTTGCTTGGCCAATGATTTTGTGGAGATGCATTTAAAAGTTATTTTGTTAGTTTGCCAAGCATACTGTCTCTCTAGACCTTCCCTATTTCTTAGGGAAATGGGAAAACTGTTTTTGCATGTGGTAATGTTTTCACAAGTGCTAAAATAAAATGTATGTGCTAGAATTTCCTGGCAGTTGCAATTGCTAATTATTTGTGCATCTAGAATGTGCTAACGGGTCAACCACAGTGACAATTAGTATGGATTTTTTTCCTTCAGTGTTCTGGCTGCTATAAAATCTCGACAGTAAACCCCTACTTCACTCCTTGTGAACACAATGACCAGCACTCTTCATTACTTATTGCAGTGCTATTTCATCAAAAAGTGCAGGAGAAGCCATTCAATTACTGAGGTTTATGGGAGCCCTTTATGTAAATTGTATACTGACAGATCCTTCCTAGGATAGTGTCACCTGGGTACCCTCTTCCTGCCCAGTCTCTTCCAGTCCTTTGAACAGCAGCCATATTGGTTTTCGTTGGCTCCTCAAGTATTTCACCTTCACCCTTCCTTACAGGCTCTGCACTTCCTGTTCTATCATTCATTCATTCATTCAATCAATCAATCAATCAACAAACTTTCTAAAAGTACCTTAAATACATTCTGTGCTACCTGGGACACTAGTGCAATCACCAAGCATCCATGATGTCAAGAAGTATTTATTTCTTGCCTGCATAGTACTATAAAGGGTGGCCAGAGGGTCTGGAGACATAGCTCGACAGTTAAGAGTAATTGCTGTTCTTATAGAAGACCAACAGTTGACAATTATCCCTAACTCTAGTTGCAGCAGATCTAGTGCCCACTTCTGGCCTCTCCAGCCACCAAGTACACACACAACGCACAACAGGCATGCAGGCAACACACTTAACATACATAAAATAAAAGCTAGGAAATCTTTTGAAACTTGTCATTATAGTCAACTGAAAAAAAAAAAAAAACCCAGATATTCAGGATACGTACAACTAAAAGTTAAAATTCGGCATGGGATGAAATGCAGCACTGTTTTTTGGCTGTATTTTTGTCAGTACTTCACTGAGAAGAATGACCATCTGAGGAAATAGTGTGCATGGTGACTGTGACTCAGTGATTTCAGGAGTTCTGTAGGTCTGAGCACAATGGTGGAAGAATCTTCCACAAAGCGCCTCCTTCTGAAAGTTCCTCTCCCTTCCAGCAGAACCTCCCTGGGGATGTGGTGGGCCTTTGGCCATGGATGGAATACTTTGGAAAAGGATTGTAGAGTTTGAGACCCTTTTTGTTTGTTTGTTTTTGTTTTTAGACAAGATTTCTCTGTGTAGCATTGGCTGTCCTGGAACTCACTCTGTAAACCAGTCTGGCCTCAAATTCAGAGAGCCACATGCCTCTGCCGTCTGAGTGCTGCCACCAGAGGGTGAGACACAATTTTTGTTGTGTCTTTTCCTGCTTCCTGACCCACTTCAGAGTCTGCCACCCACATGCTCTTCCTACTGCTGTCACTCATCCCCAGGAGCATCCAAAGCAGTGTTATCTGCCTGAGCTTGACCCGGAACATCCAGAGGAACCATGAGACAAAGAAAACTTTTTCTCCTTAAAAGAATTTTAATATGAGTATGTTGTTATAGCAACACACACGAACACAGACAGGTTAGCAGAAAGATCAGTGTGTAAATGATGTTCATTTCAGGAAATGCACAGTGTCTGTCTAGCAAGTGTACCCTTTTATCCCTTTCTCTCCATTTCTGTGTCAGTTCTCAATTCCTGTTTGAGTTGTCTCCACACTGCTCTTTGATGATATGCACATTTCCTTGAAGATCAAGTTTACGTGTTCAGAAATTACCCTTCAAAAGGAAGAGCCAGGTTCCCCTTCAGCAACTCTACATCAAATGTAAGGGTAGACAATCATGTTTAGCCAGACTAACTTGATTGGATAATAAGACCTTATATTAATATATTTCTAATTGTTAAAAATAGTGTTCATGGCTTAAGTATCAATAAAAAAACATTTGATACCTTGTAGAAATATCTTTGCCTTTTTTCTCTTGGATGGAGGAATATATATATATTGGGGAGGAGGGGTTTGAGGCCCTGGCTGTCCTGAACTCACATTGTAAACCAGGCAGGCCTTAGACTCACTGAGATCCACTAGCGCCTGCCACCTGAGGGCTGGGAAGAAAAGTGTGTACCACCAGTCCCTGGGCAAGAAATATTTTTAAACAATATGAATTGATTAATAAAAAAAATCAGTAAATTATATTTCTCTTTGGTTCACAAAAAGATTGCTCAACGAAAATAAAACTTTCAGTTATGCACACAGGTTAAAATAATTATAATTTAAAAAATCATATGTATATACCTTTTTTAAAGACTTGTGTATTTTTATATGCATTGATGTATTGCTGCATGTGTATCTGTGTGAGTATGCCAGATCCCCTGGGACTAGAGGTACAGACAATTATGAGCTGTCATGTGGGTGCTGGGAATTGAGCCTGGGTCCTCTGGAAGAACAGTTAGTGCTCTTAACGGCTAAGGCATCTCTTCAGCCCCTACAATTATATATCACATGTATAGATATAATATGTATGTGGGAATGTGGATGTAGCTTAGTTTTAGAGTGATTATTTAGCACATTAAAGATTCTAGTTTGGACCCCAGAAAAGAAAAACGAGAAGCACACACTATATAAAGTATCTTAAGATTCAATTCTTAAAGTGTAGATAATCCAACTAATAAGAAAGAAAAGCACAAAAAAGTAATTCTGTGGGGGTGGGGGAGAATCAATCCCACTTTAATAGGAGAATAAAAAGATATGTGATAACATAAATGATGTGGAAGAGGTCCTTGTTTTCTGAGCTATATTTCCATACCACACAACTGGAAAAATTTAAGACTGATGAATACACTTTGAGAAAGCATCACATTGCCTTTCAAAGTCAAATACCCATATATCTGAGGCTTAGGAACTATACACTTCAAATGAGAGCCATTGAGGAATTTGAGTAAAAATATAACATGGAGACTTTAAGTAAAGACAACAACATCATTCAATATCAGAATGTCAGTATCATTCATTTGTCACCACAGCAATCCTGGAGCAGATTCTGTCACTAGATAGATCTAGGTTCCATTCTAGAAGAGTGAATGAGAAAATTACTCATAAAGAGGAACATGAGACATTTGTCACAATAAACAAATTCTGATTGCATGCAACGATGTCAAAATGTTAGAAAACTAAAATGGGTTTTAAGATGAATATCAAATGATCAAAGGAAGATATACTTATTTCTTAAATATAATATGTATATATGATTATATTAGACAAATAAAATCAACAATGTATGCTTACACCATGTAGGTGGAGGGTGAACAGGTGAGAGAATGAGTAGGTCACGTCATCAACTTGAAGTGGCATGCTTAGGAATGCTTACTGTATTAATTCAAATAATTAGGTTGATGAAAGTGTTTCATGAATTTATCAAATGAAGAAACTGTGTCATGACTCTAAAATCTAGATTCCACCAATTCTATGCCTCTTAGAGGAGGTCCCCATCAGTCACAGTCACAGGGAAGGGGAATGGGGTAAAAGCGGGAGGAAGGGAGGGAGGAATGACAGGATGCACAGGAAGGGATAGCGATTGAGATGTAATATGAATGATTTTAGTTCTCAATTAAAAAAACATAAAAAAAAGAAGAAGACCCAAAAGTTAACGTACTTTTAGGAAAAATAGACACTAAGACACTGGACAAATCAAAGAAGTAAGAGATTCCAAGCTGAGGAAGATGTAGATAATTAGGAAAGTTGTTTAGATTTTTCCAAGGTAAACCAGATAGCCTTCTGACTGTAGTAGGTGTATACCAGGATTTCTTATATCAATCAATCAATCAATCAATCAATCAAACAATCAATCTATATCTATCTATCTATCTATCTATCTATCTATCTGTCTATCTATCTAATCTATCTCTATCCATATACAACTCCATCTCTATCTCCATATCTATATCTATTTATATCTCTCATACTAAAGTTGAACATGGAGCCTTCAGAACTATATGTAAGCAAATTTACACCAGTCCTCTTTATCCTTTGTATTTTGAGACATTATCTCACGACATCATTCCAAATAGACAGCTCATGTTGTAGATGAGGCCAGACTTGAACTCATGTGGTGCCTGAAGCTGGCCTTGAACTTGTGACAAATTTTTTCTTTGGCCTCAGTCTCTCAAATAGCTGAGATTACAGGCTTGTGCCACCAGGCTTGCCACATTACCTCTTTTAATCCTTGCTACTGGGAGTGTCTTCCCAGTTACCAGATGACAAAGTTGTTTAGGACGAATTTTGTCCTACTACCTAAACTAAAGTATAATAAAAACAGCAGATAGAGAGGCAGATAGAATAATTATGATGGGAAAAAAACCATAATATAGGCAGGTAGACCAGAAATTTTGGAAGGACTCTTAAAAAGAAACAAAAGGCATGGTATTAGAGAGACTAGCAAGGTGAGAACGAAGGTATTTCAGCTGATGCAGTAGTAGAATGTTGACAGAGTTGAGGAAAAAGAGCAAGGAGGCCATCAATACCTGATGTACTTCTATCTCTGTACAGCTGTAATGAGAATGGGTCCTCTTAGCATCTTTAGGCCTGAGAAATACGTGAAAAGAATGTTAGAAGAAGCTAGCCACTTGAGAGACAATGTCACAGACAGACACCACCCCAGCACAAAGCAGGTAGTGGTTTCTACACTCCCTTGACCAAGAGGCTGCTGATGTCCTGCCAACATCCCCCATGAGCTGTAAAAGAACGCACCAGGCAATCTTAGTCAGGTAGTATGTAGGGCTTGTTCTTTTAGGGGGACGGAGAAGGAAGAGGTATTGATCTTCAGGAGAGGAGACAAGGAAAGTAAAGTGCAGTTATCTTTAAAACTTTCTCTGCCTCGACCATGGTTAGAAATATCTTATTTTATAAACAAAATGGCAGCTGGGGAGATGGCTTAGTACAAGCTCTGGCTGGGCAGGTGTGAAGAACTCAATTCGGATCTCCAGGATCCGTGTCAAAGCTAGACACAACGTGTCTACAGTTCCACTACTCCTACAATATGATGGAAGCTGGACACAGAAGAATCCCCAGAATTTGGCATCTATCTAGCAGCATAAGACCCTCACTCCAACGGGTGGAAAGTGGGTACTATATTCGGCATTGTCTCTAGTTTTGGTGAACATCTCACACACACACACACACACACACACACACACACACACACACACACGAAGTGGTGCAGAGCAGAAAAAAAAAGATTTAAAAATAAACACATGCCTGTAAATATCATAGCCCATTATTTCTAAGCACATACTGGATCAATGACATGTAAGAATGATTAGTGTCCCATTTTGTTTTTAATCTTGACATTAGTGAAATACAAACCCTTAAAACTCTCTACTTATCTCACCACAAAGCAATACAGTGATTTTGTAGCACAATAGCATGACATTAAAAAAGATCAGCCTTTGAAGTGTTTTACAGCATTTGCTTTATGATTTGCAAGAGGAGAGCAGTTAATATAATAGTCATGCTTTCAACCGTTACCTTGAATAATGAAGAACTAGAGCATCTTACATTGTTCTATTCAGAGAGAGCGTCCCTGATCTTTGTGTCTTTTCCATCTAGTCCATGGTGACATGTCAGGCAGGGCTATAGCTTTCTGATAACTTTAATAATCCAATTTGTGCCCATGCATCTTTCAGGCAGAAAGAGGTGGATCTAGCTACACTAAGGCACCATTTCCTTCTCTGGCCTAAGCTGTCATCTACACACAGCTGCAAACTAATCTCATATGTGGACAATTATGTGAGAAGAGGCATTGTGATATGTTGAGCAGAGGATGGGAGCCATCTTGTCAGGAGCCATGTAATAATAAACTCTATTAATACACACACACACATGCACGCATGCGCGCACGCACGCGCACACACACACATACGGGGTTAGATATAAACTTAAGTAATCAGTGAAAAATGCTCTTGTTTCTACATCTAAACTATAATTGACTTTTAATAATACATATGTAAGTTTCAACTGAACGTAGTTTTCACGTTTTCCCTCAATGAATACAGATTTTTTTTTCTGAGAAGCTTTTTGGGGGAACTTTGAGTCACAGTGTAAGCCATTTCAAAGAGGCTGACCAGTTGAAAGACAAAGAGGATGGCTTAGCATCCCCAGAGATACCACAAAGTCAACATCTCAGTGTTTTGATCAGCCAAGACATTTGTTCTCAATCAATGAATCAGACAAAATCAGTATTATCCATCACCCATTCACATCCTCTGACAAATGCAACGGAAGCATATGATGAATTTCTTAGTGGGTGTAGGTCTAGCAGAAAAATGTCAGAGATACTTAATGACCTTCTGAGTCAAGTCCAGAGAAATTGGGGCCCAAATAAGTGTACAAATTCCAGAATTTGTTATGAAATGGAACAGTAAACAATTTCCGCCAACCTCGTTATTATATGTAATATTCCTGTCCACTATTTTTAGGTTTGTTGCTATGTGTGAAAGAAGCACTGCATAATTAAAATCATCAAAGTGCATTCTTCAATCAGACAGGAGCATGGGTGGGTGACATAAAATTTAATGGCTACTGAAAAAGATAGAGAAAGACTACAAGGCAAACTGTGTGTGCAATGTGTAAGTTCATTATTTGAAAGGCTGCCACACTGATATAAAAGGGTTTTTTTCTTTAAGAATATGATAATTTCTTTTTGTGTGTGTTTTGGTTGATTTTAATTTCCCCTAACTTTTTGCTAGGTCAATTACATATAAATTTGAAGAAAAGAAAAATATTACTTAACTTCATTTCAGTTACTCAATAATACATCTCATCGTTCTCAGTTTTGAAATATAGCAGATAATATTAAAAGAGTGCTCCTGTCCAGACGCTGGGATAGCAGTCGTACCACGAGCAGAGGCGCACCTGTAATTTTGTGAATTGTTCCCCCTTGCACTTCCTTTATCCTCTCCTTCTAGTTTCACCAACAAGTGATAAAGATAATTAAAGGAAAAATTGGAATTTCTTTTCCAACTACTTATGTAGCTAATGGAGTCTGTACTTGATATTCAGTGACCTTTGTGTGACATATGCCAAAAGATATGCTTTGCTGTGGGATCCACGGCCTGCTTCCATTGTGTTCTCCTCTGCACAATTTTCTGCCACAATCAAAGTGATTTTGAGCACCATCTTGTCACTTATTCTAGTTCCACTATCTTAGAGTACAACCCCCCTGTCTTCTATGACTCGGTTAGTCTCATGAACGCAGATTAACCATTGGTTGAGGGAACCAATTGTGTTTTATTGAGACCTAGCAAAAAGTCAGGAAGTTCTAGCCATCCCCAAACAGCAGCACAAAGCTCCCTGCATGTTCCTTGTTCTTATTTTTTTTTTTTTCACTTTATAACACAATCGAAACGTCCCTCCCTCTTCCCCTCCCGGTTCCACCCTCCATGGGGAAATAGAATAGACCGCAGAAGTGGATGAAGAGAGGTAATTGTGTAGGTGAGTGTGTGGGGAGAGAAACAAGGAGGGGTTATCAGATGTGGGGGGAGTGGGGAAGGGAGGGGAGAGGACTTGGAGAGAAAAGGGAAACCAACAGAGGGTGGCGGGCGGGCGGGGTGTGTCTCTGAGGTAAGCTGGAGACCTGCAACCTGGTAGGCTCCCGGGAGAATATGGAGGTGATCCTAGCTGAGCCTTCTAGCAGATGGGGACATGGAGACTGAGGAGGCTACCTTCTAGCCAGGCAGGACTTAGGGTGGTGGGAAGGGAACATCAAACCACCTATAAAACCTTTGACCCCTGCCTCCCACCAAAATGTTACCTGTTCTTAACTGATTTTAGAGGTCTCCAGGGAAGGAAGCTTCTCAAAACTCTATACGCGGCACTTTGCCACGCGTTAGTCGGCCTGCTCCATTGATGGACTTCTCTGGTTGGCCCGGTAGGATGGCCCGGTAGGATGGCCCGGTAGGACTCTGAGAATCCGGGAGTCGGTTGGAGCAGATCCTGGTATCCCTTCGGTTGAGCTCACATGTAGCCACCTGTGCCTGAAGAAGCACTTCTTGCTCTTGTTTGTTTGGTTTGGTTTTACTGGTAGAGTAGAAAAGAGAAGCCATTTTCTTCCCTTCAAATATGAAACCCGTTAGAGTGACTTATGACGGACTAACTTTATGGTTTCTGTTTTCTCTATGAAATAAAAAGAGGATATATATATATATATCGAGAAATTACATAATATGGGAGAACATTTCAGATTGTATAAATCATTCGATACAGGGAAATGGCTAAGATTGTCCACTCAAGCTGTCCCATCTCGTGCCATGCTGAAACTGTAAATATAGAAAGAAGCACTATAAAAACCATAAAGTGAAACCACAGTGATCTGCTTTCTTTCAACCACAATGCCTTCTTAGTTTGTTTCTGTCCCTATCATTCCGTCTCACTCTCTATATTGTCTATGTGGGCACATGTATACTTGGATATTCAATTTGTATATAACTAAGCATATACAGTTTTAAAGTATATGTTATTTTCATATACTATATTTGAAAATTAAAACTAACACACTAACATTGATCCAGCTATTAAAAAATGTTTCCAAATAAGCAACAAAACTAAAAATAGTAAAATGTGATAACATCACACCAAAAAGCTTTTGTGTGGTAAATGGAAAAACAAATGAAGAAACACCCTAAGGAATGTTGCAGAGGAAACATCTGCAAATTATTTATCTGATAATGAGTCACTGTTCCAGATGATGATGGCAAGATGGCCCCAGGGGTAAACATGCCGCATGGCTGCCATTTCAAGTGTCACAATCCGATCAACCCCTCGAACACGGGTAAAAAGGAAAGACAGAATTGACCCCATAATGCTGCTCTCTGCCTTCCACACATGTCCCATTGCACGCACACTAGTCTGCTGTAATGCACTCATGCACACGCGTGTGCACACACCTGTCAATATTTTTAAGTTAAAAAATATTCTAAATATATAACAAATACAACTCAAAGCCAAAATAACTGAGTAGTTCAGTTTTAGAGAGGCAAAGGGGGCTTGAGGAGGCAGCCTGGTGATTGAGAATACTTGCTGCCCTTGCAGAAGACCTGAGTTCAGGTCCCAGCATCCAGGTAGCTCATCACATAGATCCCTGTGACTCCGGCTTCTTTTTTTTTTTTTTTTTTCTTATGCTCCTCTAAGCTCTTAAAGAACCTGCACTTAATGGCACACACAGACACACACACACACACACACACACACACACACACACACACACACACAGGCATGTATCCACATGTACATAATTAAGAATTACTTTAAATTAAATTTGAAAGATATACAGGACATGGACTAGGGTAGAGCTTGGTGGGAGAGTATTTGGCAAACATGCCTGAGTTGCTGCATTCAATAAGCAACGTTAGAAAAATAATATAAAATAAAAACTGAGCAGAAGGCCCAAATAGACATTATCAAAAGAAGGCACACAAATGGTAACATACAAATAAAAAGTCCCTGGAATCACTAATTATCACTGTAATACGAATTTAAACTAAACCACAATATTATCTCACATCTGGTAGAAAATGTCTTACCCAAAAGGCCAAAGCTAGAAATCTTGAAAGTGAACTGCGGTACATGGTTGAGGGGAAGGTAAATTAGTTCAGACATTATAAAACTAGCATGGATATTCCTTTAGAAATTTAACATAGAATTATTATGCGCTCCAGCAAACCAGCTACTTGGGCAGTTATTGAAAGGAACTGAAAAGTCACTGAAGAGACATCAGCACTCCCAAGTTTATTGTAGGATTATTTACAGTAGCTTCCATGATCAGGATGGAAATTGTAAGCTGAGAGACGGGTCAAAAGATGAAAATTTTTGCTTAGATAGAAAGAATTAGATTAAAATATTGATTGTATTGCATTAGTTAGTAATGTGTTTTTTCTTGAAAAGTCTAAAAGTATATAATGTGCTCTCATTACAAAATGCTAACTGAGGGACGTGATGTGTATATCAATTACCTGGCTGAGCCAAACAATAATGGATCTATATTTCAAAACAATACATTGTACATGATAATTATATATATATATACATATATGTGATATGTATGTGTGTATATATATGTATATATATGGGTTGGCCTGCTGAGAGGCATGTAAGAGGCTCTGGATGCTACCATAGAAATACAAGTGTGTCCATGTTTACTGCTGCTATCTCTATATATGTGTAATATATATCATATATAATATAAAACACACACACACACACTTCTGCCAATATAGATAACTAAGTAAATAGCATAGCTATTAGGCTGGCAACATGGCTCAACATGTTGCCATACTTATTAACTTGTTTGCCAATTCTGATGATGTGAGTTGAATGCCCAGAACCATATATTGGAAGGAAAAAATGAAATCATGCAAGTTGGCCTGCAACCATCACATGTGTTGGTGTGTACACACACACACACACACACACACACACACACACACACACACACATATATATATTATACTTTCTAAAAATTAAGGCTAGCCATTGTGCTTTTAGCAGTTTGTTACACAGCTTTAAACATGTTAAGTGTATTTTGGGACGATAACAGAAAGGGAAAGTTATTTTTTTCAAATGCCCACGAACTGTTTTCAAACAGTCCATCCTTTGCCCTGGCCCAGGGGTATTTACGGAGTTTATCCTGATCTCTCCTCAAATACAGCACGATACTGCAGCTATTTTTAGTCTCCTAATTCCATTTCCAATGGCTCAGTCCACAGCTTGACATATCTTTGGAAATGCTCGTTAGGTGGGCTTAGAGCATTTTATAAAGGAGAAGGGGCACTGTATTTTCCGGGTTTGTGTGTGCATTGCTCACACCTTCTTTTCAGGTCAAAGACAAGTACTTCAGGGTTGTGCTGCGACAATCACGAGGGCCAATGTTTTCCTCGTTTGCATCTTATGAATAATCAGTGATGCATGTTTTCAAAAGCAGAGGGATCATGCTGACACACAGAGCAAAGCGCTGGAGAGCATTCACGTTCCTTCCTTAGATGCCGGATACTGCTTTTATAGAAATGTCCTTTCTTCTCGGTTGACTTCCTTTGGGTTACAGGAAGAATTTTCCTCCGTCAGTCATCTGATTTGGCTCCTACACGTCTTTTTTTTTTTTTTTTAACTGCTCTTGTACAGGGCTCTAAATCCCATTTTCACAGAGCCAAGCCCAGCACAATGGTTTCCTAATTGTAGGTCAGCAGCTATACCCAATGCCTTCTCTCTACAGGTTCTTTTTCTTTACATTTAGCACTCAGATGTGCTTGTTTTCCTCTTCTGAAATTGTCTGTTATTTGTGTCTACAGAGAAATGTGTGTGCGTGCATGTACATGCGTGTGTGTGTGTGTGTGTGTGTGTGTGTGTGTGTGTGTGTGTGTGATAAACAAGAGAGCTTGCCTTCCTTTAGGTAAAGAGTGATTAGAAGTCATTCAGGTAAATGAGCTGCTTTGCAGGATGGAGAATGTGCTGAAGAATTAGGCAGTTGGTGGCAGGGACCAAACAAAGAACAGAAAGAATATGTAGTTCGGCATGCTTGGCTTGACCTGCTGAGGAGCACGTACATGTCTCTTTATGGGTGTCTGTGTTTACTGCTGTTCTAGTCACAATAGCAAGGGAATGGAGTCAGCTTAGCTTCTGATCAATGAAGCGTGGATAATGAAGAAAAAACTGTGTATGTGTGTGTGTGTGTGTGTGTGTGTGTGCCCCCATGCACACACGCACACACATGTGTGCATGCATGTATGTTTGTGCATGTGTGTATGTGTGTTTGTATGTGTGCATGTGTGCATGTGTGTATGCATGTGTTTATGCATGTGTGTATGTGTATACACATATGGTGTGCATTTGTGTTTGTGGTGTGTGTGTGTGTGTGTGTGTGTGTGTGTGTGTGTGTGTGTAAGGCTTCTGGAAGCAGAACAATTACGCTTGAGCGTGGTGTTTGCCTGATCGAGATGCTGAATAAGACCCTCAGGACCAGAGCCTGTTCACGGTATCACATATTTATAATCCCAGCACTCAGGGGACAGAGGCCAGAAGATTGCCACTGGGATGAACAAGAAGATATTCCCTCAAAAATCCAAGAAGAAAGGAAGAAAAGGAAGAAAGGGAGGGGGCAGGAATTAAAGAAAGGTTAGAGTCAGGGGAAGGAGAAAAGGAATGCCCAATATCAGACACAGAGTTTCTTGATTCTTCAGAGAGATGTAGTGTGGAGAACTGACCTTGGTGCTACCATACTGGATTCTGACAAAGGACTTGTGCAGTTACTGAACCCACAGAAGATCGCTTCCATTCAGAGGAACAGGGGCCCAGGTGTTTCCAAGTCTCTCTGCGCAGTCATTAGTTTTACCAAGGCTTTGCCCAGCTTTCTGAGAGATGCACGATCATGGTACATGCCTCATCCAGATTGACCCCCTCTCTCCTTCACTCGCAGAAACTGGTTCCTAGCCTGGCCATTAATGCCCACTGTAGACTGTAGTGTTGCAATTACCATTAAAAACATTGTATGAGGTTGAAATATTGAATATTTCTTAGTTTTGAAACAATAGGTTTCCATTCTTTCCACTAAAAATAAATTACATGATGTGTCTACCACAGAAGACAATGTAAGAGAACATCTTACTATACCTGCGCTTATAGAATGTGGAAATTATACATAGAATTTGGATCATGCCAATAAAAATCTGTTTCTGTTTATAAACCAATGGGGATATTTGGTCATTTCTTTGCCCTTCTATCTGTATACACAAACAAATGTCCTTGTCATCAATAAAGGATTTTACAGGTATGCCCCTCCCTGCTGGTCGTGGGTAACGCATCTATGCAGAGCACCAATGAACACATGTCCCTTAGTGATTGAGGGCAAGGTAAGAAGTCTGTCGCTATTACACTGACCATCTGTTCTGAGAGGAAGTGCGTTGGGATGCTCCTGACAAAACCTATTCCTGTCATTAGAACATCTGAAGTCGCCATTAAAATCTGAAACCACTCAAGGCAAAGGGGAATCACTTTAGAGATGCCTGCCTCTTGGAGATCAGACTCCTGTGTCATCTTATCGTCCCTTAATCAAAGAGATGATCCAATACTCTGCTGAGCATTTATTTGCCAGAAAACAATGTGAATCTGACAATTTACAGGTTTCCCCTCTGGAGCTGAACTAGACTGAGTTAGGGAGTGAAAGTGGTTCACAAATAAAGTAAAGCTAGCATTTACCTTTGTGATCCCAACCAGAATATTGGGTCTCTGCTGGCCTGTGGGTAGACCTGCACATCTACAGGAAATTTAACAACCTCAGTGAAAATGCCTGCTAGCCAATGCTTACACTAACCAAGAGGTCTGCTTCTGCAAACTGGAACAACTTCCTCAGATCGCTATCTGATTTTATTAAATCATTCAGAGATAAACTCCTGAATCTTGGAGGAAATTTTTGCCTAGTTACACACGGAATGTTTGGAGGGATCAAACGTGATATACAAGACAGGAAAAAACACAGAAATTTTATTGGCCAGAAGGTAAGATTCTGGAAGTAAATTCACTTATAAAAATGTTCAGCAGGTCAAAGGCTTTTCATGATAAAACTCGCTTACACACAAGATTGCAGAGTTTTCAAGGAAAGGGAGCTGGAAAGATATCCCTTGCTTTTAGTTTGTAAATTTACACACAGTGTGAACAAAACAGTGCTACACCACTCCTCTGCTGTCTTGTTCACTCACTACTGGACAGGATTTCAGCAGAGAGTGCACCTCTTCCTCCTGGGCTGGCTGAGAACAAGCCTTTCACGGATACGTGTGCAACCTCAGTCCACCCTGGCAGAAATCTTCCTATCCTAGGCAGCCAGAAGCCGGAGAGATAAAGAAATGAGATGAGGACTCATGGCTACTGCCTGGCTGTTCCAGCCCCAGCACCAAATTATGGGAAGGAATCTCCAAATGCTGCTATTCTCACTTGCCCCTTGACCTTTACTTGATGAAGGACCACAGCATGACTTTCCCAAAGGGACTGTCAATTCCTGCGACTGCATGAGTTAGTAGGGAGCTGTGCTTATAAGCAACTAAGCCATAGGACGAGTTCATGTGGCAAGAATGACCTCAAACATCATAAAATCTGTCCTCCTAGATGATAAAAAAAAAATAGTAATGGCAACTGGAAAGTGGGCTCGTAATTACAAAAATGATTGTGACTCTGTGCCATAGTTGAGCCTCTGTGAGGGGAATTATGTGGAGCCATACACTGAGGGAGGAGGAACAGAACTAAATTTGTTCCTGAAAAAAAGATTACGAAAAACAGTGATGTTTGGGTTACAATTCAAACAATAGATACTACTTATTTAAGGACAGGCACAGCGACCCTTTATTGGAGGCTATTTGGTCTCATTATGAACCTCGAGATTGTGAACTGTAAAAACCTGCTTCTTGTTTGGTGTGGTTAAGCCCTAACACACACCTTTAATTCATCAGCTGTCTGTTTATTGTAAACAGGTGATCATTATGTGGCTCAGCCCAACACACATCTTTGATCTATGTATGCAGGATTCAATAAAGGTAAGAAACCAGCTGTAAAACTGAATTCTTGAGATTTACTTTTTATAACAACAGACCCTCGTTCTCATGAGATTTGTACTGCAAAGAGAGAAAGCAACCCATGCATTGGCCCCGGGGTAGGAAGGAGGGTCACTGAAGTCAAAGAGCTGTGAGTTACAGGCTGTGCAGTCACTTAGAGGAGGAGGGGCCCATCCTGCCAGGGTCTGGCCAGAGTCAGGAAACTGTTGTCATGCAGTAGCAAGCATCAGAATCATTTTAAGTTGGAAAGTTATAAAAATCAACTTGAATATCCATCAAAGATGATGCCGATACTTGCTGAAGTGTTCCAACACGTGTGAAAGTGTTGCACAAAGCCAAAGGCATTACTGAAATGCCAACAAAAACAGTTTAGTTATCACACAAAGAAAGAAAGAGACGGTGATTAAAATACACGAGTAGATAGGGCATTTTCAAAATAATACCTAAAATGATGGGAAACCCTTGTAATCATTTACAGTGCTTAGATAGTTGGCTCTTAATAGTGTAGGTGTTAAAATGTGGTATAGGAACTGTCAAAGCAGAGGCAAGCATTTCCGGTGTCAGTAGGGGCAGTTTCTTGGGGGAATTTCCATTTGCTGCCTCCTTCTGTTTCTGTCCTGTCAGAAATTCACCATGTGACCTTGAGTCCATGTTTTGAACTCCTTGGGACCATTTCTATTAGAAAATAAGAGATGATCATAGTTGGTTAATTTTTCGGCTCTTCCGTTCAAAATGTGCGCATCTGTTGTCCATAAAATTGTTACCTATGAACATGTGAGGGGAAAATCATGTATGTGCACATGCCCTTTTCATATTTGGTTCATATGAATTGAAGGTCACAATTACACATTCATGACCATCTTTGCTATTCGATGCGTCATTCTTGTGGTGTTTTGCTTTGTTTTCGAAGACAAACTGTTCTTAGCACAGCCACGGGGTCCTTTGTTCTTAAGTCGTCTAGGAAACAGTTAACTGATGACTCTGCGTTGTATCAGAATAAAGTCTTCCTTACAGGTTTTAGAAAACGCTGGCCAGCTGCACTGGCAGGAACTCACTGCCAGCCTCCAGGTTCACCATCAAAGGTGTCCTTACAATGACCTGGCTTAGTCTACTTACTTCGTCTGACTCGTAAGGGGGCTTTTCCTGAAGAAGCAAGGGTACTGGCTGTCCAAACCTATCTTTATCTCCAGACACCATATATCTGTTGGATGAGGCTCAGCCACATCCAGCAATCACTGAGGTTGGCATGGGGAGCTCTCAGTAGATAGAAATTGACCTAAGCTCCATCTCTCATTTGCAAGTCTTCCTGATAAAACGAGCTGTGTGGGAATGGCCCTCAGTCTCTGCTACAAGTGGTTACAGTTCATAGGAAAACAATGCATCTCTGTAAATAAATAGAAAGTACATCCATGAGAACTTTGTCCTCGTGGGACATAAAAGTTCCCAGCAAGAAAATATGGTGAGGCAGGAGTCCCAGAGTCCTGTTTCCTTTGCGATAGACTCCAAGTAACACCTTTAGGGAAAAAGAAGCAATAAGAAATTAAAGTTATTTGAGAGGGATATAGCTGTTAATTAAACAGTAAAAAACAGAGAAGCTTTGAATTCAGGCAGAACTGCGTTAATTCGGCCACTTGGTAGTCCTGATAATTATAGGAGGTTATGAAACTTTAAAAAAAAATTAATTAATTCACTTTACATCCCTGTGGTAGCCCTCTCCTTCCTCTTCTCCCAGTTGCCCTCTCCTTCCTTCCCCCCCCCACCCCTTATCCTTCAGAAAAGGGGAGCCCCCTAATCAACCCATAAGTGACCCCCAAAATTCCATCAGAGAAACCCTACAGCTGATGAACACCTTTTGCAAAGTGGCCAGATACAAGATTAATTTTAAAAAGAAGTAGCCCCTCCTGGATACAAACAACAAACGGGCTGAAAAAGAAATTAGGGAAACAACACCCTTCACAGAAGCTACAAATAATATAAAATATCTTGGTGTAATTTTAACCAAGCAAGGAAACGACCTGTATGGCAAGAACTTCAAGTCTCGGAAGAAAGAAATTGAAAAGTGTATGTTATGTAACTTCTACATCTATGAACTATAGATACTTTCCGATGAACTGTTAAGTTTTACCAAGATGTGGTTATTGTAAAGCCAGTACCATAGTGAGTCCTGAATAAATATCATATGCAGAAGATCATGATGTTGTTAGAATTTTTAAATGGTGATAACACTTTTGCCCATCTGCAGGCCAATTGCAGCATTGTACATGAGACAATATATACAATTAATAAATATTAAGCAATACATAAATTATTATGCTATACATGGAAACCAAATCCTTTCTTAGTTGTATTTATATATATTTTAAATCTCCCTTTTAAATTACAGTTTTATTTATTATGTGCGTTTGTGTTGGTATATACATGTGGTTAAAAGATAGTTTGAAAGAATCTTTCTCCACCCTGTAGGCCCTTGGGGACTGAACTCAGGCCGCCAGACTCCAGTGAAAGTACCTTGGCCCACAGAGGAATCTCTCCAAGCCAAAGATAGAAACATCTTTTAAGAAATCCACCAGTAAGCCGGATGTGGTGGGGCACACCTTTAGTCCCAGTACTCCAGAGGCAGAGGCAGGTGGATTGTTGTGAGTGTGAGCCAGCCTGGCCTACAAAGTGAGTCCGGGACAGCCAAGACTACAACAGAGAAACCCTGTCTCATAGAACAAAAAAAAAAAAAAAAAAAAAAAAAAAAAAAAAAAAAAAAAAAAAAAAGAAAGAAAAGAAAAAAGAAAGAAAGAAAGAAGGAAAAAATCCACTAGTAAATTATGAAATGATTAACATTAATGACTTAATAGAAGTTTTCTTCTGTTAATTGGAGTAGTCTACTTATCTTTGGTGCCTAGCCTCTTTACATATTAATGCTGTTCTCCAGTGAACACCTATTAAGATATAGAATGTAAAGTACATATAAAGAATTGAAACCATCAAGACAGCTCAAAGAATAACACTTGAAGACCTACTTCAGTTCTTGGGGCCCACATTGTTCAAGGAGAAAACCAATACCAATTGTCCTGTGTACACTGTGATACACACACACACACACACACACACACACACACACACACACACACAAGCTAAAAGAAAAATAGATAATAATCTTTTAAAAGAATTGTAACACATTGTGGTGCTATTTTACTACAAATATCCTCATTTTAAAAGTTCTTGGTGCTAAAAATGAAACGGCAGCATGAACTATAGTCACTAATTATTGAATATATAAAATAATTTACAATGTCAATGTAGAAACAAACCAGGTATAGTCATACTCAAAAATCAAGAAAATCGTAAGTTTAAGGTCACGCTAGAAAACATACACTTCCCAAATACCTTAAGAATCACTTGTATTCATCTAGAACTAGAGTCAAACCTACTTTGAGACATTTGCTGATAGCTGCTAACAAACTGTCTATGTGGTAGAAAAGTTAAAACCCACATAACTAGTTGATACATACTTAACATATAACGTCCAGCCTGTGAATATGCATATATGCATATTGATAATGCTTCTGTCTTTGCAAGCCGAGTTCTTAGTTAAAGGAAAACAGGTTTCCAAAGGCAGAATCCAAGCACCATCTGGGAGTTCTGGCTTATCGCTCATAGTTAACATAATTACATAGGTGAGACCAAAAATCTGTACAATATGGTACTGGATTTCTCATAACTGCGTTAAAAAAAAATCTTCATGCTTGTAGAAATGAGAGCTCTATCCTCGGATGTCATATAAAGGTGTAACGTGTGCTCATGCTGAGTCTGATTTCATGAAGAATAAGAATCTCAGCCCATCTATAAGGAAGGCACAGATGCAGTTGTGAATGCACACAAGCGGTCCTTAGCCTGAGAGTTGTAGCAGGAGGAAAAAGAATATCTACCATTTATCCATTTCCAAGTTGCTATATTCTCTGCTTTGGGAACAATCCTAAGACAGAGATGCCATTTAAAAGAATCAAAGTGTAGGAAAGTAAGCTGATGAGTGTCCTCTAAAGTGAGTAACTGCTGGACTGTGGGGCTGGGCAATCTCTTGAGGGCTGTTCCTCCCAGCCCTCTACTTTCCCTACTACAAACTGCTTTGCTCATATTGAAATGACTATATAGCCTATTTCAAAAAACACACCTCACATATTTCTCACATATTACATTATTCTTTTCTTGTTTTTGTTTGTTTGTTTGTTTTTCGAGATAGGCTTTCTCTGTGGAGCCCTGACTATCCTGGACTCACTTTGTAGACAAGGCTGTCCTCGAACTCAGAGATCCGCCTGCCTGTGCCTCCCTAATGCTGGGATTAAAAGCATATGCCACCACGCCCGGCTTATTGTTTTCTTATCTTGCTGTACTTTTTCTGGAAATGAAGTTTGATTTTCTGTTATCTTGAAACCACCTTCATTCTATCACTGAGAAGCCCTCCACATCCCCAATTAACATGCGTGCATTTATATCACAAATGACCAATCATCCTGAAGACTATTGCACACACAAAGAGAAGTATGTAGAAGCAGGATTTCAACTTGATATAGCAGTGCAAGGTCACATAGGGGAGCCTTGAGGTGACACTGGGTTTCCTTGGGTTTATAGACTCAAAATAATCAGCTGTCAGATCAAGGCATCAGAATCTACTCTGAATTGGCTACTGCTGCTTCTGAGATGAAAATAGACACAAAATTTATTTTCTTAGTCTCTTGGGGATTCTGTAACAAATATCATAAACTGGTTGCTTAAAAGAGACAAGAATTCAATTCTTACCCTTCTGAGACTAGAAATGGTCAAAGTACTGGGTTACTGGGGGTACATGAGGACCTAGCTCTTGGTTCCTAAACTGTCTTCTCCTCGTATCCTACCATGGTGAGATGGCGCTCTGTGGGTCTATAAGAACACTAATCTGTCATGAAAGTTTTACCTCCATGACCTCCCTACTGCCCCTTAATGCCCTTGTGTTAGGAGTTAGGATTTCAATACATGAGGGTGTGGGGGCCACAAACATTCAGACCAAAGCAAGCAGAAGGTAAGTGCTGACCTGGGAGTGGGTTAGCAATAGTACGCCTGTACTGACAGTCTGGAGCATCATTTCTTACAGAAAAGCAGCCATTTAAGATGATGGCACACTGCGCAGCCACAGGAAACTATGTGTCTGTCCCTCGCATCTTCTCTATTCACTCTTGTTCCAAATGCTTACACTGACATTTTCTTTCTCCGTCCACAATGAAGGTTTCTTTGGATAAAGGAAACCTGTTCTTTTCATTTTAATTCTGGTGGTTGAGATTTTAGACCATTCACTCCTTTTTTATGGCTTATTATTTTTTTTTTTTTACAAAGTATGTTTTATGTCCTTTACGATTCCTTTCAAGGAAAACAAATACAGGAAGTACTTGCGAAGGCGTTGTTAACTAACAGCAATGAGCAAAAACTCAGTATATTAAGTCAAGAACCAAGAAGTAATCATATTTTTCTGGTATCAATTATTTAAGCTTCCCTGTTTGCACCCCCGATGTCATAATGGTTTTTATCTTAGATTGTATTTGTGTGAGTTAAGTGGCACAATCATTTTAATCCAAACAAATACTTCAATTGGTCTGTTGAAAATTCCAACTATTCCAGACTCCTGACTATAGTAGCAGATTAAGGAAAGCAGTAAGAGGCAATACTTTATTTCCCAGGAGAGATGGGAAGACTCAAGAGCTACTGTAGTACATTTTGTCAATAACTCAAAATTGAATATCTTGAGCAGCACAGCCCAAATCCATTTCCAGTGCTTCGTGTCTCTTGCTGCACATCCCCAACTTCAGGGATGCTACAACTGCATTGTGGGCAACTCCTGGAAGACCTCCTCTCTGACTTCATGTTCAAAGGCAATGGACAGATGGCACTCTCCTTTCTGCACCTGTGCCTTGCAATAGGTAGTGATGGGTTTTAAATGGAATTTTCTCTTTTTCAGTTCTGGGCAGAGTGCTAAAATGCCAATGGATTCTAACGGGCTTCTCCTCCATGGCACTTGGTGCCTGTGGACAAATATGTCCACTAGGAATGTAGCACCAGAAACAGTAACACAAACATGTTTACCATGTGAAAGAAGAGCTAAAATTTCTTTCTCCTGCACCTTGAACCAATCTACTCTTTATCCTTTTTTTTTTTAAACTGCTGTTTCATATTTAAAGTGAGTTCTTACTGAAGCGATTTCAGGAGTCAATAAAGTGACCAAAACTATGCATCTAACTCGGTTGCTGGTGGGAAAGCCCATTCTTTGATTTTGAGGTTTAGAACTAGAAAAGCAATGGCTGGCCAGGCATGCTGGCACACATCTTTAATCCCTGCACAAAGAGAGGCAGAGGCAGAGGCAGAGGGATCACTGTGAATTCAAGGCCAGCTTGGTCTACAAAGTGAGTCCAAGCAGCCAAGGTTACACAGAGAAACTCTGTCTCAAAAAACAAAACAAAACAAAAAGAAAGAAAGAAAGGAAAAGAGAAAGAAAGAAAAAGAAAAACAATGGCTACCATCAGTTTTTATTACAAACTTGGGCTGGGTTTGTCTTCTCCGACACTATAGTTCTCTCTGAATCCACGCATACAGCAGTGGGGATTTGTGAAGCATCGGTCCCTTTGGCTCTGCACATTTGTTCAGGAAGCTGGTCATTTAGATTCCTGTTACAGACTCTTCGTCAACTCCAGCTTTATAAGGCAGCACCCTGGGATTCCATGCAAGGTATTACGGTTCTGAAAGCTTTTATTTATTTGTGGATTTCAGGAACAACTTCAGATGTCAATCTAAAGAAAACGTTAATACACAGAATCTTCGTATCTTCAAAAGCATACTCGGAACCAGGCCATTCAAGAACACTCTAATTCACAGTTAAAAGCACCATTCAAAGGTTGATGTTTTAACTCCTGGTTGTTATAATTTTTTTTTCATGCTCTTTTATGTTGTATAATTCCCAGAGGAATTCATAGGATTCTACTTTCTGTGGCAATTTTTCTTATCATAAGAATTCAAAATCCAGTATCAGGCCTTATAAAGTATAGTTTTCATAGTAAACAGAAATTATAAATGTTAATTTTTCAGGATATCACACGAGGCTTCTTCAGGTATGAATAGCAAAAAGTTTGCTGCCATGGAGGCAAGTTTTTAAGCCAGCAAATATTGAATATTAATAAATTTGTATTGAATGATAAAATAAGATAGCCTCAGTTATCAACGTTGTGATACATTGGAGATATTTATTAAAATACATTGTGTCCTGGATTGTTTGATGTAATAATTATCAGCAAGAGTTTTATTAGTAGATGTAGCTCAAAAGCTTTAAAAACCCATTCTGCCCAGCAAAGTTATTCATACAGCTCCCTTCGTGTGTATATAAACATGCGTGCTTCATACAGGTGCAGGAGGAGGAAGGGGAGGAGCTGCCTGATTGCTACACAGTTTCAAGAGTCAGGCTCATCCATAAGGCTGGAGAGTTCATGTCTTAGAAAGCATGGAGCAGCGGAGCGCGGGGGCACATGCTTGTAATCCCAGTACTCAGAGAAGCAGAGGCAGGTCAATCTCTGTGAGTTCTAGGCCAGCCTCTTCTACAAAGTGAGTCCAGCAGAGGCAGGCGAATCTCTGTGAGTTCTAGGCCAGTGAGTCCAGGAGCTACACACAAAATCCCTGTGTCAAAAAACCAAAAACTAGAGGGGGAGGCAAGAGGGTGGGAGAGGATGAGACAGAAGGAGAGAGAGAGAGAGAGAGAGAGAGAGAGAGAGAGAGAGAGAGAGAGAGAGAGAGAGAGAGAGAGAGAATGGAGCAAGGACATGTAGAACAAAAGACAGCAAATGGCAAGCGCTCTGATGGTGGCAGTGTCTTGGGTCCTCCTTTCCTTTATATTAACCACCTCCAGGGTGACTGAGGCTTTTGATACTTATAATCCTCAGCAACACAAGGCTATGTCCCTCATGAAGCACCTGTAGTGAGGAGCAATGGAATACATCTAGTAAGCGAATGACATATCCCTATCTTTGGGATTCTTCCAGCAGTGGAGGACCTGTTTGTGAGGGCAATATAACCCCTTTCCAGAAATTCTAAAAATACCTTAACTATTGGGGGGGGGGGGAAGCACTCAACCTGGATTTAATTACACTATCTAATTACAAGAAATTCTTTGCAGATACTCTCCTGTTTAAGACTGAAGGCGATCTTCTAATTTTATCTCCTAATCCCAAGGACCTTTAAATACATCACTGTGTATATATAACATGGCAAAAGGACTCCCTGGGTATGGAAAGGCTATCCCAGAATACATTAACAGGCTTCAAAGGGACCTGAGGATGTGAAAGGAGAAAAAAAAAAAAAAGCAGCGTGGAAACAGATGCAACAACTACGGTTATGTGGTCTCAGCCAAAAAACGCAGGCAGACACCAGGATACACAATAGAAACACATGCATCTCTTGAAGACCCTAGAAAGGTCAAGGCCTAGTCACCGATGTTAACCCAGGATGCTCATACCAGAGTCTGACCTTCAAAATTGAAAAGAAGTCAATTTGTGCCGTTTTAGGCCACCGAGTTTGTGGCAGTTCCTTTTAGCAGCAGTAGAAAGCTAACACACTTCTATTACAAACGTAGGTGCTTTATAAAGCCAGATGGCTCCCTCTGTACCTTGTGTTACACTAGCCCACAGCCTGGGACACTGAGAAATTATCTTTGCCTACTAAAAACTCTGCCAACCATGAAGCTACCCTCTACTGAACCATGAGTAGAGTCCACAAATAGATTTACAACAGAGACAACGTGCTCGCAGCAGTGTGGTGCCTGCCTGCACGATAGTGGCTGTGGTGTGACAAGGATGGATGGCAGGCTTCAAAGAAGGAACAATGGCAAAACATCAGGCACATCTGTTGGACTCACCCACGTAGTTCGCAATGCTATGGGAACATAGGTAGCTGAACAGTTGGTATTTTTAATTAAATATTAAGAGGGTATAAAACAAGCAGTACTTATAAGATTAAAAAGGATTATTTTAGAATTAGTTTATGATTATAGGATAAGCATGCATATTTAATATTTAAATTCAACTATAAGAGCAAAAGAATTCTGCCAGAACATTTTTCAGTTCATTATACAAACTATAACTCTCATTAAAGGAATGAATTATAGAAATGTAGCTGATTCCTTCTGGTCCAGTCAGCCCTTTTATGTCTGGAATAGCAGTTATAAAATAACAACCATGCCACACTTTTAAATCTGATTTGTCTCTGCATCGTTGCAAACTGTGCATCCATCAACCTACATACTGACAGTTGTCAGTAGTGCCGTTATGAGGCACCTAGGATGCCACTGGCTGAAGAAGCCATCAGGCCCACTCTCAGAAAAAACCAACAGCAAAACAAAATCACAAGGCTTCCAGTACTTTCTGGGTGATGTGAGTCCACTTGATGGGGTGCTTGGCTGCTCTCTTGCTTTGGTAGACTGCATTTTCACATCATAAGCATGTTCTGTTGACTGGTGTGGTTTGTGGGGTCCATAAGTTTGTATGATAGGAGTAAATAAGGGAATGTGAACATGTATGTCTTGACAAAAGCATACAGGTGTATGGAGAAAGCCTTTAAACAGAGGGTACATGTTCAGTGAGTGCCTGACCTATTTGTCAGGTAGAACATACACAGCTTCTACTCCAAGGGCAAGACTAGAACACTCATAATCCAGACCCAGCTCTAAAGCAGTGACTCTTAAGCAAGTTCTCTTCTCTGTATGCCTATTTTACATTTCCAAAACATGCTGAAGAAGAAGCTTTTTGAGATTTGCTGTAGATAGTGTAGATGCCCATGGAGGCTTTACACATTAGGCTTGTGCTATGTTTGGAAACAGTATCCAAAAATTATTTAGTTTTTCTGAGATCTCCAAGGTTCAAGCTCATGTTCAAATAGAATATGCATTGCATTGAGTTGGCTGTTTTGAACTATATGCAATGGAATTGATCAAACACGGGGGTCACAGCGTAAGAGTAAGAGGCTTTGCAGACAAGAGAGACTATAGCTGGACTCCATAGTGGTGCCTTGTAGTTTCACTGCTATCTCTAATTACAGGGACCCTATTCATCTTCATGTCTCTTAAGCTGGTCAATAAACACCACATATCACCTGTTCCTCATCTATGCTAATATCCTTAGAGTTAGGGAGGAAATTTTCTTACACTTGCTTGTACAAGAGGATTTTTCTCTCTTGTGCATGTTCAGTAACAGTTACCAGCCCCATCGAGTAATCCATGCAGTTTCTTGGGCTTTCAAGGATGCTTGAGTCTGATGCTTCAGAATTTTCACACCATGGCTCCTCAGATGTGTTCCAGAAATCTGAACCAAATCTTCTCCTTATTGTTTTAAGGCCACATTGAAGGAACAGCACCTGGTGCCCTGCTATGCCCTGAGGAGCTCAGATCCTGACAGTTGCCATCTGGAGCCTGCTATCTAATTGCACCCTCTTTCTGCTTTCATAATTGGTACACACCCACATTTTGGAGAACAGTGTCACAAGAGCCACAGTTGAGGGCTGAGATACAGCTGAGAAAAAGGACTCCAAAGCTTCCATCAGACTAATGTTAAAAACATTTCATGATGCCATATTGTCCACTAACTTGCTTGAAAAATAAGTTTTCCAATTGTTTAACATGCTGCACAAAACATTAAAAAGAAATCCCTAATTACTAGGGTTGTTTTTTTTTTTTTTTAACTTCATTGTTCATTTGCAGTGGCGTGTGCTGTGATCACTAGAAAACCTCAGAAAGTTCTGCTTTGTTCTGTAAATGAGTGCTGAGTCGCAACAATCGGGAACTGTTAGGATCTTGAACGTACGTAGACATTTCCCTTGTCTCTTAGCAAGTTTTATACCCTACTGTGTGAAGTGTAAATTATAGACTGAGCCACTTCCTGTGGCACTGGTTTTTTGCCTGGTTCTTTAACTTTTTCTTCTTCTTTTCTTCTTCTTTTTCGTGAGGAAATATATACTATCATTGTCAGATAGCTAGGCAGGAAAGAAACTAATTTTAGTGATCACAGCTTCGGTTAAGCACTGTAATAATGATGCCAAATGTCCCACCAAGGGTGCAAGGTGGGGGACGGCATGAGACTATTCTGATGCTTATTATATGTGTACTTAATGAATTATATAAATTATAGATGACAATCTCTAGCCAGCCAAATCTCAGAAACGACGAAAGAAACACTCCCATCACGATGACAATGCTTCCATCCTTTGGACACTGCTCTGAAGCTACCAAGGTCATCAACATATTAGGAGCTTTTTCATCCATTTTTCCACATGTCATCTGCCTGTTGGCCAGGGTTTTCCCCTAGACCTCTGAAGTCCTTCTGGTCTATTATAAGTTAAATGTCTCTTTGTAAGTACTATTTTATGTATTCTTTGAAATGGTTTTATATATACAACATATCTTGCTCACTTTTACCCTGACCCAACCCACAATCACGTACCATACTGTCTAGCAGAGTCTTGGTCTTTGCAAGGCTTCGAGAATATGCAAAGTCCTTGCTAACCTCTGTCACTATTCAGTGTGCACATCAGCAACGATGAACCCTGAATGCCATGATATAGTCACCAGGTGTTGGGGGTTGTCACCATTAGGATAGCATCAGAGGACGAAGCTGTTTGGAGTTGATGAAAGCATTTCTCATGAAGCTTCCTTATAAAAGAGAACTTGGTGCAGAGCAGGAAGTTATGTAGCTGTAACTTTAATACTTAGGAGGCTGAAGAAGAAATAGTGTAAGTTCAAAGTCACGTCTTATATAGTATGAGAAGAAAACTGTCAGCCATCAAGTAAGAAATGGGCTCACACTAGACACAGAATCTGACAGTGACTTGGCTATAGAGATAAGAGATAAACCATGAGAAATAAATGCTGTTCTTTGTAGAACTCTGATGTTCTGTAACAGTGATCCCAGGGAGCCCAGACACAATCATGGGATTATCTTCATACGTGACTCCTGTCTCTGTAGAAAGATTATGGCATGTCACTCTACCAACTGGAGTTGTGGAGGCTCCCCTCCCTATCCCCAAATTTGGCCACTAAGATGTACTTTGGCAGGTAGAATCATCATCCCCTAAAGCTGTTCATACTATGATCCACCTCACACTGTGTGTATGTTACTTACACGGTCAGAGAGGCTCTGCAGATGTGATGAGGTAGAGAACTCAGAGACGTCATCACCTTGGGTTTTCTAGATGTCTCGATCAACCTCATAAGTCCTCAAAAGTGGAGAGGAGGACAGGAGCGTGTGCCAGGCAGGCAGTATGAAAGACATATATGGCTCACCACTTCCAGATATGAAGGTGGGAGGGGGGACTGCAAGCCAAGAAATGCAGCAGATCCTAGAAGCAAGGAATATCTCCAAGTTTGAAGCCAGCAAGAAGACAAGGACCTCAGCCTTCCAAACACGAGGACCCACATTCTGGCAATAATATGAGTGAGCAGAAAATTACTTCTCTAGAGTCTTTGGAAAGGAGAGTAATCTGCTGGCACCTTGAATTCAGCCTGGTAAGAGCCAGATTTGCCTGGCTTCCAGACTGGGAGATTTAAAATTCTCCCATATTTTAAGTTAATAAAGCTGTGTGTGTGTGTGTGTGTGTGTGTGTGTGTGTGTGTGTGTGTGTGTGTGTCTGTGGTGTCTGTGTGTGTGTGTGTCTGTGTGTGTGCTGTGTGTTGTGTGTCTGTGTCTGTGTGTTGTGTGTCTGTGTGTGTGTCTGTGTGTGTGTCTGTGTGTGTATCTGTGTGTGTGTCTGTGTGTGTGTCTGTGTGTGTCTGTGTGTGTCTGTGTGTGTGTGTGTCTGTGTGTGTGTGTGTGTCTGTGTGTGTGTGTCTGTGTCTGTGTGTGTGTGTCTGTGTGTGTGTCTGTGTGTGTGTCTGTGTGTGTGTCTGTGTGTGTGTGTCTGTGTGTGTGTCTGTGTGTGTGTGTGTCTGTGTGTGTGTCTGTGTGTCTCTGTGTGTGTGTGTGTGTGTGTGTCTGTGTGTGTGTGTGTGTGTGTGTGTGTCTGTGTGTGTGTGTGTTGGAAAGGGTCGTGGATACATGCATGAAAGAATCATGTTGATTGTCTTCTTGTTATTATCCTTCACCTCATTCTTAGTTCTTCAAACAGGGTTTCTTGCTTAATTTGGAGCTCACCAATTCAGCAGACAAGGTGGCTGGCAAGCTTCAGGGATAGCCCCACCTCTGCCTCCTCATACAAGGATTGTATTTGTAGACCACCATATGCATCTTTTTACATGGGTGCTGTTATCACAATTAAGTCCTAGTGTTCGCATGTTAGCCCATTGCTCCCTGTGTTCTCTTTGATAACTGTTAATGACAGCAGTAGGAAATCCACATACAGGTTCTCAAAACTCTAGATGAGAAAATCCAATAGTACAAAAAGCCAGTAAAATCAGTGGTCATGTGTCCCAGTGGAGTTTGTAGGCAAACATCTTCCTCTAGACTTCTAAAGCCTAGACACCTGTAGAATGAACAAGAAGAAGAAGAAGAAGAAGAAGAAGAAGAAGAAGAAGAAGAAGAACAACAACAACAACAACAACAACAACAACAACAACAACAACAACAACAAACTGCATCATTTATGTTGTATCAAAGGATTCTAAATCTCCCAGTCTGGAAGCCAGGCAAATCTGGCTCTTACCAAGCTGAGTTCAAGGTGTCAGCAGGTTATTCTCCTTTCCCAAGACTCTAGAGAAGTAAAATTTCTGGTTGCTTAGATTATTGGCAGGATGCGTGTTCTCATGTTTGTAGGGCTGAGGTCCTCATATTCTTGTTGGCTTCAAATGCACTTACAAAGAAGCTTCTCTCTCCAGAAACATATTCTAAAAATTTTTTATTTGAGAGGTGGCAGAGAGGTTAAGGGTGCTGGGAATCAGGTGTGGGAAGGAGGGAGTACCAGGAGAGAGAACAGAGAGTGGCATGGTGGGGGCATCTCTGGAACATGGGAGGCTCTTGGAAGTCTGTGACTCTAACTGAGACTCCTTGCAGTAAGAGTTAAGGAGCCTGAAATCACCACCTTCTGTAGCCAGTGGGACTTCCAGTGGAGGGAGGGGGACACCAGCTCACCTATAAAACCTTCAGCCCAAAATCTATCTTGCCTTCAAAAAGTAGGAATTAAGGCAGAGAGGAGTTTGAGGTAGTGGCAGATCAATGTCCAGCCCAACTTGAGACCTACCTCATGGGACAGAGCCAACCCCAGTCACTAGACTCCGCTATGCTTGTAGACAGGAGCCTAGCATAACTGCCTTCTGAGAGGCTTCATCCAGCAGATGATGGAAACAGATGCAGAGACCCATAGCCAAACAATAGGTCAAGTTCGTGGAGTTCTGTGGAAGAGTGGAAGGAAGGATAGAGGGATTTGAATGTGTTAAGGACACTGCAAGAAGACCCTCACAGTCAGCTAACCTGGGCCCATGGGGGCTTACAGAGACTGAACCACCAATAAAAGAGCGTGCATGGGTTGGACCTAGACCCTCTACTATGTTCATCTATGTAGTAGATGTACAGCTTGGTCGCCATGTAGGTCTCCTAATATTGGTAGTAAGGGCTGTCTCTGACTCTGTCATCTGACCCTGGATCCCCGTTGCCTAGCTGGGATGCCTCATCAGACCTCAATGGGAGAGGATGTGCTTAATTCTACTGTGGCTTGAGGTGCCAAGGTGGGTTAGTACCCCTCAGGAGCCTCCTCTTCTCTGAGAAGAAGGCAATGGGAGATTGGGGAGAGGGGTGCATGAGGGTAAGACTGGGTGGAGAGAAGGGAAGAGGCTGGGATCAGGGTGTAGAGTGATTAAATAGATTTTTAAAAATAAATTTAAAAAATAAAATAAGAAAAAGCCAAAATTGAGAATATTTCATTAGCATCAAGATTATCCTAGTACATCTGTTTATTTCATTCCACCTACAAGAAATTTCTCTCTCTCTCTCTCTCTCTCTCTCTCTCTCTCTCTCTCTCTCTGTCTGTCTCTCTTTCTCTCTCTCTGTCTCTCTCTCTCTCTCATATGTTGTATGTGTTGTGTGTGTGTGTGTGGTGTGTATAGAAGGGCAGCTATCTATATCTATATCTTTCTATTCTATATGTGTGTATATCTGTATATATATTTATATACATGTATGCATATCTATCTCTCTGCACACACAAAAGCAGAGGGAAGGGTCTACACTTCGCTGTAGGTTCTATGTTGCTGACTCCATGCACTACACCAGTTGACAATATGAAACAATATTTTTTAGGGGCTAGAAAGATGGCTCAGTGGTTAAGAATGTTTGCTTCTCTTTCAACAGACCCAGATTCAGTTCCCAGTACCCACACTGTATGGCTCAAGACTCCCTGTAACTCTAGTTGCAGGGAATCTAATGCCATCTTCTGGCCTCTGCAGGTACCTGCATGCGTGCGGTATGCATAAATTCATGTGCATGCATACATATGTACATAAATAAAAATACCTTAAGTATTTTATGTTGAGATAATTCTCACATCTGTGAAACACAAAGAGATAGAAGCCAGATAGTTTTTATCTAGTAAAATGCAATATTACAATATAGTATCATATTGACATTGGCAAAATGAAAATTATATAGTATTTTTATTCAAAATCACTTCCCTTCCTTTCTGCTCTACCTAAATCTTTAGTAGCCATTAATGTGGCCCCTGTTTCTATGATTTTGCTGTTACATAACATACTACATGTTACACCACATGCACGACAGACATGCTACATAAATACATACAGAACATACAGAACATAACCACTGCATTGCTTTTTTTTTTTTTTTTTTCACTTTTGATTTTCTATAGAACCATCCAGATTCTTTTCTAAGTTCATGGATGATTTCTCTGTTTTGCTGAATTGTATTTCAGTTATATCAGTTTGTTTAGTCAACTAGCCCATGAAGCATACTTATGCTATTTCCAGCCTTGTGATACAAGTGCCACAGACATTTGCATGTAACACACTTGTGTGAAACGGGTTCTATGAGATGCACACAGGGACACAACTGTTGAGCCTCGCTCTTCCAGCACATCTAAGTGTTCTAAGCCCTTCCAAACTGCTTCAGAATATTCCATACTTCACATTCCTACCAGTAATGGATAGCTGACGATAGACTCTTATGATTAATCAATGGTTGGTTTAGTTCTTCTCTTTCGTTCCATCATTTTGACAGGTCTACAGTGAAATGTTGTAGTTTTAGCTTGCGTTTTTCTGATAGACAATAATGTTGGTATTTTATTGTGAGCTTATTTTCATATAAACCTACTTTGATGGACTACTCACACTCCTATTCATGAATTTGTCTGCATTTGAATTTAAAAAAATTTTTAACATTTTACTCTTTCACCAAATACCTTGTTTGCAAACATATTCTCCAAGCTAACAACTTAACTTTAAATCTTTTCGACTGGATGTTTTCTCAGATCAAATAATACAATGGATTTAGCCAATTTTCCTTTTGTAGACTATGCTTTTAGTGTAAAAAATAAGACTCTTTGCTTAGCCTTAGATCTTAAAGGTTTTTGCTTATATTTTATAGTTGTGTTTGAGTCTTGTTTCTGATGTTTAACTGAAGTCTATGATCGGCGATAAGATGTGTTTTATATAGTGACAGCCAGTAACCTTTTTTAAAAACACATGAGTGTCCAGAAAGTATAGCAAAATCTGTAGAGGAGGCTAGAGGAGGGCAGCGTACCCTCTTCCTTTGAGTTGCTCTGCAACTTTGTTAGAAATCATTGGGCACGTTTGTGTTGTATATGTATCAATTTATGTTGTATATATATTATTTATGTTCATTTCGCTGACTTTGTATGCATCCCTTTATCCAGTACATGCCTGGAATTACTCTAATATGATGTCTTGATGTCTTATAGACTGATTTCTATTCCTCTTTAAATTTCTAATTTTTTTTTTTTGTTTGCTTTTCTGGTTCCCTTCCATTTTCATATACATTTCAGAATAACCTTGTTTTGGTATCTATAAAATGCCCTTGCAGAAAGAAAATATGTCAAACCTAGTATGAGTTTGAGGAGGTCTGATATCATTACTGCGATGAATTTCCAATTCCTTGTGCAGCAGGTGCCTGTAACTCTCCATAGTCTCTGATCTCTTCTGTTAGAATCTCATCCCTTTCTGGCACCAATTCTGTGTGTATTTTATTAGATATTAGGCCAAGTATTTCTTTGTTTCTCTTCTAAGTAAATTTAACTTATACTTTAAGTCAATATTCACGTGGTCACAGTGAGTATAAAAAATAGATTTTACCAGAGTTTGTGTGAAAGAACTCTAGCGCCCCATATTTGACCACATCTCCTGGATGGGGGGACCTGGTGGCACTCAGAGGAAGGATAGCAGGCTACCAAGAAGAGACTTGATACCCTATAAGCATATACAGGGGGAGGAGGTCCCCCTCTGTCACAGTCATAGGGGAGGGGAGTAAGGGGAAAATGGGAGGGAGGGAGGATTGGGAGGAATCAAGGGATGGGATAACCATTGATATGTAATATGAATAAATTAATTTAAAAAATAGATTTTACATTTTCATCTTGTATCTTGAGGCTTTGTGAGCAGTTTTGAGTCCTAGGTTTTTTTTTTTTTTGGTTTTAATCAACAACATATTTTTTTTTTTTTTACTGGACATGGTGTCACGTGCTGGTAATCCTAGCAATCAGGAGGCTGAGGCAAGGTGGTCACAAGTTTTCAGCCTATCAAGAACACCAAGGTTTCATATATAAGCCCATATTTATATGTTTATGTACACAAGCATATATGTATATTTACATATGTGTATATGTATTATACATGTGTGCGTACATATGCACCTGTGTGTACATATGTATATATGTATATATACATGTGGGTATGTAGACACACGTGTATATGTGGGCATATATATGCATATGTATATATGTCTATGTGTGTGTATGTATACATATATGTGATCTTTAGTTAATTTATTGAAATCCTTTCCTGGGGACTGCCTGCATAGATATTTATGCACGCTGTAAAGTCAGCAGCTTTACTTCTTCCTGGCTAAGTTAATTGCTTTTATCTCTCTTTCTTTCTTGGCTATTGCATAAGCCAGGACTTTCAGCACAGTATTGATTGAGTGTGAGCAGGATGATTAAACATGTCTTCTTTCCTGTGCTAGGGAGAATCATGCCGTCTTTCCCTACTGTGTGATGTTAGGCAAGAAGTTATGGTAGGTGCTTTTTACCAAACTAAGTCCTATCATATTCCTATTTTTCTCAGAATCATTATGGAAAGTGAGAGTTGGATTTTGTCATTTTTTTCTTGCTTTAACTGATAGGATCATGCATTTTTTTCTTTTACCTGTTAATACAGTAAATTATAGTGACCAGCGTCATTTGCAACCCTTAAAATAACCTCTACTTTAGGGATAAAGAATAGTAGTTAGGAGTATAATGTTCTTGCAGAGGACCCAAGTTCAGTTCCTAGGACCTATGTCTATTGTAGAAGATTATATTAGACTCTTGAAGGCTTCTCTACCCTGGTTGGTTTCCAAATAATTGACACAAAAAGACTATAATTTACTTTAAAAGCTTTAAGGCACTAGAGCTTGGCGGGTACCAACCATCTAAGCTATTTTGCTATTTCCAAGTTACACATCCCATGTTACTTGCCTTAAGAATCCTTGTCTGGGCTGCTTTTGTTCCATCAGTCCATCCTCACGGCCTCATGGCCTGTGCTGCTCCATGGCAACTTCCCTCTCTCTGGCTTCCTCTCCTCCTGCTATATATTCTGTTTCTCCTCCTCTTCCAGCCTTCTGGTCCCTCTCAAGACCCCAAGCTTGGGAACCTAAGCCCTGCCTACCTCTCTTCTGTCCAGCCCAGGTTGTCAGCAACCTTATTAACCAATCAACTTTATATTAGAGAGAGGAAGGTTTACACAACAAAGAGCAGTGTACATGAGAATGTGTTTGTCTGGGGACAACCAGATCTTGGGGACCAGTAATGAGCAGTAGAATGCATAGCACCAGACCAACCCCCAACACATGTTGGGGGACATTATTTCTCTTTGCTTTTTTTACTACATCCTTGAGAAGGAAGCTTGCAACATCGATTTGTACTTTTCTGATAAATTCACTTGGTGTAAAATAATTTCCAATCAGGACTGCTTAGTAGTTTCTAGAAAATGAAATGCGGATTGAATGCAACTTTTCTACCATTCTGCCACCGTCAAGCAGGCATCTGCCCAATTCCTGCCTGGCTAGGAGATCTCTGTCATTTGTCTAGAGACCCCCAACCATGTCCCTTGCATGCCCAGGCCCCTCGTTGGCTGTTGCCAGCCTTTTTTGCTATATACAATTCATAATATGGAGAGCCCTAGTTTTCCTTGCAAGAAGCAAAAGGGGAGATTTTATTCATTCTGTCTCCCCATTCCTGGAAGTCCCAGGGTTTTCACTTTTAGTTTCCTTTTCAATTAGAAAAAAAAGGGGGCAGAATGCCCCATGCCCTTATCTTAACAGACAGTTTCTACCACCAGTGTCTTGATTTCTTTCTTTAAAAATAAAGGCTGCTTCTGTTCAAAGAGATACTGAGCAGACAATGGAGCATCAGTGAGGCTCGCCTTCAGGTTCTGAAAGCTGCCTCAGAAGGATGGACGCTGTTTTGAGACCTTTTTCTGCTCATAGGGTCTAACAGGTGAGAGATGTCAGATCGCTGCTTAAGGAAAATGGGCTAACGAAGACAGGAGAGAATTAAATCAGATGCTTAGAGGAAAGCAAAAAGAGCTGGGTGCATTGACACAGGTGATTACACTTGCATCTCCTGTGTTGTAAAGGACACACAGTTAAGCTTCCAGGGGACTTGTGGACCACCAGTACGGACAGCGGGAAGCCAGAACCGCCAGAAGTGAGCCTATGAATGTAGCCAAGGTGGTGAACAAGTTCGAGGCTCAGATCCGGTGCTCCCCAGAGAAAGCGAGGGGCGGGGACTGGGCTAAGGGGAGGGGAGTGAGCCGGAAACAACAGCAAAATGCTCAATAGTCAGTCCCCAAGATAGGAGACCTGGGAGGCAGGCGGGAATTAGGCTGAAGGATCGCTTCCACCTAGTAGTCTCCAAGATCTGAGCAGACGACAGGAGGCGCCACCAGGACATCTCTGCTGCGCTTGGTGGCCAGGGAGGAGCGAGCATCAATCTCTGCTGCGGGTGTCAGCCAGCCACCGCCGGCTGCTCCAGCCTGCACGTCTCTGTCCCTGGCGCAGGGCGCTCGGGCTTCTTAGCCTTAGCCTGCGCTGTCAGCTTTTCTCTACCCGCGATCAACCATGGATGTCAACTCCCCGCTTTCTGTGCAAAGGTAAGCCTCGCTTCCCCATATGTTTAATGGAGGCAGGGGTTCCCCTCAAACTCCGCTGGGCATTGGAGATCACAGGCAAAGTTGTTTTCCATCATTTCTTCTGTTAGAGATTCCCATGGAGAAGTTGGGTCCCCGCACTACCAAGCCTTGGGATCAGCCCTCTGCGGACGTTGGTCCCTGTTAGCTACCCCAGCTGGGTGGGGCCTGTGTGCTGGAGCTGCGCCCCACGGAGGGCAGCCAGGTGGCTGCTTTTAAGGCTAAGCGATTGAGGTCTCCTCTGTCCAGCGAGGTACCCGAGGAACAGGACTTTTAAGCGTGTGTTACCTGGAGCAGCTTTGCGCCTTGGCGAGGAAACAGAGACCTGAGGGATCAAGACCAAAGTCAGTTTATCTCCAGTTCCATTGGTCTTGACCTGGGTTAGTGTTTGTGGCTTTGGGGATAGCTACATGTCCTGTAGGGTTGGGGAGAGGGGATCTCTTAGGTCTCTCACTGACACCTAACCTGAGCCCACCTGTGCAGAGGAGACATCCTCCTGAAGCTCTTGCTCCCCAAGTCCACCTAGTCCATGAATCCCCTTCCCAGACAGGTAAGTGTAACCCCCTGAGAAATGTGGTTACAATGATTTGTTGTTTGACTCCTGTTTCCTGTCCCATTGCTCCTGTTCTGCTTTCCTCCGACTCAGCCTGAGAATTCAAAAACCTGTGATTTTTTTTTTCTCTTCTTCCCTATAAACCTCTTGGGGTTGAATTGGGGCTGTTGCTCAGGTGCTGCCCAGCTGAGCAGGTAGCATGAGCCCATTGTGCTCTGCCCAGCATGGAGCTGAGCATCACAATTCACCCTAGAGCTCCTGGCACTGTTGAATGCTGCAACCTGCCCTGCCTTGCTGTCACCCTTCACAGCCCCACTTTTCATCATCATCAGCTCAGTGCTGATCTTGTGAGCTCTGTCTTCCTATCCCTACCCCCATGCCCAACCAACCCAACAGGAAGGTAGCTATCAGCTGACACTATCAGGCACTGAAGCCAACACCTTTGAGCTTGGATTCTTGGACTGCACTGGAACACAGCAAGACCCAGTACTCACAGGCTAAGGCTCACACACAGCACCCAAGAGAGGGTGGGGATTCAGATAAGAGATGAGGGCACAAGAGGTTATATATCGTCTTTCAGAGGGTCAGAGCTTGTGGCCAACAGACTCAAGTGTTTATGTTGTGTGACAGAATCAGTCTTCCAAGCTTCCTATCCGTCACTCACCTCTGTGGACAGGGTCAGCTCTTATGTGAGTCTCTTAACTCTGCCTCAAGCAAAAAAAAAAAAAAAGACCACTGAGTCTCTCTATTCCAGCCTAACATCTGAAAAAGCAAGGAAGTGCTGTGGGAGGGAAGATTCTAAAATCTTAAAAAAAAAAAAAACTAGTGTTGTCTGTTTTAGGTAAAAGTATAATAAGTTTTAAAGGTCGAGGACATTAGAGGCTTACTGTTCGCTGCCTGGAGAAATGGTCCTTAGACTGGAAATGCTGAGGGCTAGAGCCTTGCATGCACACGGCCCTAAGTCCAGCCCTCAGCTTCTCCATCCCAACTCCACAAACTGAAAAGGTGAACTAAACAGTCCCAGCAGTCCCCCCAAAAAGGTGCTTTTTGACATAAAGAATTGCGTACTTTAAACCCACCTTTCCAGATTGTCATGACTGTGGCTCAGTCATGACTCAGTTTCCTTCTCATCCTGGAAGGTTTACTAAAATATTAGAAGCACACCATTCCAACAATTTGTTAAGTTGTTTTCTAGTACAGTGACCAAAAAGGCTTTACAAAGCGTAAACTAGTTGAAGACCCATATCTGAATCTTAACACCACAGCTCCAGAAATATGCCTTTCAAATATTAGCAGTTACTTAGCAAGAAACATCACATTTCCCCCCAAATCAGTATTACAATCTCATCTATTGTAGCAGCCTCATTCATTCCTTTATTTTAGTGCAAGTTAAGATTATAACCTTTCTCCCACAAAATTTCTTGGGAGGCCATCAGAATTAACTTTTCATATATATGTGAAAACAGAATTAGAGTTTGAACTGATACCTGAAGGCCCTGTATTAGTCACCAGACTGGTTTCTGAAAGCTTGAATTTGAAGAACTGACCATTGGATATTCTACATGAATGTTTTTGAGAAAATGGCAAAATGATTAAGTAATAACAAATTATTACTGGTCAAGAATGTATTGTACAAATCTGAAACGTTCTTCGTATTTAATGAAGTTAAGTTAGTGATTAAAATACCAGTGTTTCTTTTAAGCAAGATAAGATAATTCAGACATCTATTCAACAATGCACAGAGAAAACAACATGACTTGGGGGCACAGTGGGTTAGCTGTAGGATACTTTGTGCTGTTGGCATTTTCTGTTTGTTTGTTTTACTTTCTTGGTGATTTCAATTAAAACAGAATATAAATGGGGCAGTAATCAAGCAGTACTCTGTGGTGAGTGATCTCAAAACAGAATTTGAATTACGATTTGGTAACTTTAAAACATGGGTTTTTAACAAAGAAAATGGTGGCAGTTCTGTGAATTGTTGTATTCTATTAACCTTGTATCTGGGCAGGTTTCACTTTGACTGTGAAACGTTTCATTTTCAAGTATGTAATAAATTGTATGAAGTGTATTCCAGACTTTTCAAAATAAATCACCACACATAGGAGCCAGACATGTTGTGGGCTAAGGATACAGCTCACTTATAGAGCTCTGTATGCAGGAAACCTTAAGCCCGGTCCTCAGTTTCAGGAGGAACTTCATCCTCCAAGAAAGAAGCCAAGCAGTAGAGAAATCAATACCCTCACAGTGGATGTTTTATAAGCCCAGAATTTCATGTTCTTTTCTGGCTAGTGGTCTGGTAGAAATGAATGTTTTAAAATACAAAGGTGTTTAGTTTGGTTTGGTTATTTTTTAAATTTTTTTTATTAATTTATTCTTGTTATATCTCAATGGTTATCCCATCCCTTGTATCCTCCCATTCTCCCCTCCCTCCCATTTTCCCCTTATTCCCCTCCCCTATGAGTGTACCTGAGGGGGATTACCTCCCCCTGTATATGCTCATAGGTTTGGTTATTTTTATATCTGAAAGTTTGGGAGCATTCTTCACTTATCTGTTTCATGAACTTTATTTGATTTGCTAAGTCACATAACTAGGTGCTTAGAAAAAAAGAATAAAGGGTCTCGGCTAAGTATTTACTGTACCACAATTATTCTTGTATCATAGTTACAGACGTAAGTCAGTGTTGTTTACATGAGTAACTGTGTGCACAACAATCATGTTTAGACTTTATTAAGTGTCATCCATATATTAAATTATTTGATCATCACATCCTTGGGAGTTTATTATAACATAAATTACTTCTACTTCCCAGAAAAAACTCTGAAGCAAAGGAAATTAAATAAAGCACATATCAGATTTAGAAGTTCACATAAATAACACGTATGACACCTTAGACTTCTTGTGGATTCAGGTCTAGTTTTTTTCTTTTCTTTTCTTATATTGGCCATAAACTCGTATTTGTTTTTAAGTAGGACAGAAGAAATGCTGGCCTAGGTTTAATGGTAACATCATCCTCAGACACATGGGGGCAGCCTAAATGCAAGATGATCTTCAAACCAGCAAGCCTTGAAAATACCTTTTAAAAACTAAAACAAAACAGTTTTTAACTACACCGTACTTGAGCTAGGATTTGAAGTTGAAGAGTTATTCTGTTTTCCAGTGTTTACATTTTTATACTATATAGAAGTGTTCTTTTTGTTTTGTTGAGCTTCCTGGATTGTGTGTGTGTGTGTGTGTGTGTGTGTGTGTGTGTGTGTGTGTGTGTGTGTATGCGTGTGCACATGTGTGTGTGCATGTGTATTATTGATTTCATTGTCATTTTATTTTACCCAGCCTGAAGTTTAATTTAGCAACACATCACTCATATTGTTAGGACCCAGGAGAAAAACTATTTTTTAATGTACCAAACAACTCCAAACTGTATACTAAATTAAAGTCACTCATCAATATATTTTCAGTGAATGTTTATAGGTTTTCTTTTTTTTTTTCTTTTTTTTTTTTTTTACATCTGCTGCATTTCTTTTTTTCTCTTTTTCTTTTCTTTTCTTTTGTTAATTTATTCATATTACATCTCTATGGTTGTCCCATCCCTTGTATCCTCCCATTCCTGCCTCCCTCCCATACAGGTTTTCAAATTAATGTAGAAGAAGAAATGCAGAGGCATAGCTTTATACCTACATCCTTTCTCTTTGTAAATGACCCCAACGAAGCACTGCCTCTTTGAGTGATAAGAGGGCAGGGGTAAGGGTCACTCATGTGCAGCTCTGAGTGTTAGGTGATGTTTTTCTATTGAGTGTAACATTCTCTACCCAAATCCAGCACTGAACTGCGTCCAACTGAACTGCCTCCATACCCCACAGTTCATAAAAGCCAGGGCGCTACCACTCCAGAAGTAACTTCCTATAGAAAGAGAATCTAGGAATTAGGAATGTAGATGAACATACAAGATTCAAGATGTTGACAGTGCTTTTGAGTAATGGACACACAGTAAAAAAAAAAAAAAAAAATTCTGAAAGCAATTTCTAATCAAAACACCTTTATAAATACTCATGAAGTCTACCATTAATATTTCACTGTACTGGCAACTTTTATGGGCACATGGCCTCCATTCTGTGGTTCCTTTGGTAAAATATGTATGTATTAGTTATTAAATAATGATCTTGTAAGTCAACTTACAGAGCTTCTTGTCCATAAGGGTCCTCCTTGGCTAATATTCCTCAGCTGAGTGGCCTTTGTTTGTCTGTGGGAAAGTGTCCTCTAAATGTAATCTTAGAGAGAAAAGAACAAATGGTGGTGAATTTGATGTTGGAATATTTATGTCCTTTTCAGGAATTAACAACAGTCCCTGTCTATGTGAGGTGCTCATTGGCTCCCCCTACATTTTCTGACGTGTCCAGGGGGGTATACTGATCATCTGGGTCCTTTTTGTTTATAACCTTTTATAATGTCACACTTTCCGTTATGCCAGTGGCTGTCAATTAGGCACTATAAGAATGAATGTGTAACTTCCTTGTCAGAAAAATAAAAAATAAAGGCACGTGAAATAACCAAAACAATGGTTTTGTAAGAAAGATGAGTTTGAAAGAAGGGTTGGTTTCTCTTTAAGATTCCCCATAGGTGAAGAGAAACATGTTTATAAAAAGTACTTCAAAAGGTTACTTCTTGGTACCTAAGAAACACCCCTACCACCTATGAGTTATCAGTTCCCTACTTGGAAGCAAGATGTCTATGAACTCCGTGATTACTTCCGTCATCTGACTAAAGGAATAATAATAGCTTTTGAGAGAGTTCAGCTGAGCTGAGGCAGCCTCGTGTACGAAGAATGAGTAACAACAAAGCCTCCAGAGGTGACTGTTTTGTCTTCTTTAAATGATGTTTGTAAGGTCCTCGGGATGTCTTTCTGGACCATCTTTTTTTCTAATCAATGTCTTCATGTTTAAAGTTACTTGCTGGAGACAGGGTATTAGGACCTACCTTCTAAACATCATCCAATCGTCTCTTTTAATGTAACCAGCTCACTCATGTCCGTTAACCTCGCACATGGGGCTAGATTGAGATTCGCCATCAAGCTATCTATTTTCTATCTGTATAATCTGTCCTCTTTTTAAATGTACATTTCCTCTCATCTGCTTTATTTGAGGTTAGTCGGGTAATGCTTATAATTCCGTGCTAGCTCCTCTAGTGATTTACTATTTATATTTTGCTAAAGCAAAATACATATCTTTAATTAACCAGACTCTACTTTCAAGTTATAATGTATCACTTCACATCCAGTGCAAAGTTTTAATTGTACATTCAAATTCTCTTCTCTAATATTTTAGCCTTTGGTTGGCATACATTTTTATAAATGGCACAGAAACCGTGCTCTTATACTTACATGAACTCACCTATTTTAGGATACTAAGAAATAATAAGAAAAACGTTTAATGCTTTTTTAAAAAATTCATTTCTGAAGTTTTTCATACTTTGCATAGAATTAGCCTTCTGTCTGTGTTAGGTAGCTTCTGTTAAAAAAACAAACAAACAAACAAAAAAAAGACTTCCTTCAATATTTCCTGTGGAAAAGGCCTGTCAGCAATGACTCCTCCTCTCTGCTCATCTAATAAACCTTATTTTCCTTTGACTTTCTGAATATTCCTTATAAGTATATAGTTCAAAGTTGAACATTATTTTTGAGTAGTTTTGGGTGAGTATGCAAAGTAAAGGTTTCACTGTGGTATTTTTGTACACATTTTGCTCTTCTTGGCCCTTCTCGCTACTCCAGTCCCCGGCCACCTACACATCTTCTGCTGGCCCACTTTTTTTTTTTTTTTTTTTTTTTTTTTTTGTTCCCTCTCCTTTTAAAAACCTCATCTCTCATTATCAGATTTCTAGTTTCATCATCTATAGCACCTTCACATACAAGAATGTGTATATATAAGTAAATCCAAGAGCCACAAGGGAAAGAACACATGTGCTTTTTTTTTTTTTTTTTTCCTTTCTGGATATAGCACATTTTAGGTAATGGTTTCTGGTTCTACCTATCTTCCTGACCTTGTCGTCATTTTATTTTTCCTTGTGGATGAGTAAAACACAACTGCTGTTAGACTCACCACATTCTCTTTATCCACGCATCGGCTGGTAACATCAGGCTGCCTCCCGCCACCCCTTTTTAGTCATGGTGAATAGTGCAGCAATAGATATGCAGGTATCTTCTCAGAAGGAGACCATTTGAATCATGTGGGAGTTCTACTTTCACCTTTTTTATTTTAAAAAAAGAAGTTTCCACAAGACTTTCTAGAGTGACTCTAGAAATGTACCATCCTTCTAGGCCTACACAAGGGTTGATCACTTCCCGCGTCTTCACCAGCATTTACTGTCACTTATTCTTGAGGTTAGTCATTCTATCGGGGGTGAGATGAAATCTTGAAATAGTTTTAATATCCATTTTTGGCAACTAGAGATGTTGAACATTTCTCAAATATTTGTTAGCCATTTGTGTTGCTTTTCCTTTTGAAAACTCTCTGTTGGGTTTTACTAGCCCATTCATTGGCTGGGAGATTTGTTTTGTTTTTGTTTTTGTTTTTGTTTTTTTAAGTTTTGGAGTTTTTATATATCGCACACACTAAAAACCTATCTACTGTATATGGACAAAGATCTTTCTACTATTCGATAAGCTCTCTATTCATTCTGGTGTTTGTTCCTTTGCTGTGAAGGTTTTAAATTTAATCTGATTTGTCTATTATTGCCATAATTATTTATGTGCTATTAGAGTCCTTTTCAAAAAGTTCTTCTCTATGCTTATGTTGATGAGTTATTTTTGGTTCTTGCTAGAAGTTTCAGCATTTCAGGTCTTATATGCAAATTCCTTTTATATTTTTAGTTCACATTATTAAATAATAAGAAATGTTAAAATAGTAAAAGTAATATTAAGATAAATATTATTTTCATTTTTATGTGCACTTCTGTGTGCCTGAGTAGTGTATATGCATTTGTGTGAATGCATGTGCCTGTGGAAACAGGAAGAGAGTATCAGACACCCTGGAACAAAAATTATAGACAGATGTAGATGCTGGGAACCCATCCTGGATCCTCTGCAAGAATAGCCAGTGCTCTTAACTTCAAAGCGTCTCTTCAGTCCCAAAGATATAGTTCGGACTGGATGAGAAATCTACATTGAGTTTTGTTTTTCTGCATGTGCACATCCACCACCATCTTTCGACGATGCTGTGATTTTTACGATGTGTTTTTGTTGCTTGTATTAAAAATTAGATAACTATAGGTGTTTTTTTCCAAAAACATTTATTGAAGATGTTCCCTCTATCCAAAGTGGTTTTATAACTTTTCAAAAAGAAAAATAGAGATGCAGTTGTGTCTGTGTAAACTTATTTCTTGGTTATCTATTCTGTTCTGTTGGTCTACATTTCTGGTTTTGTGTATTATCAATATGCCTTTCTCACTATGACAATACAATAACTTGAGGTCAAGTATTATGGCACCTGCAGCATTCTTACATCTGGTTATGATTGTTTTGACTTGGGGAGGGTCCCTTGTGTTTCCACATGAATTTTAATTTATGAAGTTTTAGGCTTCCACATTTTTCTAGTTCTCTGAAGATCATCATTAGAATTTTATTCTTGAATCTGGAGCCTCCTTGATGTCCTTAATATTTTCACAGTAGTAAGTCTTCCAATCAATGAAACAGGAAATTCTTTCTGTCTTCTAGTATCTTCAGGTCTTTTTCTTCATTCTCTTTAAGTTTTTTGTTTTAGAGGTCTTTTATCTCCTAAGTCTATTTCTGTGCTGTATTATACTCAGACTTGCATATGTTAAACTAAGTAGATGGTGATAATAATCATCTATAGCATCAACATTGTCATCATCATCAGTCTTTTATCTTCCTAAAGAATGCTTCTATTGGTTAATATGTAGAGGCCTTACCTATCTCTTCTGATCAGTTTTAGTTAGAAATTCTCTTTATCAGATGTGGAAATAGCTATGCCCACTCATACCCAGCTTCCATTTGTTCAATGCGCTGGCTTATATCCTTTAACTCTGTCTTTGCCAACCAGATGTGTTTCTTGGAGACAGCAGCTTGTTGGAGCTTGATTTTAACTCAGTCAGCCTGTCTGCATTTTTTTTTAAAGGCAAAGTTAAGCCTGTTTTCATTTAAAGTTGTTACTGAGAGAGATCTGCTATTTCTAATGATTTTCTTTTCTTCTTATTGTTGTTCTAAGATGAAATGCTGTTGTTTATTTTCTTCCTTCGCTGCTAGTGTCAGAAATTTGCTGGTTCACTCTAGACCTGATGAGTTGCTTCCTGGTTCTTCACTCATCTCTGAACAGTGTATCTAGTTCTTTGTTGTACATATCCGTTTGGATCAAACTCTCTCTACTTTGCTGTTCTCATCACACATTATTAATTTCCATGTCATCTATCTTTTATCCCTTCCTGCCTCCAAGGTTTTCCTTGTCTTGTTTACAGCAATTTGATTATAATGATGCAAGGAGTGAGATGGCATCAGTATTTATTAGCCTGGCTGGTATCCTGTGAACTTCTTGGATTCATGATTTGGTGTCAATTATTAATTCAGAAAATGTTCGAGATGATTTATTCAAACCTATTTCCTACTCGGCTCTGCTTCTTGCTTTCCCTCCAACTTCGATCCTTTCCTGGCTGAGTTGACTCAACTGGTGGTTGGCAAAGGCCAATGTTTATTTACCTAGAATTCACATTTCTTCTCATCACATGGTTTTCATATGTAAGTTTGCATACTGCCCAATTGGTCCACTATAGCCACTCAAGTAGTAAACACTGTTTGATTTTCAACAGTTCTAACATTTCTGCCCTGCTTGGATATGGCTCTGTTAATTGTTTTTTATCCCTTGGAAATATTTTTTTTCTATTGTTTTGCATAGCTTGGAATGTTAGTTCTCTATCCAGGTCAGAGGGAGACAGTGGACCTGCGGGAAACAGTTTTAGGTCCTCAGTGCTACTGTAACAAAGACATATTATGTATTATGGTGGGGAAGGCACAGAAGGAGGATGAAATGGTTGCTCACATTGAATCAACAACAATCAGGGAGCAGAAAGTGGGCAGACAGTTACATCTCAACGCTTGCCCTCAGCTAGCTCCGCCTTCTCAAGGTTCCACAGCCTCCCAGAACACCTCCACCAGCTGAGTACCAACTGCAAATATATGACTCTATAAGGGCCATTTTACACTCAAACTATAACAGCCTTCTTTTATTCCTCTCATTTTTAAGTATATGTCAAATAGCCAATTTATTGAAATAGTTACTTAAATTTCTTAGAAGAGTCGTGGTTTCAGCTGCTCAAATTAGTTCAAAAATATAAATTGTACTGCTTTTCAAAGCAATTAGTGTTTGAAATAATACCTTGCATTTCTGTGGTTCTAAAGCCTAGTGTGTATCTTGGAATGACAGCAAGTGTTAAGAAGACACGGTCTTTTCTGGAGGTTGTCCTAAAGGAACTCTGTTTTTCTAATGTCTATAGGCTGCTGAGTTTTAGTACCATAGCTACCCACTCCATCTGAAAAGCTAGCAGTTCATGTATGTGGGGTTCTTATTACATCCCTCTGGCTTCTGACTTCCTCTTCTGCTAGGGTAATACTGTACCCTAGATAATCCATCGTAATCTTTCTATATTAAGATCATCTGATTAATCCCATCTTAAACTTTAATCCTGCTTTGCCTTAGAATATAACATAGTCATGCTTCCAGGGATTAGTCACCAAGTGTCTTGAGGGAATCACTATTGTGCCTGCCACAGACAGTAATCAAATTAAGTCTGTTCTAATATCACAAGTAAAGTCATTAAGTGTAGTAGAGCTGAAATAGCCTTCCAATTCTCAAAGATACTCAGGGCCCTGTTGAATTCCTTCCCCACATTGGCAAATAGGATTAAGTTGTCCTTCCAAGTATAAGCCAAGATTGTTCCTGAGTTTCTTTTTGATACAAGATATAACCATGTGGTTTAATTTTGTCCAATTCTGTATTTTGGGAAAAATAATGACAATAAACCCTTAACTTCACTTTTACTGTATCTAGCCTGTGCTGCAGCTGAAAGAACACCATTTGACAAGCCTATTTACAACTATTTACAATTTAATAGCATACCACTTGAGAGCCGAGCTAAGTAGGGAGACTGCTGAAAAATCACAGGTCCCCAGGTCTAGTCAAGAGTGGTGATATTAATAAGGCTTTTTTCTTCTTGCTTCAAGATACAAAACAATATCTGGAAACAGATACCCAGGAAGTTGGTCATATTTCACAAACATAGAGAAGGCAACCAAGGCATCTTCTGCAATATGCCAGTTGACACATCACCAGATTCTCATGGATGCTCGTGCTTACTGGTAATGCTTCTTATAGACTGGTATAGGTGTCTATGCACTAGCTTCCTTTCCATAATATAAGAGACATGCGAGAAAGAGAAAAGGAGGGAGGGGGAAGAGGAGGAAAGGAAGAACATGAGGAGAGAGATGATTTGAGAGTGGATAAATGTAGTATTATCTGGTATGTTCCACTAAATTGAAATATGTTCCTGGCTGGAAGTGGAAGCTCACAGACTTAAAGTGGTAACAGGAAGTAAACAACAGCCACCATGCCAGGAGGACATTGCTTTGGAAGATTCTTGAGGCCCCTACCTAATGGTATAAAAGGTAGAACAGTGCTGGGGGTGGAGACTCTGAGCAGCCAAACTGTGGAAACAAGTTTGTTCAGACTGTGGCGTTGTCTGTAAGCTGAGAAGAGAGCTCCAGGTTTGTAGGTCTAGGTGGGCTTTCCAGTGACATAGTATCTGCTTTTTGAGTTAGCCCTGTTCCTCGTAAATACCCCACTACTCATAGCCCTGTTAGTAACTCAACGAGAAACTCACTGGCTGAGCACTTCCAACATTGGTGCACCATTACTTTGTCTGTCATAGACTTTCTCGGGTGATTAGATTGTGTGTGTGTGTGTGTGTGTGTGTGTGTGTGTGTATTGCATCTCTCCAGGAAGACTGTCACACCATATGTGACTGTAAGGTAAAGAATGGGTCGCTTGGCTACCATACATACATATGGTAAAATTACACATGACAGTGTTTTCCTTAACATTTACCAAAGGTTCAACAAATAGCATTTTCTTTGTGTTCTTAAAATTCCCTTTCTCTTTTAATAATGAAAGGGCTCTTTCCTTCTCAAGGGTCATGTGTGGTTTGGAAACTTATTGTAGACCCTTGTCCACCGTCTATAACTGCATCTTCCTGTTGTGGCTGCTGATTCCCAGATGCTCACTGGCATGCGACTGCCTCTGCTCATTCTGAAAGTGGGACACCAAGATCTGTTCCATTTGGAGTGCAGTACTTAGTGACTCAGCTTCTTCAGGGACAAAAAGTCTTTCTTTCCTGGGTGTTACTACCTCCTCTTGGCACTTTCTCTAAGTAGAGCTGGCTTCCCTACCAACCTCTGCGCTCTTGCTATCTCATCACCTCTCGAAGTCAACTTAATATAGTGCTTTCCACTCCTTGTGGTTGATATTAACAGTAAATAATTAACTTCATCAAATTCTTCCCACTAAATGTTGGCCACTTTGAATGGCGGCACAAATAAAATTTAATAAAAAATGGCCCAAACGATAGTCTTGTTCAAGTTGAAATCGAGATAAAACTTAAGATTATAAAGTCATGGGTAAGGATCGAATTGATTTCACTAATAAGTATAATTCAAATGTAAAAGAGACTTTTCTACAAATTACCCCATGTCATGAAGTTACCAGCATGCTCCTATTTAGTATTTTGAACTGTTAATCCAGTGATAACTGAAAAGCAAGCACTCAGGCATTTCTTGTACTGGGCCCTAGTTGTTCAGACACCCCTGTTTAGAGACAGGTGATGACAGCCTAGGTTGAGGACTGACTCTAGACTGTACAAGGGTTGGCTCATAAAGAAGAATAAGAACAGACTACAACTACCACTGATGAAAATTGAAAGCAAGTAAATTCCTAGTAATTTCTAAGTATTTTCTGACTTCTGTTGACTTGTTCTGCAAGGCCACAATTGCTGTTCACGAGTTATATTTCTGAAGGGATATGAGTGAAAGCCCTATTAACATTTCTATATTCAGCACTGTCTCTGTCACCCAAGTAGCAAGGCATTTTTAACTAGTTATAAAACTCTTAACACAGAAGTATGGGCCCCGCTTGGTAAGACCACTCAATAAAACATCGTGCTCTGAAAACATGGTTTGATGTCATGTACATCTGTGCTTCAGGGAAAACCTCTCATAAGGTTTTTATGGTTCATGGATGATAAGATGAAGGTTGTTGGTGAAAATTCAATGGATAACATTCTGAAGCAAAGCATCATTATTTCTAGATTAAGCCAACTCATTGTTCCCACACGCTGGTCATTGATATGATCCATTAGCATCATAGCTGCTTAGGAATGTCTTTCCTCCTTTGGAAACTTATATGGCGCTTTCTGGTACCATGAAAGGGAGTTGTCATGGAGGAGACATCCAGCTAGGGTCCTGTTTCTGAACTGCTTGGTGTCTTCAGCGATAGGGACTTACCCACTATGTCTGGGAGGCAACTGAGGTGATGGGTAGTCTATAATGTTTTGGAAGTCTCTTGAGAAAACCTGACCAACAACTCAAAAGAGAGATCTCATGTGTGGTGTGAGGGTTTTTGTTAGATGATCTTTAGCTCTTAGAGGGTGTATTATCAGCCTAGATGAGAAAATGTCATGTAAACTTTATATGTATATTTATACGCAGCATACTTAGAGCAGTGGTTCTCAATATTCCTTATGTTGTGGCCCTACAGTACAGTTCTTCGTGTTGTGATGACCCCCAACCATAAAATTCTTTTCATTGCTACCTCATAACTGTCATTTTGCAACTACTATTAATTGTAATGTTTTCTGATGGTCTCAGGCAACCCCTGTGAAAAGGTCATTCAACCCTCAAAAGGGTCACAGCCCCCAGGTTGACAACTGCTGATTTAAAGATTATTGTATAGGGAAATAAGTTCTATCAATATAGCAAAAATAGCACAACAGCATAGCCCTTGGCTCCCTGTACTGAGAAATGAGGATGGAGAGGAAGGGAGAAGCCCCTGGGAGCTATTGACTAAGAAAATCTTACTTTGTCTCTCAAAACAAATAACCTTATCATAGGTGATTTCCTGATGTTGAAAAGTCCAAGAACTCTAATTTCCTAGAGTAATGTCTTTAGAATATTTTTTTCTAATTTGTGATTCAGTCTCTGAACTTTTGAGCAATGAATCATTTTGAAAGTCTTTTGGCAGTTTACAAACCAGAACTGTCTTCCTAAAGGATCAAGGAGACATTTCTTTGAAATATAAACACACAGACACACACACACACACACACACACACACACACACACACACACACGTGTGCGCGCGCGCGCACACACACACACGCATGCACACATGCACATACCCTGCATGCATGAGACAAGGGGAGGGCAGTCTGAATGTCTTGGGAAAGCAGGAAGCTGGTATTTGTGGGTCTTATATCAAGGTTTGGAAAACTATGTCAGCTCATGGAAGTATAAGAAAATGTAGTTTTCCTCTGCACAAGGCTCCTGAGCAAGCCCTCTCCTTCATGCTCCTGCTATTGAGAGATTCCTCTGGCCTGTTAGAGTTGAGTGTAGACTTCGCTCCAGTCTCCCTCCCCATTTCAATGGCCTTAAATAATGTTTACTTTCTGTTTCATCCCTCCCTCAGTCCTCACTTCATGTTGTAGTCTTGTCTTTCTCATCTAGGACATAGGAGGATGATGGGTTGTATCTTTACAGGGATAATGAGAATGCAAGGAAGGGGATAAAAAACAAATTGTACTTAGCAAAACTGGAATCTTCATAATATTTAAGATAAGGAAGGAGGTGATTGGGGGGTGATTACAACTTATCTTTGGTTTGGGGCATCTGGGGTTGCTTTTAATGACAAAAAAATGTTGAATTAAAATTTCTGGGGGCAGCAGGGAGAAGAAAGCAGATCAAGTGCAAATAAGTTGAATTTCAATAGATATAAAGAAATGCATATGGATGACCAGCTGCTGTGGTTGAGTTCTAAGGCTCCTGTGGAAGTAGTTGGGGTGGGAATATGATTCAGGGCTGGAAGCCTCAGGGAGATAAGATCCTATGGGATAAATTGATGACGTCAGAATAGCGCTGTCGTTTTCCCACTCCAGATTCTATTCTTACTTAATTTTGAACCTTGCCTCCCCCTCCCTTATTCTGTAGGTGCTCCTCCTTTCATTCACTGTATCGATTTGGCAAGAGAATTCAGCTGCCCTGACATTGACACTTCACCTTGCCTTATCTGTACCCTAAAACTTCCTGCAAGCTTCTCTCACTCTTGGCCACTTTAACCACTCGCATACACTAGGACTGGTTGTGATTGGTCTCTTGGTGTTCTTACATGGAATACAATCACAGAGATAGTGCTGAAAAACAAGAAGTGAATTCCAGCTGCAACTATGTACATGTGTGCGTGTGTGTGCGTGTGTGTGTGTGTGTGTGTGTGTGTGTGTGTTGTCTGTCTGTCTGGGTGTTTGGTGTGTGTGTGTGGTGTCCTTCCATCTGTCTGTCTGTCTGTCTGTCTGGGTGTTTGGTGTGTGTATGTGTGTTGTGTTTGTGTGTGTATGTCTGTGTATGTACTTTCATGTGTCCTACTGAGGTCTGAACAAGAGAAAAAGCAGGTGGAAACTGTGAGACAGTTTGGACACCGTGTGGAAGTTGTTTGGATACATGGCCAACACTGCTCAGCAGTGCTGATTAAATTCTCTAGATAATTGTCCCACAATAAACAAGTCTGTGTGTGTTGTTCACCCTGCTGCAGACTTCCTGGCCTTTTGCAAGCTTATCCATCATAATTAGCTACACCCAGTTTGACACGTTGCTGTGCCCCTGGCATTTCCACATTGGTCTTAAGCACCAGGCAGCAGGCTACACAAGTATGTTTAATGCAAAACCCAACTCTAATTAAGATTTGAAGCCTAGTTTCCTTGCTGGTGCTCTTATTCCTTTTAAGTATCACAATTATTCAATTTAGACAAGATATCCACTACCCTTCTGTGGCCATCTTAATTATCTCTGAAAAATATTCAGTGCCCGTTTCTTGATTTTTTTTTTTTCAATGCTCTGCAGTAACAGCTTTTATAGTAACTGTTAAGCAATCAGACTCCAATAGCACCCTCTGGACTTCAGTGCTTACGCCCCTAAAATGCTATCACCTTTCACTACAAAGCAACAAAAACATCTGCATTGGCACAATGGGCTCAGAATTCCTCTGAAAACAATTTCTATTTAAAAACAAGACAAGGTGAGTAGTAGAGGCTCTGTCACTAGCCATCCAGCTGCTGCATCCTGAGCTTAGCATCTAGACCCTGCCTTGTTTGTCTCCATTTTACTAGTTTTGCTTTGTTTGAGGCTGTGAGTAAGGAACGTCATACATTTAGATATATATTCAATCTCCAAATACTTGATTTGTTTTCATGGCATTCAGTACACACGTACACACTAGTTTATATTTTTTAGAGGGGGATAGTGCTCTTTCATAGGTAGTGGAGAGCTAGGGTCAGGGTGGGCAAGATACAGGATTGTGGTTAGTGAGTTTAAGGTGGTATTCTGTGGGGCGCTCCCTAGATGACTCGGGTTAAAAGGAGTGGCTGCTCTTCCAGAGGTCCTGAGTTCAATCCCCAGTGTAACCACATGGTGGCGCCTGACCATCTATGTGTATCTGATGCCCTCTTCTGGCATGCATGTGTACATGCAGACAGAGCGCTCTCACCTATCAGGTGACTTGAGTACCCTTCATGTCTGAGTGTTTCCTGACCGATTCTCACCATCAGCATGCAAAAGCAGCTAATGTTTCATTAGTATGACATGGAACACCACCCCTCCCTTACACTTCACCTACTTCAGTCTTGTAGGTAGCTTTGGGGCCTGTCTTGTCCAATATCATATAAATTCATGAGGCCAGAGTTGGTTCCTGTTCGTTTGCTGATGTATCATGAGAACCATGCACAACGCTTGGCTGTTATTGGCTGCTAGGTGAGGGATAAAGATGGACTAAGATCTCTGCATGATTTTCTGATTGCTCCAAAGGGTTACGTGGTTTTGCTTACTGTGCTGGAAATTTGACCAATGGGTCTGTTAACAAATTGTTAGAGAGAACTTTTACTTTGATTGGGTGATTCACACACACACACACACACACACACACACACACACACACACACACACACACGCACACACACTCACACAAAGCAGCAAGTGTGCCTGGAATTTCTAGAAAATTCTATCATAGAGAATGAACAGCTCTGAACTAGTGACGTGACGGTTGTTACATATGAAGCCAGGGTAGCTTGTTTTCATCATGCTTCAAGTTCACACTTGCGCTTGAAGCAGCAAGTATTCAATAGAAAAAGGAGCCATTGGAGCAAACACACAGGAACCTCCAGGAAATCTAATAGCAATCAATTACCCTCCTGTCTCCTGTGTCACTCGGCTTTCTGCTGCTGTAACAAATGCCTGAGATAAACAATGGGGAAAAGGAAAAGAAAAGAAAGAAAGGAAAGGATCATTCATGCCAGAGTTTTAAGGCATCTTTTTACTATTGGTTGAACCCACTGTTGGAGACTATGTCCCTTCATCAGAGCAGAAAAGCCCATGTTCCTCATGGCCCACAAAGAGATAAGAAAAAAAAAAAAAAAAAAAAAGAGAGAGAGAGAAAGACACTCTACAGTCTACTTCAAGGAAACACCTTCATGACTTAAAGATTTCCACTATGCCAACTTCTAAATGTTACATGGCCCCTCCCTTCCAGAGCGTCACTCTAGGGATAAAGCCTTTAAACGCTAAAGATTAAGGCTGTAGCAGCATCTGTGTCTAGGTCTTGTGGTTGGATCATAGTTACAGTTGAGACACACGCATCAGATGTTGAGGAAACCAGCGCAGACCGGGTGAAACGTCACATGTCGATTAGTGCTCTCATCTCAAAGTAGGCAAAGAAGAAAACAGCCTGTTGTCTTAGGTGGCACATCTTGGCTCAAATAATCCTTCCCAAGGGAAGGTATTTCTCACCACAGTGCTCCATTCCACTCTGCCTGGAAACTGGCTAATAAATCCACAACCTGCTGTTTCCTCCCTGAGAGGCAATGAAGGAGGACTTCTACGCTCTAAGCCTCCGCTCCTCTGTGGTTGAGCCACACTGAAGCTCCATTTGTTCATAAATGTAATTTGCAATAAATACTGACTTTACAGGACTTCTCTTGGAAGTCCGTGGTGGCTCTCTTACACATTTTATAAACAAGAAAACAAGTGTGTTAAGGTACCAAGCAGCGAGAGAGGCTTTGCATAACTACCATGCCTGGGTTTGCTCACTTTCTGCTCTCAGCTGCCTCTTCCCGGCAACGTTTAATGAGGCAGTAACACAGACCTGCTGTGCCAATGGCTCTATTGTCCTAATAACGAGGATACACGCTCATCTCTCAGTCTTGGTAAAATTCCGTGCTCTGCTTTCTCTGGGGAAGAAGGAATGCAGCCTCCAAGAATGGCTCAAGGTTTCCTGAACCTTGGCTGTTGGGAGTTGATAAATGTATAAAGATCTAACGTGGTCATTTATATCCTTCATATCTTGGGGTCTCTTTAAAGAGCTCCTTTCTTCTGTTGATATGATTCATAAAGGCCATAATTAATAGTCTTCTATTAACAGGACCTTATGCAGGTTGTAGCTACAAAGGAGCCTATGTGTCAGCTACCCTTTTCTCATGATCTACATTTAGAAAGTGAAGAAGACAGACTAACGTGTTCAAGCCTTAGAAATAGGACTGCTGAGTGAATGGCAAGTGCATCAGATGGAGGAGCTACACCTGTCTCTTGGCCCCCATCTTCTGAAAGAAAGCATGGTAGTGTTGCAGACAATAAGAAAACTATGCCAGGGAGCCCTTGATAATTGACAGCAAGTAGGATGGAAGACTACAACTGAGTACCGTGATAATGGCTGCTGGTATTCAGGGAATAAATGTGCTCAAAAAAGAAGCAATGTCACTAGACTATTTTTTAAAGGTCTTCATACATGGGTTAAATTGTAAATCTTGTAAGTTAGTTTTAAAATGGCTTATCCACACATGTAAAAATATAATTTAGTTAGTAATATTTCACTTCTGAAAAGTGATAACCCAATATAAAGTTTTATTATTTTATTTAAGAAGAGGTTTTTTTTTTCTTTCAGATACACAATTAGAAGACTAATTAGATACAAAAATACAAACATTCTTGACAATTTGAGAATGCTTAAACTGCTGATGTGTGTGTGTGTGTGTGTGTGTGTGTGTGTGTGTGTGTGTGTGTGTGTGCTGGAAAATGTAGATATTCTTTTCCCTGTGTCAGCTCCATGGATTTAAACATTAGAGTTTAGGACAAAATTGAGGATTTGTACTTTGTCTCTTTATCAACAAATTAGTTTACTTGTTTTTAAGTAATTGAACTCCCGTGACAATTAAGAAAGATATATTTTATTCTTTCCCACATTTTTGTGTTTAATGGTAAAATTTGATGGCTTTAAGTTGCTTTCTGAATCCCAATGTGAGAGTAGGGTCATAGAAGATCAACCACTCAGCTTCCCTCCCCAGCACAGGGCTGTACTATGCAACTTCTTTGAGTGTAAAAATGCTATGTGCTGAAAGCTAGTTAGGTCCTGCACAGAGCAACACCCACTGCATTCTGTGTCCAAGACATGTAGTTTCCCTCCAGAAAAATCAAACATACGAACTCAACGATAGACTAGTGTATATTGAATTTTCATCAAAAGGATTAAGATTTAATAAGATTATCAATACATTTTCATGCTGTATCTCTTTTGCCTAGGTGTTTAATGGATTTTCGATTTCTTTTTTAAAAATTTATATATTTATTAACATTACATCTTGATCATAGTCCCCTCCTTCCCCTCCACCCAGTCCCATACTCCCTGCCTTCTCTCTGTCCTCCCTCCCCTACCAACCCACACTAACTCCTCAAGTTGCATCAGGACTGAGCACATCTTCTTCCCCTGTGGCCTGGCAAGAAAGCTCAGCCAGGAGGAAATGATCAAAAGCATGCAACAGTCCATGTCAGAGACACCCCCTCTCCCCTTTTTAGGGGACTCACATGAAGATCAAGCTGCCTATTGGCTATGAGTGTGTAGAGGACCTAGGTTGAGTCCATGCATGGTCTTTGGTTGGTGCATCAGTCTCTGCAAGCCCCTCTGGGCCCAGGTTAGTTAGCTTTGTTAGACTTCTGGTATTTTCATGTGCCTGCTTTTTTTTTTTCGTGTATTACATCCTGGCTCCAGTTTCCCCTCCATTCCCTCCCCAAGCCTCTTTCCCCATCTCCCCCAGATCCACCCCATCTGTCTCCCCTCAGGAAAGCGCACCCCTTCCACCTCCAGGGACAGCAACTAAACACACCATAACAAATTACAGTAAGACCTGGCACATACCATCCTATGAAGGCTGAACTAGGCAATCCAGTAGGAGAAAAAAGGTCCCAAAAGTAGGCAAAAGAGCCAGAGACAGCTCCCGCTCCCACTGTTCAGACTCTTACACGAGCACCAAGCTGCTCAGCTGTGCCATACATGCAGAGAATCTGTGATAGACCCCTGCAGCTCCCTGATCTCTGTGAGCCCTCATGAGTCCCAGTCAGTTGGAATTACTTGCTTTGTTTGGCATGAAATATGCTGCATGCTACATATACTTGAAAACAAAACAAAACAAAACAAAAAAAAAAACAACTAAAATCAGGGTCCATGCTCTCAATTATTTGTTTTTAAGGAACAATCCAGAAAATTGTTTGAAATTTGTTTTTTATGGAACAATTCAGGAAATTGTTTGAAAAGGCCCATATTTTTAAACTATCTAAACTGTGGGGTTATTTTTTTTTTCCAACAGTCTTCATGTAAAATGCGAATGACCTGACCAACTTCTCAAAATTGACATGCAAGTGGAATATGCCCAAATTACAAACTGAAACCCAAAAATACTCCAGGGTTCAACACTTTTGAGTACTAAGAAACTGCCACCCAGGACTTTTCTATGTCTGACCCCAAGAGACGGTTATAGTTGAGATTCAGGCAAACTGAAAATATTGTAAAACACTACCCTCATGCTCTGTGTGTTAGTTCTACACAAAGCAAGTAAACCTAGGCTTAGATTTGGGACCTAACTCCAAGATAAGTCATCAGGTGTATGCAAGTATTCTAACCACTTTAAAAATATCTAAATACTAAACATTTCTGATCCTAAGCATTTCTGATTAGGATACCTGAACTACACAGTAACCAACCCGACTATTGATGTTATTGTTTTTGCAATAGCTTATTGCTATGGTGTGAAGTTACTCTGTCTTTGTTGTTATTGTTGTTTTGTTTTTTGAGACAGGGTTTCTCTGTGCAGCCTTGGTTGTCCTGGACTTTCTTTGTAGACCAGGCTGGCCTTGAACTCACAGCGATCCACCTGCCTCTGCCTCCTGAGTGCTGGGATTAAAGGTGTGTGCTACCACGCCTGGCCTGAAGTTACTCTGTCTTTAAGCTACGTAATGACTATTGCCTTCTATGCTGGGCCACTACTACCTCTGAAAAACTTTTCCGTCAAGAAGATAGCTTTTTCTTCTTTTGTCTTCTCTGTTCACAAAGATTCCTTTGTCTCCCTTATCTTAATGACATTTTTCTCAACCTTATAGCCCCCTGGAGCTATTATTCTTTCTAGTTACACTGTTTCTGACACTATCAGGTAACTGTTCAGTGCCTATGAATTTTAGCTCTAGTGTTATAATTTTAAAATGTCATTAATGAATCATTTTTCCTAAAATTGACTAAAATTGCTAATGCTTTTTAGAATTTTTTTTACATGTATGACTGTTTGCCTGCTTGTGTATATAGGCAACATATACACACCTGCTGCTAGCACTCATCACAAGAGGGTGTTGATCATCTGGAGGTGCAGTTATACATGGCTGTGAGGCATGGGTTCTAGGAACCAAACTGCCAGAGAACCAAGCACTCTTACCTGAGGAGCCATTTCCCTAGCATCTGTTAATAAACTTTCAAAACTTACCAGAAGAACACAAGAATGGACACCATAAAAAGTACTTGTTAACAAGTATCTTCAGACTGAAAATGTATTTAATAGATCTTATAAAAAAAAATGAGTCAATATAAAAAGTTCCATGACCTTAAAACTTCAAAAACAACGTTTAGACTCATGGCCATCTTCATCAAAGCAAACAGGTGACATTTGCAATGTATTAAAAAGAAAAGAAAAGAAAAGAAACAAAAACCCAAGTGCTAGTTTAGAATTCTGTGCTCCTCAAAAATATCCTGCAAGAGTAAATACAGGTATTTTCATCTGGCCAAAGATGACCACTTGTCCATACTTCTCCCTCTCTGCCCCACACCAGGGTTTTCCTGCTGCAAAGTCTCTGGCATTGCTCTGATAGCTTCAGTCACAAAGTAAGATTGCCCTGTACTCTAATGAGCTGCCAGCAGCTATGAGACAATAAGGTAAACATTATTTTACTGGCAGTTTCCTTCTCACCTTCAGCTTGGCTGGATAGACACTCCTAGCCATATCTATTATCTCTTCATAGTTATAGTAGATACTGAGGTTTAAAGTGTTATACTATCGATTCGCATTCCAAAAGTAATGTGAGCTTACACGCGTTCATTTTATAGAAACCTTAGCTACAAATCTTTCAAAGAAAAGATGTCTAGAATGATATACTCCCTTATTATTCTCTTAAAATATTGTCAGAAAATATGCATAAAATGAATTGGGAGGCTCGAAACTCTTATGTAAACAAAAAAGCTATTTTTTATGCATGAAAGGTATATTGATTAGTCACAAATACAGATCCATTGGGACCCAAGTCAGATGACACACAAGCAAACATCTGGAATCTTTAGACTTTTTCCTGAATCTTGAAATATTTGCTAGAACCTGTCATTTAGCCGCGGTTGTGCAAAAACTGGCGCACTGTGAATCTGTCTTTCCTCTTAAATGATACTAAACTTTCTTTCTTTTTTTCCCCCATCCTCTCTTCTCTGGCTTCCTCTCCAAATCTGCTGGTGTTTGTAACCCCTTTATGGTGGGTGTGGTCCTCTCCATCAGCCATGTGGGTAGTTGAACCAAACTCTGCTACCTGCCTTTCTGCTGCCCTGCCTGCCAAGAGACACTGCCAGGAATCCAGGTTGGTTGTGGGGCCTGGGGTCCAGGGGATTATAGTGCCAAATCATGAGGGTCTTCTCCTCAATACCAGTACTCACGAGGCCCCGGGATACATGGCTGAATGCTTTTACCCTCATGTTCTAGATTTACTTGTTTATAGCCAGCTGTGGAAATGCAAATCATGAGGTGCCCCTGGCCTCTTCTTTACTCTCACATTTAACCCCTGTGTTCTAGCTTTTCAGTTCCCTGCCCTCTTCTAGCTTAAAAGGTGGAGGCATTAAGATCTATTTTAATATCATAAATTCATATGTTCAATCTCATTAGTGTCTTTCTGCCTTCTTCCAGCTTAAAAGGCTCCAAGGTATTAGGAGGTATTTCACTATCATTATTAGACAGGTGGCCAAATTTCTACTGAGGTAGAACTTTGTGTCACAAAACATAAATTCAGGTTTGTTTTCTATTACATTTTCAGGGAAGTCCAGACCCACTGGCATGTTTATTGTTGCCCTACCCCCCAATCTGATTATAACCATGAAGGTAACTTTCTGTGGCTATCCGGATTCCCAGTCTGCGTTGCTTTTCTCTAGACTCAAAAGCTCAATAAAGTCAGAAGAGCCTATTAAAAATAGTTCTTATGCAGTAAGAAACCATATGAGGTCAGCTGGGATTTTAGGGAGGCCCATAGACTAGGAGGCTGGTTCTTCTAGACTCAGCTTCTTGAGTCATGACTCGAACAATGGCTCTGTGAGTCAGTATTCTTAGGAACAGGCCAGTAGCCTGTGCCCTGTAGCAATGCCAAGAAGATGAAGTGGCAACCGGAAAAGTCCTGTCGAAAGGAGTAGAACAGATACCAATGAGATGCGTTTATTTTTCATTGAGGCTGCCTGACTTTCATTAACAGTGGATATTAAAAACTGATTGTCATCAGGCCCATTTATCAGAGATTAAATATCTCAACATGATTAAATATCTTTTCCTAGTTCAAAGTCAGTTGGGAGCCCAGTTGAAGTTGTTAAACACCCACTATGCCATAATTTTCTACCCTCCATAAAGGAGAAATGCTGGAATCTGACTTATTGAAATGAACTGCAAATCTTCTGTAGGAGATTTTTAGTGTGTGGATATTTGTACACTTTATTCCATCACTCCTACATCAAATACTGCAATTAGAACAGACGTTTCGTATGTGCTAAAATAAATAAATAAGATTTTAAAATGTAAAGATTTCATTTAGAGTATATACCCATTTTTTCTGTGTATCTGATACAGTCACTGGCCTTTGTATTTTAGGAGTAACTGTTTTCACATAAAAAGAAACCCAAATTAATACTTTATTATTAATATTTGACCTACTTAAAGATTAATCAAAAGGTCTCGAATGTGATGTCATGATTGAACCTGTCCCCTTTATGGAAAGATGGCTAGTTAGGGGCACTGTTGTCTTTTGCAGGATCTCATAGTGAGTCAAATATTCTTTCTATAATCAGAGCTACTACATATTGAAAGATAATATATGGAAATTCTAACTTATCTCCATTTCAGTTGTAAGCCTCTCTTAGGTACAAATGTGGTACCTTAAATGGAGGTTGGCATGTGTTGATGTTGATAGGTAAAGATGCACTTACTGAATCATGGTTTCTGTGTGGGGAGTTTTGTCCCAGAGAAGGAAAAAATGATTAATTCTTTCTCTAGCTATATAAGTAGCTGCCCAGATAAGTTGCAAAGCCCTCTGTTATGATTTAAAAAAAAAAAACCACCTCATCTACATTCAAACAGTGTTTCCAAGTTCTTCATTCCAAAATGTAATGCAAATTAAGGAACAATCGGGAACACAGAGCTTTAAAAACTTAATATCTGAGGGTAGGCATTGTTGCATTGAATAGAAATAACACAGGGGAATTTCAGGGCTTTGAAAATGTCCCATGTAACACTATAATCATGGCTGCATGCATTCTTCCAAATCCATAGAACATACATAAAATATGAGCCCTAATGCAGACCCTGGACTTGGGGTGATAATGATATGCCTTTGTAGGCAGGTTTGCCACTTATAACAAGACCAGTTGTTGGTCTTACCAACAAGAGCATGTTGGTAAGAGTGTGTGTGGAGGAGGCAGGGAGCCTAAGGAAACTCTTTGTACCATACTCTCAAACAGGCTGGAACCTGAAGCACTCCAGATAAGTAAAATTACTTGCGGGGGGGGGGGGGGCGGGGAGGGGGTTGAAGTAAAACAAAACCTTTTCCAGTTCAAAAAGCATAAACAACAAAGAAAAGATCTGAGGGAAGAACATATAAGATGAAAAATATGTCGGGGATATTTGTTACCTGGAGTCAAATGATCAAGTTCTTCAGTGCAATTCATATAAAAAAAAAAAAATGAGTGCAGGGGATTCAATGCTTTAGCCGGGTCTCATGTTCACCAATTACTGTCTGCTGCAGGCAGATCTACCTTCTTACCCCTGGTAGTTTTCTAGGCATACTCTTCTTCTTCTTCTTCTTCTTCTTCTTCTTCTTCTTCTTCTTCTTCTTCTTCTTCTTCTTCTTCTTCTTCTTCTTTAAGTATCAGGAGCTAATTCAGCTGTGTTGAGCAGTATGGCTCCTAGCCTGTGGATTATGTTTATATTCTTGTTGCTGCTTTTGATATATCCTTCCTTCTATTTTAAGTTTATTTTCCCATTCTTACGTGTTTGTTTGTTTGTTTGTTTGTTTACATTAAAAGAACTGTGCTAAGCCAGGCGTGGTGGCACACGCCTTTAATCCCAGCACTTGGGAGGCAGAGGCAGGCGGATTGCTGTGAGTTCGAGGCCAACCTGGTCTACAAAGTGAGTCCAGGATGGCCAAGGCTACACAGAGAAACCCTGTCTCGAAAAACAAAACAAAAAAAAAAAAAAAGGTGTGCATCACCACACCCAGCTCTAAAAAAGAACTGTGCTTTTTAAAGTCATTAAATGAAAGTGCATTTGTAAGGAGGGAGTTGAATTTCCTGAGCTGTGAGGAGGTTACCCATAAGTGTAATAACAGGCAGATTTGTCAAGGAAAATCATCAAACATGAATGTGCATGCCACAGTCTGAGGGCAGAACCACCCACCTAAGGTTGTTCTTCTGCCTTTTCCTAAGTTCTGTTCTGTGCCATTCCACAGTGCCATCCTAATGCTTTCTAGTGGCCTTCCTACAGGCTTCGACTATTTTCGTAAAACATTCACATGTACCCAATGAAGAGTTCAGCTAAAGTCCTGAGCTCATTGGGACAGTGAAGGAAAAACAATGCCGTTAGGATTGCTAACCTTATATATTATGATGCACATAGTATTAACTTACACAGTGCCAGCCATGCCACCCAGCAGTCTCTGAGAGCTTCGGCTCCTCTTCTCTCCTTGTTCACAGTGAATTGGTCCAGGGGACTCTGTTGAGTTTAATTCTATTTGGTTCCTCAGCAACATGGACAACTGTGATCTAATGTAGAAGTCTCAGGAGGGACAGGCAAGAGAGGCAAGAAGCAGATTCACAGGCACTTACCTGGGGTGACAGGCTTCTCCCCAGCAACACTGATGCTGCTATGGGTGGGAATAGCTTCTGGTCAAAGGCAGGCCTTGCTGACTTGGTTGGCTTTCCTGTTTCTGGCAGCCACATCATTCGGCCCATTTTCGCTGTGGTAAACGCACTGTCTGCGGTAGGGCCTGTGAGAACCCATCCAAAATGATAATAATATGTATCTTGATGACAGAAATCTCATTACGTCTGAAAGGCAAACGTTGTTTACTAATCAGGGAATGCATCAGAATTGTGAATACAAATTGTGACTTTCTAACTTTTTTTTTTTCCTTGAGATGGTTTGTTTCCAAATATGCTCTTATCACTCATTTCAAACAGAGAACCTTCTCTGGCCCTGAAACAATAGATGAAAAATATCCAGGAACTACAAGCAAGAACAAGAAAGAAAACATACAAGACCATTTCCCTGTGCAACTACTATTAATTTTTTCATGCTTCTATATGAAGCTTTACACTATGTATTCTTCAACTAACTGTTTGCTTTAACGCATAGCTACTGACCCGCTATCCCTCAGACATCACTCTTGGGCTGGGATCCACACATCACAAAAACCCAACAAAGCTAACCATATTTATATAGTTTATAACCTACAATGGAAGAGAGGCATATAGTGATTAATGACTTGGGAAATAAATATATTGCATAAGGTGTTTGTGCACCAAGGATGGCATAGGAAAAAGGCAAGCCAGAGATAGGGACACTAAGGAGAAATGACAGTAGCCACAGCGGTCACAGACGCCTCCGTGAGAGTGGAGAAAGGAAGGACCGGAAACACGCAGTGACCTGAGGCATATCAGCTCTCTAGGTAGAGCGCATCCCAGGGGCAAAGTCTAGAGAAGACTCCCACACAGTAGTGGTGCCGAGACTCTTCGAAAAAGGGCAAGAACCTCAGTGTTGGCCAGAGTGCCAGAGGGGGAGAGGCTGAGGGAGACAAAGTCACAGACATGGCCTACAGCCCACACAAGTGGAACTTTGTAATCCAGAACAAGGACACATGATTCTCCTAGAAATGAAATGCAGAGCCTCAGTGAGTTTCTAAGCACAGAAATGCCCTGACTGATCCTGTATCTGGAAAAAAAAAATATGTCCCTGTGTTAATAGTCACAGTAAGGTTCATGTGAGGCTTGTTGTTCCAAAGGGTTAGAGACCTTGAGGCTCACAGCAGGGAGTGTGGCATCAGACATACATGGTCCTGGGGCAAGCAGCTGAGAGCTCACAGCTCAGACCACAAAAAGGGAACACGGAAAGAGAGCTAACTTCAAATGCCTTTTAAAACCTCAAAGGCCAACCTCGTGACATACTCCTTCCAGCAAGGCTAAACCTTCTAATCCAGCCCAAATGACCACTGACTAGAGACCAAGGATTCCAATGCCAAGATGTACGGGGGGCTCATCTCAATAGAAGCAGCACACACAAGTAAGAGGCAAGAACATGTCAACTTTAGGGAAAGCTTATTCAAATGGTTTTCCAGAAAAGCCAAGAATATAGACAATATGTAGATACATACTGTTTCTATCAATGGCATAATGTAATCATTTTCCTACTGTGAAGTATCGAAAATTATTTCTTTCATTAGCTACCAACAAAAATTTCTTAAAATTTATACTCCAGATTTAAAAAATCACTAGACACATCGCAGTGGTCCACCACTCCATAATTCCGCCTGTATTCTCCACCACCAACACACTTCTTACCATTCTGTCTCTATTTCCTGCGTGAGCCCACCTGAGCTTTCTCTCTAGTCACATGTCTCCCTTCCGGTTGTGAGACATGACGCTTACGTTAAATGATGCAGAAATTCAAAGGCCTCTCCCCCTAGGATCTCTAGGAGGAGGATTCTGCCAAGCAAATATACTAGGCAAACAGGAACACAAAATGAAAGGCATGAGCTACCTTAGAAAAATAATTGTTACATGTTCATTGAAATAATCTTATTGACTTTTTGGCCAGTTAAAGGAGCATTTTTTTTAAAAAAAAAAAAAACAACTTTTTGCCCTAGAAACTTTCTTTTTTAAATTCAGGCTTTCACTACCTAATACATTTGAAGTTTGGTTTATTATAATTATTTTTCCGAATTAATAAACAAAACATTGTGGCCTAAACAGGCCACATTTTTGTAGTCTAAGATTCATTGAACTCTCTTGTGCTCTTTGGATTTTTCAAAGACCTTCGGAGTCTTCTCTTCAGGGCATCATGAGAATGCTCATGAATCTCCCTAAGTTCAGAAATGTTTATTCTGAATATTTTGAAAACTCGGGTTTAAAGACAAAAACTAAGTATGTGTGCATTATAAAAGTTCGCATTTATAATATTTCCAAACGCATGAAAGCCTAAAAAGGAGCCTTTTGGAATAAATGGATCTTCAGGGCTGTGGTGGCATCCTTTCTCAGCTTCAGACTGAGTGCATTTCTGGGCCATGCAGCCTAGTGCAGCTTTGCAGGAAATAACCTTATCAAAGCCACCATCGTAACCCAGGATGCGTGCATTCTCTAGGTAAGAAGAAAAAAAAAAAAAAAAAAAGTAAACATTAGAGAGGTTTGAGTAACACCTGCAGATGGGTTTCTTGAACACCAGGGAACTGACCACATTTGGACTCACTTAACTTTGCACTGAAACAAAGATGGAGAAGGCTTGGTAGCCGGAATGGAAGAGAAGGACGGCGGCACACAGTGTCAAGGAATGGCAGAATAAATCTACGGCTGCTATTTGATAGGAGTGTAACATCGGTTTACATATCAATATTCCCCATCCTAGCTACAAAGCAGGCATTACTTAGTAAGTAAAACATACCACAGAGTACAAATATTGAGCTATTAAACACGGGCAACGTTAGGGGAAGTGAACGGTGTCGTGAAGAATTGGATAACCCAGAGAGTCTCTTGCCTAGAGAGTTTAGCATTGAGCAGGAAGGAACTGACGTAGTTCTGTCTAAGTTCATCTGGACTAAGAGCTGACGCTGCTGAACGAAGCCACATATGCAATATATTTTATCTTTGTAGCTGAAACACTTTTTCTTTTAAAGATGACCATTTGGTAGTTTTATAGTTACTACAGCATTCCTATAGTAAGCATCCAGTTTAATTCCTGTTCAAATACTTATTCATGAAAAGTTAACTTAGCAAGAGTACTGTGAACTTCCTGTCTTAGCATTACTGGCTCATATTTTTGTACATATCATTGGTAGCACATATGTTTTGAAACAATTTCCCCCCATAGCCCTAGTTAACACAAAAAGAAAGGGTAGCCAAGTTTTGATGTTCTCTGGATGGATCGCTTTTCTGAGCTAAGTGGAACAGTTTCCAAATTATATCTTAGGATCTTGGTGAAGTCTGAGATTGTGAAACAGCATTAAAAGAATTCTAAAAATCTGGACAGTAGTAATTAAAGCTGTGTGTATGTTGTCTGTAATCACCTCCTTGGTAGGAATAGCGTGAGCTTGCAAAGCCCATGAGCTGACACCCAGCACCTGCCCTGTAAGTGCTCTTCCTCCCCGTGCGCCATCCATAACAGCATGAGAAAGCAGAACCGGTCTCCTATATCAGCAGTCACTGTTGCTTGTCTTTCCTATTGTAATCCAGTCATTCTGCCTAGTATCCAATTAAGACTAGTATCCAAGTAAGATGTATTCCCAGATTATGTATGGCCATAGCTGATAGATTTTGAGATCTCCAAATAAAGAGCTTTAATTATACATTATCCACCACAATTCTTGGTATGAAAGACTTCAATACAAGCAGGACTGAAAACAGAGAATTTACTAGCTATTGGCTTTACAAATTATATTTCAAGGGAAGTAACAAGACTATAATCACGCCTTTGTTCTTTCTCTGCTACTTAATCCTGAGACTAAATTAGGGCAGAGCTAATTTGCAGCCATTAACCCCACCAAGAAGAACCCACTGGTTTTATGATTAATAATGAAGGACCTGTTGTAGTCTCTTATTTTCACCACCAACCACTATACAAAAATGATACCCATGATTGTATCTGCAACAACATTCTATGTAGTAGAAGGACAAACGTTATTTTTTAGAAGAAGTCATCAACTATTTTTTGTGTACAAGGGAATGCTTTTCATTGTTTAATACATCACAATGTTATAATGTTGTCTATACTTTCCTTGAGGTATACTAGTGACATATAGTAAGCTGTTCATTTTCACTCAATTCTGTTAGCACTTTACTGTTATTATTCCACTAGTGTACGCTATCAAAGGTCTACACTTTATTCTTCCATTTTTTGAAAACGTTTTTTATTTGTTTTTTCAAGACAGGGTTTCTCTGTGTAGCCTTTGCTGCCCTAGACTCACTTTGTAGACCAGGCTGGCCTTAAACTCACAGAGACCCTCCTGCCTCTGCCTCCCTAAATGCTGGGATTACAGGTGTGCACCACTGTGTCCAGCTGAAAACCTTTCAATATTCAAACAGGATACACAGAAGATGATATTTTCAAAGTTGACTAACTGGTTCTTCTGATACATTCACTAAACTCCTACAACTCATGAGGACTCAATAGCCCTTTCAGCCACAGCTGAATCTATGAATAATTTTGTCTGCATGGATACCTCCAGCAAGTTGGCAAGATAGATTTTACATAAGCCATTATAATAGGTGCAAGTGACATCGGTACAGATCTGAACTTCTCTCTAAAGATACAAAGGGGAGATTTATAAACAAGAGGCAGAATGAAAGGAAGACCAAACATGGAAATAGTAGGAAGATAGATCAATGTTAGAGGAGTCCATGAAAAGGAATTGAACAGCCTTGCTAAAGACAGGCCAAGGACAGCATCTAGGGGGAGAGATAATAGAGTTGGTCAGACACCCAGTGTAGGAAGCTTCTCTTTAAACTGTGGTAGAGAAGTTAATTGTTCGTATAAGGCTCAGTAGATCAAGGTCCAGGCATATCTGAAAAGGGTGCTCACAAAAGTCAGACTAAAAATCAGTGACAAGAACCAAGTCTCAGTCAAAAGATGGCTCAGGATATAAAAGAAAGACACCAGCACATCATGTAATTTGTAGTACAAATTTGTTTTTGAAAGTTTGACCTACATGCCTGATCTGCACATTTAGCAGATCCTTTGCATGAGGATAAATTAAGGACATTCAGTAGGGCAATCTTTCGTTTTCAACTGGGCAAGCACGTATTTTAAATTCCTCTAAATAATCTGCAGTGATCATAGTGCTTGTTTAAGTTGATATTAATGGGAGCATCTCAGTTGCTCACTCAAGACCTCTTCAGATGGATCTGAGAATTTTCTCCCAGTATTGAGATGAGAGGATCAGAATAGAGACTGACAAGGGCTGAGACAACCAAACAGCAAATGACAATCACAACATTTTACAAAAAGCATCTTTTAGGGGAGAGAACTCAACAGCAAATCTTATATTTCACAATCTTCTGAAAGTGTTTAGCAACAATAACAGTAGAGTCTCTTTTTTTTTTTTCCGTTAGAACTATCCTGGGAACTACTTCAAATTATCTTCTCAGAGAGGGCTTATCCTACCATCTGTCACTGCTGCTGAAAATTAAACAGTGAATGCAAACAAATGTTTGTGTCTAATCTTCTGAGGTTAACTGATTTCTCAGAAAGGTGGGAACAAATGACCTCAGCAGTCCTGCGTCCTCTGCAGTTGCCGCACTTTTAAAACTCACATTGTAAAGGGAGAGGCAGAGAAATACTGTACACAAATCAGCGTTCTTGACAAGGGCTGGAGCAGATGTGGCTCGGGATGCTCCTGGGACGCGGAAGACAGTGAGTATTTCACTCTGTAGATTGAGATGGGAATAGTAAGAGCTGTAAATGGGTTTGTGTGTACATGGCACTTCTAAAGGATGCTGAAGAGGACTGTGGTCACAGTGGGGAGAACGGACGAAGGAGGAAGCTGAAGTAATTTATAAGCTGAGGCAAAACTGATAGAGGAGGAAAATTAGAGAGAATGTTCCTGTGTGAAAACCATCATGTACAAAAAAGATCATGGCAAATCAGGGCGCACATCACTTAACACAAGAGACAAGTGCTTTGTGGACATTGGTGGGCATGGCTATCGCTTGACTTTAATGTCAGTTTTTAAATTCTGCTTCAGTAGCTATAAGGAAGAACCCAAATTCCAATTCCAGTTTCTGGAACAAGTTCTGAGTAGGAATATATAGAAAAGGCTAGTTGTGGAATACTTGTCCCTGGAGAAACCACGGGACCCTCGATGGTGGCTTTCTCCTTCACTCCACATGAGGCAGTGAAAAGGGAAGTGCAGTGGCCTCTGGAGATGTCTTTTGTTCACAAATGCCATCTTATTTCTCTGTAAAGAAGGTTGCTTGATAGAGGACAAGCTTAAAGTCACTACTTCACATCATGCTTTGCTTTTTTTTTTTTTTTTTTTTTTTTTTTTTTTTTTTTTTTTTTTGTCTTCTTTCCCAGTTAATCTTCCCTCTCATTAAAACACATTTGGTAGAAATCCACATAGAAACCAGCCTGAAAGGCTAGCCTTAATTAATATTGCCAGCACCTGTCCAAATCAAAGGAAAATGTCCCCAGGAAGGATTTACAGTCTTTCCCATCAGAGAAACTTATAGAATGGCAATATGTGTCTTGACAGCAATTCTTTTCATGTCAACTTGAGCTAATAGTAATAAATGCATGAGTCCCAGGTCACCACCATCTTGCCTCATTCTGCAGCAGCCAAAGTCTCACCTCCTTGGAGACTAAGGACAAAAACCTTTATAAAAACTCAAATCACCCATCCCATCTCTAACCCAAAGGCCACGGAATGGATGGAGCCAATTATAAAGTCACACAGTGGAAACCCTAACCCATACATCCCGGTGTTAAAAGGCAGGTCTTCCTCTATTTTGTTGTGGATATTCGATATCATCAAAGCCCTGTCTCGGGTGATTTGGGACAGGAGAAGGTATGTCTGGATCCAGTTTTGGTGTGGTGACATCACATAATGCTTGTCGCTATGTAATACACCCACTACACTGATTTTATACTTATGATGTTACTCTATTTCCTCATTTAGTTCTCACAAGAGTAGCTAAAAGTATATGCATGTGCATAGTTATCTATTGCTTCTATGGTCTTAACTGAGCAAATGGAGTATGACAAGTAACACAACTTAAGTTCCTGTGTGCATCTTTACATCTGCCAAGGAGACAGACTATCACCAAGAAGTCTATGGGCAGAGTATCTCTTTCTTCCTTTTAATGGATGACTGAACGGTTCTAAGGTGTCTGAGCACTATCCCAGGCTTTCTAATGCCTGGTAGTATATGTTTGGTTGGCGACTACGTGAGGTTCAAGGCTTACTGCCTTTTACTCACTCTCGTATCACCTGCTTTCTGACTTGGTATCTAATCAGCTCTTTAAACCAGATGAACTTCCTTCTAGAGAAGTTGCCGACTTGCTATTTCTACTGTATCTTGTCAGCAATGTGTAGCCCAAGGCCTTTCTCAATTTTACTTCTCAGCCCTTCTACTTCCAAAGGGCCCCTAAACCTATTTTTTAAACAGATGCATAATGTGCCCTTACTCTGCACCTAAGTCCTAGGATGATTGGTATAAGTGATCCACCAGCTCACCAATGATAATTGGAGGTACAATACCAATAGGACACAGAAGTCTCTTCCTGAATTCCTGCCTGCAGGGCTTGAGTGACTCCTAAAAAAGAATCATGCATTATTTTCTGTATTCATGGACCAGTAATTGTGGACCAGGATTAGCTTAGCTATGATCTTATCTATCACATATTAACAATTTGTAACCCATGTTAACCCATTTCCTTTGCGTTTTTCTTTTTCTCTATTCCTCCATAACACTCTTGTTTCTTCCATGACTATTTCCTTCCATTTTTACTTTTTCTTCCTTAATCAAGGAAAATGTGGGGTTTGCCTTTTCCTTATATCGAATTCATTATCCTTAGGGCATTCATTACTCAAAAATAGATGAGAAGTTTGAACTCTATAGAAACTTTGCTAGACCCGATGATTTGTCACAAAACACCTTCATTTACTGCAATTACTGAAAATGCCAACAGACTACACTCACACCAAGATTTTATAAAACTGATTTATAAGTGGGAGCTTAAGAATGGGGTCCTGTTAAGAATATGCTGTCTGTTGAATTGATTTGTTTTTTTTTTTAAGCAAAGATATCCACATCTCAAAAAATTTCATATGAAACCATTAGATAATGTTTCAATAGAAACTTTTTAATAAATTATGCATATCCTATATGATGAGCAACAATCAGGGTCAAGCACACGACTTAAGACATGAGAATGAGATTCCACATTTTCATGTTTTCAGAAGGAAAACAGTATTTAGAAATGCTTATAAAATTCACAGGACTTTTTTGTATTTAAAAGGGGCTTAATTTTCAACTGTTAGTTGTGTAATGAAAAGCAGATAGTGGAAAAAATAAAGCCTTCAGTTTTTAATCACCTCTTAAAAATGTAGCAACAATTCTAAATCTTTAAAAATATTTACGCAGTTCTGAACACAGACAAACTCAGCAAGTTTTCATATAGATGTACGAGAGCATTCCAAAATTTGGAAACAGGCAAGATGAAGGATACCTATCACCGTAGAGATGCTGATCGGGTAACCGACCCCTGCTGAGCTCAGTCTTCCTGGTGTCATATCATATCCTTGCGAAAATTATTTTTTAGCTTCATTTTGAAAAAATGAGATGTGCATTTTATGACGCATTGGTTTGGCAGGGCTGAACTAATGTGACAAGTGAGAACACTTGACTTGGTTTTAAAAACTGCTTGAGAAAAGTGGCTAGCATTGTTAGAAGTCGGACAGCTGGGACTGTGTCCACTTAAGCATTGTGGGACTCAACGGCTTGCAGCTTTCCATTCATAATATGATTGTCCCTCATCTTTCCAATTCACAAAGTGAGCCCAACAAGGAAAGGGCAGTTTAAGCAGGATGGGTGGTGCTGCTTGTAATCAGCAAAGAAGCGTTTGATGTCACGCAATGCTCGATCCGAGCTGCGTGTCTAAGTGGAGAGATTACTCACTGGTCTGTGTTCTCTTTCTTTGGTGTTTGGGGCACCCGCAGCAGCACCCTGGAGTCACCACTGATGCACGAGGTCTCAGAAGCACAGCCCATCAGCAGCAGTGCAGCAGGCAGCCTGGCTGGCTCCATCACGGCCTGTAAGAAGGTAATCTCTCCTCACGACACTTTCTTCCTGCCAGAGGAACAGCACCTGAGCTTGGCCTTTCGAGCATGCTTCCTTACATAGAGACAACCAAGAAAACAGCCAAATGACCCACCTTTTGCTTTCCCAAGTATGCCTTGATGACATTTTTTAAAGTATACTTCATAGAAAAGATTGAATAGCTGAACAATTAATTCCCAGAGCCCTAACTTGAGAGGGGGTAAGCCCCAATGCCCATCCAACCCTATCCCACCTCTTCTCTCAGACCTGGGCCCAAAGGGAGCCATAGAAAAGAGCCACTTGTCATGGGAAGCCTTCTCAGGTTTTCAGTGGCTGGATCTACTGTTTGGAGCTATGTCATATCAAAGAGAACATTATGTCTGCCAAAGGGTAGATAGAGTATGGCTTCCCAATGGGATGTGCTTGGCTTACCTTAGCAACACAATTGCATTTCCTAAAATCATGGCCAAACATTTTATTTCGTGATACTTTCAGAAAATAATTGTTTGTGTAACATAGAATAATCCAATCTAACTGTGATTTTTTTTTTCTGTCAATCCAACTAAGGCCCAAAATGTAAAGCAAAATATCTAAGGTCCTGATTCCACCAACTAATATTTTGTCATTATTTAATGCTGATTTATGAAGGACAGTGGAGTGCTTCTCATTCAAACTCAGAGAATGCCACCTGGGCTATTTTATTTATAGCAATATATTTTTTATTTTTTAATTATACAAACACATTATGTGTAAATGAAGACAAATTATTATATGTAAATGTTATATACATACATGCTACCCATATGTAATATACATTAAATATATTCATAGCTGTATATACATTACACATAAATCAAGTTGGTGAGGACTCTGCCCACTTAATCAGCTTATCTATTCTCTTGCCTATGTAACTTTTTAAATACATTGATACTTTTAAAGTATAAAACAATTAAGAAACATATATACTAGAAAACAGAATCAGTATAGAAAAGAAACAGTAAACACAATTATACCAATGTATTTTCATGCTATATGCTTTCCTCAGCTTTCTTTAGCTGAGACAAAGCTACTAAGATAAGTAAGTTTAAATAGGAAAGATTTACTGCAGGTCATAGGTCCAAAGGTTCCTATCTGTGATCTCTTAACCCTGTTACTTTTGTGCTTGTAATGAGCTAAACCGTATGAGCCTAAAGCCAAGTTGCCTCCATCTCCATCAGAGGCTTGCCTCTAATGGCCAGATCCCCTTCCGTACTCAGGCTAAACACTCTGTCCCTTCTTAGTGGGACTACAGGATTGGTACTAGTGTCTTCCCAGAGCCTTTGTGAGCCCTGTAAGAGAAAGCCTAACTCACGTGTTCACTCAAAACCAAATCCAGAATAAACCTGTGCAATTGGGGCCTCTTACTAGGAGGTATTATGTTTTTTCCTGTTATAAAGTATCTATAGGAGAATTGGTTTAAGTCCCAATCATTAGTGGTGAGATCCTACAACTCAAAATGATTTTGAGCTTCTTACAAGGGGAGTAAGCTGCAACCTTCAAACCTTAGGTACATTGCCTCAATGCATTCTAATTTCTAAGGCACATACACTGCTGTTGGTGAGCGTCTACATGATATTTGAAAGGACTGAGGCCACAATGCCTGGATATGACAGCCAGCTTCTCAATCCTTGTGAGCTGTCTGATTCGCAGCAAATGACTAGCTCTGGGTGCCTCAATTTCCTTAGCTGAGAAATGAAGATATTAATATTACCTTCCTCAAAGGAGCGAGACATAGCCAGAATGAGGCATCAGACGTGACGTGCTGAGAACGATGTCTGGCATATCATAAGCACCCAAAAGAAAGATTACCTACTTCTAATGTTGTTAGACAGGATAATTTTATCGAAGAGTACAGTCCCAGAAAAAATAACTCAATAATGAGAGAGTAATTCATGATGTTATCTTGGTTATAGCCATTTCTATGGGGCGGGAGGGAAGATGGCCATGTTCCTTTCTGTTTTGAGAACTCGTGTCTGGAAGCTACAGAACTGACACTTAGTAGAAGCTGGGTGTTTACTCAAAAAATTAAAACCTTTCAGGAGTGAGGAGGAGAGCCAGAGAAATATAGCAAACTTACGCCAAATGGCTATGTAGCATCAACTAAAACAAATTAAACCCAAAGCTCAATTCTGAAAGCTTTTGTTTGTTTGAGACAGGGTTTCTCTATGTTATCTTGGCTATTATGGACTCACTTTGTAGACCAGGCTGGCCTCAAACTCACAGAGATCTGCCTGTCTCTGCCTCCGAAGTGCTGGGATTAAAGGCATGCGCCACCACGCCCAGCTTCTGAAAGATTTTATTAGTATACACATGTAATATTTCTGCATACCCATATGAATAGGATATGTATTTTTTTAAGATTTATTTATTTATTATGTATACAGTGCTCTGCCTGTGTATACATCTTCAGGCCAGAAGAGGGCATCAGATCACATTATAGATGGTTGTAAGCCACCATGTGGTTGCTGGGAATTGAATTCAAGAGATCCGGAAGAACAGGCAGTGCTCTTAACCTCTGAACCATCTCTCCAGCCCCTGGGATGTATATTTATGTACTGATAAAATTTAAAAGTAACTAATTCTACAATTATTTCTGAACAAGTGTTAATCAGTTTAATGATATTAAATTACCTTTTATTACAAACCCAAAGTGGTCAAACTTAGGCAATTTCATGAAGGCCAACCTAAATATACTCCAAAGCCTCTTAGATCCTGAAGGTAGATGCAAAGATGGATCACAAACTGCCCTTAACAGGAAAATGTGTGGTCTCTTTTAACAAGTAACTCTGTTTCCACATGTGTAAAGTAAAGGAGAAGTTCACAAGTTAATTATAGTTATATCTCAAAACAGTCTAAAGTAGTGAGAAAGAAGCCTTCCTCCCTGTGAGCCTGCTTGTTTTCTAATGAAGGCTGGAAGGGAGTGGATCCAGGTGGGAGCGAGTTGGTGTGGGGACTGGGGCCAGTGGAGGGAGAGGAATCCTTAATCAGGATGTATTATGTGAGAGAAAAATCTACTTGCAACAAAATGAAAAAAGAAAGCAGCAGCAGCAGCAGGAGGAGGAAAGGAGGGGGTGAGAGAACCCAGGAGGCAGCCATTGCTATAGGAAAGTGCATCTGGTTCAGACCCAGTGCACAGCAAAGATCTGAGTGGGTGCACAGACTATGGAATGGCCTGCGACTACTTAGCCAAGACCTTTGTGTTCCGAATCTGCATAGTAGATGCCATTGATTTCAATGGTTTCTTACATTCAAAGGATTATTTAGTCATACTTTAGTCAGTCACAGACCATTTGGGGTGGGATTGCCTGACACTGGGAAGATGGCTCACTCGGAAGAGAGCTTGCTGTGAAATTATGAAAACCTGAGTTTGGGTCATTAGAACCCATGTACAAGTCAGAAATAGCAACACAAGCCCTTGGGTGCCCCTTCCAGATGGGAAGAAGAAACTCCAGGTGCCAGAAACTGTCATACAGCATACAAGGCAGCAGTGGACAACCAGAGAGAACCTGTCTCAAGCAAGCTAGAAGGCAAGGACTGGCACCCGGGGTTGTCCTCTGACATCCACATTTGCACTGTGCTCTGGCACACTGGTGCTCACACCAAAGTAACTCACAGCACTCAACCCTTCTATATACCCAGTACATAGACTCTTAGCCAAAAGACATCAAATGCTTGCATGGCTTTATTATCTTGACTACCAATTAATCTCAGTGATTATTGATTGGATTTCAGATCTTGTTAATCACAGATAAATGGCCTGGGGAAACGAGCATCTCCCATTCATAAATGTCCATACAAAGACAAATGGGACCTTACAAAAGCAGCCCTGGCCTGTGGGAGATTCTTAACATACCTGATCATCCTGGGCTCCATAATGGGACATTGTCTCAAAAGTACATGGACACACACACACACACACACACACACACACACACACACACACACACAAAGTTCATCACAAAGCTAATTATATCTTAGAAGGGGCAAGACCTATCATCCAGCTGGATCAACCTTCACACTCCAGTTGAAGTTCAGTAAAAGTATCATGAACAGTGGGAATCTACCATGAGTTCCCAAGCTCAACTTACTACTCCTCAAACCCTCTGGTCAGAACTGACATATTGCTAAGGTAGCTGGTGGTAGAAATAAGATCAGGATCAGAGGGTAATGCTCTAGACAAATAATCACCCACTGAAAAGCACCAACGTGATGATTTATTTCGTGTGTTTCACAAGTAATCTCCCAGGGTTTCAGAAGCTGGCTCAGAACCTCTGGTAACTGGAAGCCACGACTGGGGAAAGAAAGGCCATTGCCTCAGATAATGCACTTGGATGGACTTATTCAAATGAGGGATTCTTCCCTTTGTGTTTTCTACATTGTGGGGCCGTCTTTCCAGAGATTCCAGATGACCATGTGGTAGTGGTTTGAGACACTGCCTGGAGCTTTGGTGATAGAACATCCCTGCTCTTGAAAACAAAAGCTCCAGTGTACAGAGCAAGCACGTGATCACGCTGACTCTAGGTGCAGAGATGCTCGTTCCCTTGTTTTCTTATCTCTGTGTGCTCACAGGTATGCGGGTGTATTTGCATGTGCGCGTGCAGGAAAGAGAGAGGGAGAGAGTGAGAAAGAGAGAGGTGCAAGTGGAAAGTTTTAGTTGTCATTCCTTATCTATCTATCTATCTATCTATCTATCTATCTATCTATCTCTTTCTATCTCTATCTCTATCTCTATCTCTATCTCTTTCTGGCCTGGAACTCATCAAGGAGACTAAGCTGGCCAGACAGGGAGCCTTCAGAATTGGCTTGTCTCCCCCCTCCTCCATCCCCCTCCCCATCCCTGGGATTACAAGAAAATACTGAATTCCTGATTTGTTTTTGTTTTTAATTTTTAAAATACTGATGCAATATACTTTAATCATAATCTCCTACTTCCCCTAACCCCTCCCAGATTTTGTTTTTAAATATAGGTTTGGCAATGAACTCATACCTCTATGCTTACAAGGAAGGCATTTAACGAGTCACCTATCACCTGGCCCCTCACCTTTGCTTTTAAGAGCGAGGAAGATTACCCAATAAATTTATATTAAGATGCTAGTTACTACATGTCCTAATATAGCTGTGACAAATCCTGCTGCTGCTGCTACTATTTCCCTTTGTCTTAACTGACATTGCTAAGGAAGCTTGTGTCTGGACATGGCCTTACACGCTTACTCAGCACAGGAATTAATCAGATCTATTGGTCCATCCATGTTGGAAGGTGTTGCTGAGTCACCTACATGACAGTCTAATTTAGTGACTGTGAAGATCCAGGATAAGTTTGAGTGTTCAAAATGGGATTCTCGAAGTTGTGCATGTTAAATGCTGGGATCGTACACACGCAATGCTGCAGAAAGCTGGGAAGAGCTGGGAGGTGAAGCAGATGCTATTTTTCTCTCCCAGTGACCCTGGGACAGCTTCTCTCATAGGCATGGCCTAATGTTCTCTTTATTGTACACCCTTACATGATAAACAGAGTCAGCTGTACTACACTGTTCGTAAGGATTTCTGCTATATAACATAATTTAGTATAATTTTTATATTCATGGAACTTTAAGTGAAAGTCTCTGTTGTAGCCTTATAAGATCTGAACATGGAATCCACTCAAGCACTTGAACTCCATCCTCTAAGCACTTGAACGGCAACCCAGGGTTCTCTTCTCGGTGTGTGGTCTCAGGCTGATGGGTGGGTCTCATGCGATATTCTTCTGTGTTGACTATTCTTACATTTTCTTCTCCCTAGAAATCATTGCACTTTATTTCATAGTGCCACACTAGGGGAACATTTTCAACCCTTGATTTATTTCACGAACCAAAGATTTACAATTTAAGATAGAGTGGAACCAAGTTTCTAAATAAAATTGACACGAAAAAAAGATTTTTTTTTTAAGAGAAAACTCAACACCCCAAGTTCAACAAGAAACCCAGAGTGTCTTGCTGCCGCTTCAGCTCTGTGTCCACCTCTCACCCTAGGGATAACCAGGCTTGTTGCTCACCAAGCTGGACTGGAGGGAGAGAAGCTTAGCTGGGGGGCGGGTAGGTGCAGGCAGGATCTTGGTTGGTGTGGTGAATGTGTGGGGCAAAGAACACAGTTTTGGGAACAGCTTCAGAGAGCTGGTTTGTTTAATTGGGGGTGGGTGGGTATTTATGCCCCTGCGGAGGTGGCCCTGGTCTCTGAGGCAAGGTTTGTGTGGCATGTACGATTGGCCAGGGCAGGGGTGTTGGAAGATGCTTCATACTAAGGGGCTGAGGGCTGGCGGGGCCTTATAGAGTCAAACAAGGAGTGAGGACTGATAACTGCCAAGGTAATAAGTGCTTTCTAGAGTTGATGGTGGGGCAACTGACTTGATGGGGCCAGGTTGGGACAGGGAGGGTGGGGGTGTGAGACCAACTCCTGCCGTTCTCATCTGAGAGATGCAGCTCTCCTCCTCCCTTCCTGAGCAATCCTGGGCTGGTAGGGCCCAACATCTTTCTCTTTTCATCTCATGAAACCCTCCTTAAACTTGGACTCATCAATGTCAGCAGACAGAGAAACCCGCAGATGCCTAGAGACAGAATGTGACCTTCCCATGATATCTGATCGGACTGTGATGTTTCAAGCATTCTTTCCTGTGGCTGACCCTTAAAGTGGCTTAAATGTGTTTCAGATACATATGTGGAGGCACACACATTCAAATGATTCAACCCATATCTTTAATGACAGAACTATCTGGAGCAAAACCCCCAGCATTGTTTCCAAGAGGCTAAGTGATTTTACTGAGCTAGGCAGGTTTTTTTGTTTTTGTTTTTTTTGTTTTTTCTCGAGACAGGGTTTCTCAATGTTATCTTGGCTGTCCTGGCCTCGCTTTGTAGACCAGGCTGGCCTCGAACTCACTACCTCTGCCTCCTGAGTGCTGGGATTAAAGGTGTGCGCCACCATGCCTGGTTGAGCTGGGCAGTTATATAGTCACATCGTGGTGAATGTTTATTGTGTTCTATATTAGTGATAGCTCTTTCCATTCAGATAGGAAATACTTAGAGAGGGAGACTGAATAAAATAAGAAATAAGAAGCTGTAGTCTAAAGAAGGAATTACCTCCCTTCATTCTGTAAAGCGAATGGGGGTCCCCACATAGTCTCTGTGATCCTGCAGTACACTAGTGGTCTTCATGTCCAGCATCAGATGTGAAAGAATGACTTCATCACTTTTTGTCAAGTGGTTTGATGCTTCAATTTATATCTATTCTATAGCAGTAAAGAAATGGAAACTTGGTGCGTGCGTGTGTGTGTGTGTGTGTGTGTGTGTGTGTGTGTCGGGAGGCGGGGGTGATGGAGATATGGCTCAGCAGCTAAAAGCACTGGCTGCTTTGCCAGAGGGCCTGATTCAACTTCTAGGTCCTGTACGGCATCTCACAACCATCTGTGACACCAGTTCTAGGGGATCTGACACCCTTTTTTAGACTCTTCTGCCATCACAGGCCTATGCACAGGCAAAATACTTATACACATAAAACATAATGATACATGGAAATTTTTTTGGCTTTTTCAAGACAGGGTTTCTCTGTGTAGCCTTGACTGACCTGGACTCGCTTTGTAGACCAGGCTGACCTCGAACTCACAGAGATCTGCCTGCCTCTGCCTCCCTGAGTGGTGGGATTACAGGCATGCACCATCATTCCCAACCATGGAAAAATTTTTAAAAGAAAATTAAAAAAAAAAGAAAAAAGTTATCATACTAAAATTATATTTAAGGGCAGCTAAGTTAGAAAGTCTAAAGGTAAGTTTTCGGAGCCAAAGATTCCTAGACTCTGGGATATCTGGAAGAGCCACTTCATAGGGTGGAGGAAGTGGGACGTGGAGATATAGAGCCAGTGTGGGAGCAGTGGAAAGGGGGAAGGAGGGGCCATGATGAGACTGTATTGAAGTCAGGGTCAGTAAAACAACACGACAGTGAAGGTAACACAGAAGATGACCTTGAGTATTTAGGCCGAAACATCTGCAGAGGTGGCACAGTCAAGACCCTTCAGAGGGGCATGGAAGAAAGTGAGGGAAAGGAAAAGATAACTATGAGCTCAGCATCTGCCCAGTTGGATGTGAAGAGCATACACCAAGATGCCCTTGAGAACGATGCCACTGGCTGCCTAAGAAACTTCTGCTCACCCGGAGCCATTTCACATGTAGGAGGCTTCAGGTTGCATTGAGGACAAAATGCAAATCATGATGGCTTCCAGCAGAGACACACTTCCTCTGCTGTCAGTAAAAGCAGGTCACAATGCTAGATGTCTTCTCGTCAGTGGGGCACTTCGTCTGGTTCACCCTGAACCAGAGAGGAGAAGCTGCCTGTGCCCCACCACCAGTTTATTCTTTGGGAAATGTTAACCTTGGAACGTTTTGTGGGATGGTTTATCTAAGGCTACTGAAGCTGAATTTTCAATATGAATATTATTTACCTCTGTATTCCAAAAGGTGATGTAATGGAGGACTAGTTTTATGGACTCCACTCCCTTTTTCCTTTAATAATTCTTACTATCCAATGGTTGAGAACTAATGTGCCAGTCTTATTTTTGACTGTCTCTTCTGCTGTTTGAACAGCCCCGGAAGGATCTTGCAGAACGCTTTCTTTTAAACCAAAAAAAAAAAAAAAAAAAAAAACTAGGACTCTGAAAGCCCAAAATAGCTTAGAATATTTTGCGAAAATTGAGCGATACTATGCTTTTGGAATTAAATCTCTCCTTCTGAGCACTTGCAATTATCATAAACTTTCTTTAAACTGTAAACTAAATATATCTACCCAGGAATGGAAGGGGTCTTGAGTTTTGAAAACACAATCTGGCACCTGTAGTTCTCTTTCTCTCTCTGGGTACTTAGAGAAAGACTTCCTACCCTGATCACTGTCACCAGCATCAGAGTATCTTTTCTCTCAGTCCTGTATCTAAAATCCCTTTCACTTTAGAAGTCTATGGTGGCCTCTCCTCTCTCCCCAGACCACACTGACAGCATATGTCTTTTCTCATTTCATACCAGGCTCATCCTTCTGGTCACAGTGCCTAGTTTTCATTCTGCTAATCTTAAAGAGGAAAAAAGGATATTGATACAGTTGATGGACTGAGAGTGCCTTTGGCTCAGGCATCTCTACGAAAGAGCCTAGTCATGTGTGTGTCCACATTTACTAGGCCAGTGGTTCTCAACCTGTGGGTCACAACCCTTTGGGGGTTGAATGACCCTTTCACAGGGGCCACCTAAGACCATTGAAAACACAGAGATTTACATTATAATCCATAACAGCAAAATTGCAGTTATGAAGTAGCAAGGAAAATAATGTATGGTTTGGGATCATCACAACATAAGGAACTATGTTAAAGGGTCACAGCATTAGGAAGGTTGAGAACTAGGCTCTTTCCTTCCTTTCATGAGGGTGGCCACCCTAGATGACTTACCCCAAGGCTCCTTCCTGCTCTCCCAGAAGAACAGCCATGAGCAAATGTGTTCCTTAAGTTACATGTCTACTGCAATGCTTCCAACAAGCTTTATGTTTCCAATGACTTCTTCCAGAGAAGAAATGTGATTCAGGAAAGGGAATTGTCATTTCCTTCTAGATGTCAGGGGCCAAAAGGTATGTACGGATAATGAAGTGACATATGATTATTAAAGTCATACCCTTTTGTCCAGTGGTGAATTCTATCTTACCTATATCTTCTTATATATCTATACAAAATAATCTAAAAGCTATTACAGGCTTTGGTGATATATATATATATATATATATATATATATATATATATATGTGTGTGTGTGTGTGTGTGTGTGTGTGTGTGTGTGTGTGTGTACATGTGTGTACATATATATACATATATCCCTCATAAGTGATTTTCCATAGCTCATCATTAAAATACTATTTTTCCTCACTGATTCCACATAGCAATAATAACAACCAATCAACTTTCTTCCATTTATAAACCTAACTTGATTGCGTTAAAGCCATTCATAAGTTATGCTGTTTTTTCATATCCTGAGAGTGCCTGCTTCTGTTACACCCTCACTTCATACTCTATACCCGAACCTGGTTATGTTCATATGTAAAAAGCCCTGATCAACTTTGAAAGGGCTTTTTCTGGGCATCGGACATCTGTGGGATGTAGCAGAAGGAGGCATGTGCAGCATGACAATTCCTTGTCAGTCCCAAACCTTTCCAGAGCTTTGAATTGTCCATTGTTCTCATACCTAGTTCTCAGAGCTACAGAGAGATGCAGTGCAGCTTTCAGAATGTGTGTAACTGAGAATCACAAGTAAAATAACAAGCTCTCCAGGATATGCAAAAGCTGCATTGCTCCATGTTTTCCATGTGAGGGTGTATGTGGGTCCAGGTTAGCATACAAAGTGTCTAAGCTATGAATGTGGAGTTATTAATTTCACCCCCTTTTCCCATGAAGCATTTCCATTTTACACTCAGATACTCACATCTTTATGAGACATTTGTCAGAGAAGAATGTTTTATAAAGTCAGCATGTCCCATACTTATGCACCATCAATAAGCTTATTTAGACCAAGTACTGATACTGAAAGCATTTCATAAATGAATGCTCTCCTCTTACAACAACAGTTTAGCTGAGGCCGGAACTCAGTCTGTTAACCATGCTGCATGTCTGTCTGAAGCTGCTGATGCTCTTCCCAGTCTACCTCATCAGCAGGGGCCAGAATGCACTGGGTTCCCCACCAATGGTCCCTTCTACCTAGTGTTTCCCAGGCTCTGCTTCCTCCTTGATGACGAAGAACTGTTTTATTCTAAATACCAACAGAATTCCTTTAGTTGGATGTACTTTTCTAATAATCAGAACATATTTGAGTCTTGACAGGTGTCAATGGCATAATTCAAAAAAAAATTTTTACATCCAACCTAAAAGAATTGCAAAGTATATCCTATGAATAATCATTATTCACACACTAGAGTCCAATTCTCTCCTGTGAAAGGAGGCTAACAGTCATCCAATTAAAGTATCATTGAAAGGAAAAGGCTGCCTTGACATTTGGTTAAACCCAATGTGAAAGGTTTTTCAATGCCACTTTTTCTGCTACACGATAATTTTATTTGTGTCATTGTTTCTGCTCAGTAGGTTGGTGTGCTTTAAATAGACTTTGTGCACTTTCCATTTGAAATAATGGAACGGTGTTTCATCCAAGAGTAGAAAACAGTCAACCTCAAAAGGAAAGTCAGGAAAGGCATAGATTAAATCAACAGAAACTTAAATGTACAAAATTGAGCAAAAGCCTCTGAATTCTAGACCAGCGTATGTGTGCATATGTGTGGCAGATTTTTAAGCTATTATTAACTTAATTCAATAAATAGTTAATCCACTAACTAAACATTCCAAAATTATAAAAGAAGATTTAAGAAAAAACAATCTTAGTGTGTCTCCAGATATTCAAAATTGTCTGTGCCAGCTTAGCTACAGATGTCTTCTTATCCAAAGATAAAAGGCTCTCTTCTACTTCTGGGAAACTGCATTTCCATCAAGTCTACCCCCCCCCCCGGGCCATTATGGGTTTTTTGCTGTCCTTCAAATGTATACTCCTGCTTTGGGCCTCTGCCTGTGCTCTTGACCTCTGCCTGGGCCACTGTTCTTTCCTTGGCTGGTAATGTGACTAACGCATTGCTTCATTCAGATCTCCATCCATCCAATATTATCTTTACAACTTTCAAAATTCTTTTAGTATAGTGTTAGAGACGCCTGCCAAGATACGCTTTCCAAGATAGCATCTTACTTATTTAAGCCTTCATCTGCTGTAGATTTTTCCTGTAGTTTCCATCTGACATATATGTTTATCAATTATTCTTTTCACCCTGCCCACAATAGAACAAGATTCTACATGTATTGCTATTCTTGTTTTGCCCGCTGATTCCTCAATTACATAAACAATTTCTAGTGGGAAAACAGCAAAGGTATAACAAATATTTGAATAGGTGAAAGTTTGTGAAAACCTAGCATGGATGGCATAGTTTTCCCTTATAATGGTACTGAAAAGTTGATATCAAATATAAAGTCCAGTAAGTATTTGAAATATGTTGTTATTAATGATATTCATTACTTCTAGTTTTCCCACATGTGCATTCTGATTACTCTCTCACTCTTTATTATCCCCCTTCCTCCCCTATCAACCACCCCCTCCCCTAAAGTCCTTTCCCCAGATTCATGTCCTTTTGTCTTCTGTCTTACTTGATCTATCTGCATGACCATGGATTAGGGCTGTATATTGGAGCCTGGTAGTTTCACCAGTGTGTATACAAGGGAAAGCAATGAGTCTTCCTCTTCTTTACCAGTAGCCAATACCTCAGTGATGAGGCGAAGGCCCCATGAGTCAGTCCCTCACTAACCCATGCCTGACTGCGGACACACCACTCCTGTGCGGACGCAACACAGGCAAAAGCGGCTGTGGTGAATTCACAGCGGGAAATGGCATCCTACAGCCTACCTCTGTGTGTTGTGGCTCTGACACTCTTACTATCACCTCTCCTTGGTTGTTCCATGAGGTAGGTGGTGATATAGCTGCCTTGTTTAAAGATGAACACTCAACCTTCAGCTATGCTCAGCACCTTGAGCAGCCGTGACTATCTGCATTCACCACCCTTCACTGGAAAGAGAAGCTACACTGATTGACTCTGGGAGTGGCATTTATCTATTGGCATAAACCTAAATATTGAGGCCAGTGAGAGGACTCAATGGGTAAAAGCATTTACTTCTAAGCCTGATGACTGGAAACTTATCTCTGCAACCCTATGATGGGGGGAAAATCTAATTTCATCAAGTTGTCCTCTGACCACAGCAAATTCACACACACGCACACACACACACGCACACGCACACGCACACGCACACATGCATGCATGCACATAACACAAACAAACAAACAAACAAATAAATAAATAAAGTTAAAAATAAATATTAAGTCTGGGCGCAGTGGCACACAATTGTTATCCTAGCACTCAAGGAGGCAGAGACAGGAGGATCTCTGTGAGTTCAAAGCTAGCCTGTCCTACAAAGTGAGTCTAGGACAGCTAAGGCTATATAACTGGTTTTTTAAAGACAAGGTTTCTCTGTGTAGCCTTAGATGTTTAAATGTCCTGGATTCATGTGTGTATGTATGCATGTATGTATGCATGTATATAAATTTAGAAGACAATTAACATTATTTCACAAAGACTAAGCTCTCTTCTAGGGCCTATGACCTCCCCCAACACAGGTCTTTGGCCATATGTACCACATTAATTGTGAATGCAGTCATTACTCCTACAACAGTTGTACCATTACTGAACAATTTTGCACATCTTACAGGGTAGGCTGGTATCGAGGTTTTTAGGTTTCAGAGCTGGCTAAGTAAAACTGCTGGTTCTCTTTCTCCCTCAGAGAGTTGCATAGCACTTTCTAGCACTGTGAAAGCTAGGGAGGAAGTTTCCAGTTCATATCCACCATAACTTCTCTGTGTCTAGGGAGTTTGCAGCTCATATCCATCTTAACATCTCTGTAGCTCAGGACCCAGGTGTGTGGTGTCTTCAGCCACAGGTCTTGTTATAACCTAGTTCTGCTGGGCTTTCAGGAAGAACAGCAGAAGCCTTCATCCTTTTGTTGGGCCTATCAAGCTTTCCTAACCAATAACTTACGAAAGGAGGAGGTGATACCCGACACCTGGCAATGAAGGTTTTGTTTAATTACCCAGAGCTTTTGTTGAGCCCAAGTTAAAATTTTACTTTCAAAACCATCTTTATAAGAAAAAAAGACATAGCCGGGTGCAGTGGTGCATACCTACCTGTAATCCCATCACTGAGGGAGGCAGGGGCAAGTGGATCTCTGTGAGTTCTAGGTCTACAAAGTGAATCCAGGACAGCCAAGGCTACAGAGAGAAACGCTATCTCAAAAACAAAAAGAAATCATTTGAAACTAAGAGGAAAACAAAGCATAGTATAACACTACCATGCCCCTGTTATACTTACTAAGCTTAAAAGTAAAACCTGGTAATACTAAATCCTAGCATAAACATAAAGCAACGAGCATTTTGCTGTTTTGCTAGTGGAAACTGAAATCGATAAATTTATACAAAGGCTTATTAGATCCATGTAAATCTGCCTTGATACTTAGTAATACTCATTCCTGTGTGTTTACCCAGAAACTACCCCCCAAAAAAACTTAAAACAAACAAAAATTGTGCAAATATTTACATCTTTATTTGCAACTACCCAAAGATATAAACAAACCAAATGTCTTTTTAATTATAAGTAGGCATTTAAAAGTGCTCTGTATACCCAGAAACAAATACTGGTGGACATTAAACAAACTACTACACGCACACAGCGGCACAATGGACTTTAAACTCATTGTGCCAAGTGAAATAAATTTGCCATTGAAAAATCTCTATGCTATGAGATGCACATGACAACCTGGAAAACACGATTCTAGAGGTGGAAATACAATGAAACCTCAAGGGCAGAATCTGGGTAGATGTGTGTGAGTCCGCACTTGGCGCATAGGTGCACGAACTGGGGTTTGATGCTCCCGGTGACGCTGAAGCACATTCTTCCATCCTGGTTTCAGCAAATTACATAGATTGAGAGATAAGGGGACTAAGAAGGAGAAAAACACTTACAGCGCAACTGGTTAGGACTCTACCAGTTCCTGACTTTCCCTGCGACTTAAAAGTCCTGTCTTAGAGCATTCAGGTGTGTGTAATAAAAATGCCACACATGTGTTAATATGCAGAAGCAATGTTACTCCCAACAGTCCTGGATGTTGGGAATTCTGTGGTGCAGTTTGAGGTCTATTTCTTATCAGATACAAAGTGATGTGTGTATCCATCATGGAGGATGAAAGGGATTACGGAGCTTCTTTAGAAAAGACACTGGCCCTCTTGATAAGAACTGGAGCCCAGCTCAGCCACCACCTCTAACAGCATCACCTCTATTTTTAAATGTCATCATTTTATATCCCAATAGTAGCCCCCTCCCTCATCGCTCCTCCCCTGCCATCTGACCTCAGCCTATCAAGTCTCATCAGGACTGCTTGCATCCTCTTCCTCTGTGGCCAGGTAAGGCCACCCCACCAGGGGCAAGTGATCAATGAGTGGGCAACAGAGTCCATGTCAGAGGCAGCCCCTGCTCCCCATATTATGGGGCCCACATGGAGACTGTGCTGCCTATCTACTGCATCTGAGCAGGGGTCTAGGTCCTCTCCATGCATGGTCCTTGGTTAGTGCATCAGTCTCTGCAGCCACCCCACCCCACCCCCAGCCTATATTTGCTCAGTCTCAGCTCTAAAGGGAAACATATTAGGAGCTTGATTCCACCGTATGAGTTTAGAGGGGTGCAACATTCAGAACATAGCAATACACACCCCTTTTATTCCCCGCCACAGCACTTTGTTGATTTCTCCATCATACAAACCATATATTTTTGCAGTTACATATTCCAGTGCTCCTCTGTTTATTATTTTGCCTCCATAAATGTGAAGGTCAAGTCTGTACTATGTGCAATATGTTACCCAGAGAGCAAACCATAACATGCACATTAAAAGCCTTGCTAATGTTTAATGTGTGAAAGAAAAATAAACTTTGTAGAGCAGACTACGGAAATAGAAACAGGCAAAAGAGATGCTCCAGCTGGCTCAGAACTAGCAAGGCAAGGAAACTGGGAAAGTCACCATCACTTCTGGACCAGGAGTCAGGTTTCCTTTAGGGTTTCAATTGGGGAAGGATGGAGTTTGTACACAGACATAAGAAGCTTAAGATGATGACAGCCGACCCAGTGCAATGACCACCCATTAGCAATGGGTGAAAAGCAGGCTCCTGAGAAAGGTCCAAACTGATGCAAGAGAGAAGGGCCCGCTGTTCTTCCAGGTGATAATTAAAGCCCCATGAGGCCCTGGGCTCTGCAGAGAATGATTGACAAGAGTGGAGAGAGCAGTATTCCTAAAAGAAGTATTTATGAGCAAAGGTGGGAAAACCAGTCTGCCGAGAGAGAGGCAGTCCTCCCCCACCTCCCACCCCTGTGCCCCAGAGAGAGAGGCAGTCCTCCCCCACCTCCCACCCCTGTGCCCCAGAGAGAGAGGCAGTCCTCCCCCACCTCCCACCCCTGTGCCCCAGAGAGAGAGGCAGTCCTCCCCTACCTCCCACCCCTGTGCCCCAGAGAGAGAGGCAGTCCTCCCCCACCTCCCACCCCTGTGCCCCAGAGAGAGAGGCAGTCCTCCCCCACCTCCCACCCCTGTGCCCCAGAAAGAGAGGCAGTCCTCCCCTACCTCCCACCCCTGTGCCCCAGAGAGAGAGGCAGTCCTCCCCCACCTCCCACCCCTGTGCCCCAGAGAGAGAGGCAGTCCTCCCCCACCTCCCACCCCTGTGCCCCAGAGAGAGAGGCAGTCCTCCCCACCTCCCACCCCTGTGCCCCAGAGAGAGAGGCAGTCCTCCCCCACCTCCCACCCCTGTGCCCCAGAGAGAGAGGCAGTCCTCCCCACCTCCCACCCCTGTGCTCCAGAGAGAGAGGCAGTCCTCCCCACCTCCCACCCCTGTGCCCCAGAGAGAGAGGCAGTCCTCCCCCACCTCCCAACCCTGTGGCCCAGAGAGAGAGGCAGTCCTCCCCCACCTCCCACCCATGGCCCAGAGAGAGAGGCAGTCCTCCCCCACCTCCTACCCCTGTGCCCCAGAGAGAGAGGCAGTCCTCCCCCACCTCCCACCCCTGTGCCCCAGAGAGAGAGGCAGTCCTCCCCCACCTCCCACCCCTGTGCTCCAGAGAGAGAGGCAGTCTTCCCCCCACCTCCCACCCCTGTGCTCCAGAGAGAGAGGCAGGCCTCCCCCACCTCCCACCCCTGTGCCCCAGAGAGAGAGGCAGTCCTCCCCCACCTCCCACCCCTGTGCTCCAGAGAGAGAGGCAGTCCTCCCCCACCTCCCACCCCTGTGCCCCAGAGAGAGAGGCAGTCCTCCCCCACCTCCCACCCGTGGCCCAGAGAGAGAGGCAGTCCTCCCCCACCTCCTACTCCTGTGCCCCAGAGAGAGAGGCAGTCCTCCCCCACCTCCCACCCCTGTGCTCCAGAGAGAGAGAGGCAGTCCTCCCCCACCTCCCACCCCTGTGCTCCAGAGAGAGAGGCAGTCCTCCCCTACCTCCCACCCCTGTGCTCCAGAGAGAGAGGCAGTCCTCCCCTACCTCCCACCCCTGTGCTCCAGAGAGAGAGGCAGTCCTCCCCCACCTCCCACCCCTGTGCCCCAGATTCCCCAGTCACATCAAACTCATCTTGCAACACACTCACCAAGTGCAAGAGCCTTTGTTGCCTCTGGACCCCAGGTAAAACTAATCACTTCACTCTTGGAATACTTGACAGGGATTGACATTACTCAAAGCACCTCCTTTTTCTTTGTCACATTCTTGGGAGGACTTTTCCAAAGATGCAGGTGGGTTTTATTTTACTTTGCCACGGGGTCTTGCCTCTCCTGTGCTGGCCTTGCTCGTTGGCTCCTCCTACCTCCATCTGCCCACTGGTGAGAACTCAGGGCATGGTTCTACGTCCAGCTTCTTCATCATAATTTTCCTGTTTTCTAACATCAAGTGAACTCAATGAGCACTTGCTAACTGGCTGCTGGCTGGATAGAGCAGAGAAGGAATATAAGATAAGAATGACATAGCACAAGCAAAGGAAGAGAGCCAGTGAGATGTTGTGGAAGTATCAAGAAACTTCTGGGAGCTGGAGAGATGGCTCAGAGGCTAAGAGCACTGGCTGTTCTTCCAAAGGTCCCAGCAAACCACATGGTAGCTCATAACCATCTATAATGAGATCTGGTGCGCTCTTCTGGTGTGTAGGTATATATGCAGGCAGAACACTGTATACATAATAAATAAATAAATAAATAAATAAATAAATAAATAAATAAATATTGTTTTAAAAAATAAAGAAACTGTGAAGATGGAACGCATGCCCTCTAAATTCCACTGACATTCCCTACTAATAGAAATCATGTATCGGTCAGTTGCCTATCCTGCTTGGTGATGGTGGTTTTGTTTTTTGTTTCTGTTTTTGTTTTTATTAATTTATTCAGATCACATCTCAATTGTTATCCCCTTACTTGTATCCTACTCTTCCTCCGTCCTTCTCTCCCTCTTCCACCTTATTCCCCTCCCCTAGGTCTGTGAAGGAAGGGGACCTCCTACCGTGATGGTGGTTTTGTAAACATCTTCCTATTAGGTCCCTAGAACAACTTTCTCAAGAGGCATTGTTATCATGGAATGATGCAAGAGCTAACAGAAGTCTCAGAAATTGTCCAACATATTCAGGAACTGTGTGAGATGAGGAGGTAGAATTTTTAGCCCTTCCTCCAGATCTCAGAACCAAAGGTTAGCATCCTGTCTGATCTAAGTTGCCAACCAGAGCAGCAGGCATTGTTCACCAACAATGGGACTGAGTCTAATTTTAAGAGGCGGTTCTTCCCTCTCTGTCTCATACTAAAACTAAGACCCTGAATCTTGGTACTGCCTGTTGAAATGAAAGTGGCTGCACCATGGGGCAGAAGGATCTTTTTTTTTCCTTATTCAGGACACTCTTGAAGTTTTCAGATGAATTGCACCATTATCGTTTTAAACTTGGAAATGCGCAGCACACAGCACGTTCATTATTAGCACTCCATCTGAAATAAGCAAGCCAGGAACTAAAAATAGCAGATAACTAAATGAGCCGTGGAGAACCTGGTGAGCGTCTCTCTTTTCCCACTCAAAAACAATTCCCTCAGCAGGAAGCTATATTCATAAAGCTTCAAAAACATTAACTGCTCAAGTGCATACCTTATTTCAAGCACTACTTCTAGTCCTTTGTCCAAACTATTAGACAAAAAGCAGGTTAAAATTGCTTAACACACTAGGCTAAGAGGTTTACAGAAGCTAGAGTGTTTATTTTCTTTCTTTGTTCCCTTATCAGAGTCTTTTTAAAGCACATTTCTCCCATAGTATGCATATATGTGAGTACCTGACTGTGTGTGTAATGTGCACCATGTATGTTTGTGTCCCTGGAGAGGTCAGAAGAGGGTGTGGGGTTCCTTGGAATTAGAGTTACAGACAGTTGTGAGCAACACAGTATGGGTGCTGGGAAGTGAACCCAGGTTCTCTGCAAAAGCAGCCAGTGCTCTTAGACCCAAAGCCACCCCTCCAGATTCCTTTGTTGTTGTTGTTTTGTATTCTGGAGGCAGGGTTTCACCCGTGCGTCTCTGGCTGTCCTGGAACTCACTCTGGAGATTCGACTGCCTCTGCCTCCCAAATGCTGGGATCAAAGGTGTGCATCATCATCTCTACCTAGCTCTTTTTCCTCCTCCTCCTCCTCCTCCTCCTCCTCCTCCTCCTCCTCCTCCTCCTGCTACTTCTCCTCCTCCTGCTGCTCCTTCTCCTTCTCCTCTTCCTCCTTCTTCTCCTCTTCCTACTCCTCCTCTTCCTCTGCTTCTGATTCTATCTGCTTCCTTTAGTTAGACTACTAACATATATGGAAAAGGAGTTAATGCGAAGTGTGAAAATCACATGATGCTTGGTATGAACATCAGATAACCTGATATAATGGTTTTACCCATGGAAACTGGGACCAGAAGCAAGGAGAGAACAGGAGTTCACTGACAGAGAATCAAGACAGGAATACAACTTTTAACTTACCCAGACTAGGGTTCTTAAATTAGGACAGATGACCCAAGAGTGGGATTCATGAGATGCCACCATCACACAAAGATTATGGCTTAAGTCAAGGCCTTGCTATCTGAGGGGTGGGCTCTAATGCTGCTACAATACCAAACAAACAAACCATGGGTCCCTGAGAGAGCAAAGGCAGAGAAAGCAATAACTTAAAGATGGCCACTGTTGGTTGGTTACTTCAATACAGCAGGAATTGTTTCATTGCATTGGCTTCACATTGTAAACCATGAGTCTAGAGATTTAATTAAAATAATATGTGAGAGCATTAGCTCATAGTTCCCAATGAAGCATCATTTTTTAATTATTAATGTTGATACAAGTAATTCTAATTGGGCTAGGCAAATAGCTTAGTGATTAATAAAATAAAATAAAATAAAAAAGCTTGGCACAGAAGCATCAGGACTCAACTTCAGATCCCCAGGACCTGTGTGAATGGTAGGGGTGTGGCAGACAGTCCGTAATTCCAGCTTTAGAAGACAAAGACAAAACACACCCAGAAAAGTTGGCTAGTGAGATTAGCCATATTGGAGATTACTGGGTTTGACTGAGAGACCCTGCCTGCCTCAATGAAGAGTGAAAGAGTTATCAAGAATGATCTCTGACATTAACCTTGGGCCTCCATGTTCATATGCAGCCATGTACATGGTTACACAGACAGGCATGCCAACACACATGTGAAAATGCATACATCAACACTCGTACACAATTGGTGTCTGGGGAGAAAGAAGAAATACTTAGTAAGTGCAAGAAACAGGCTGGACAGTGTCACATCTGACAGTCCCTTCCTCAGATGGAGGAATTGCTGGCTGGTAAGTGGCAAGTGGCAGCAGGATGCAGCAATCCCTGTCCGCCACTTGAAACATGTGGCCACTTTGCACAGCCCATGGGACCAAATGAACTGCAATCCAGCTTCTCCCCACTCCTCAGGCTGATCTAGAAAAAAGGCCGGCCAAATGCTGACGGGAGAATCGTAACAGTTTGCTGTGCCCACAACATTGCATGTCTTTCGTCAGTCAGCATCTCGACAGGCAAGGTCCTCAGCCTAATTTTTGAAGAGTGAGCGCTGAAATTAATGAAGAGGTGATTCCGGTTAGAATGTGTATTGAGCTGCATGGTAAAGCAGGGTTAGCCAGTGTGTTCGTCTGGTGCCTGTTAGTTTAAGCTCTGATGTTCCTAGACGGCAGAATTAATGAGTTTTGGGTTTCAGTGATGAAGTTCCAAATCCCGAAGATCAAAGAAAGGCCAGGGACAAACAACGTGGCACCGCTTGTCTATGGTAACTTAAATAGGCTTCAAACCATGCATGCCGCCTGTGAGAAAATATAATATCCTATTATCACTAAGTGGATTAAATCAGCTATATCACTCCCAACACAAAAATTTCTCTTTCTTAAAGGAAAATGCTACACAGGATTCTTAACAAGGAACATCTGACCTTAAGTGAAAACATGTAAGATGAATTTCTACTTTAAAAAACTAGACAGCACGAGATGTTACAGACACATTCCGTACCAGACCATTTTGGATGCGTGGAAGGCAGCAGTGTTCAGGAAATTGACAAACAGACCTTGGTGCCCTCAAGACTAAACCCAAGGTCAAGTTCTTTGTGGAACAGAAACCACCAAAACCCCAAGCCATCTGAGCCTCAAGGTCTTTATTGCCAAAATCACAAATTCTGTGAGGACTTTTGTCTATGAAATAGTAGCATTGTAACGATTTTCAAGTGAATTTTAACAGCTCAATTCTCAGAATTGTCAAACCCTGCAGCAGCAGACAGTATTGGCCGCATCAGTCTTACAAAATATACAACAAAAACTACACCTCAGACCAGAATCTTTGGGAAAGAAACTCTGTTTTCGTATATTAAAGTCATTTTATTTTACTAATTTTAAGGAAGTCTTCCAAATTCCTGTCATTGTTTATAGTTCCTTTCAAGTCACAGCCCAACTGTGTTCTGAGAGAATAATCTACCTCACGCACCTGCCCTCACCACAGCACCTCAGTGGACCCCCCTCCCTGCCCCCACCACAGCACCTCAGTGGACCCGCCTCCCTGCCCCACCACAGCACCTCAGTGGATTCCCCTCCCTGCCCCCACCACAGCACCTCAGTGGCCCCCTCCCTGCCCCCACCACAGCACCTCAGTGGATTCCCCTCCCTGCCCCCACCACAGCACCTCAGTGGCCCCCTCCCTGCTCCCACCCCTATTCCTCAGTGAACCCCTTTCCTGTTTTCACCATAGCTCCCCAGAGGACCTCATCCCTAATCCCACCACAGTGCCTCAGTGGACTGCCTCCATGTTCCATCACATGATCTTTCCCCCTTCTCATTGGTGCAGAAGCTGACTCACTTGGCCCAACTTGTCCTGCAATTAATGGCCAAGCTCACATTCCAAACAAGATTTTAAAACTCTATTCTATCTGGTAATAAAAGTGAATTGCAGTTTTATGCAAGGAGGATAGATTTATAGATTTAGAGGCCCTTCTGTGTTAAGTGAAATTAATCTAGGTTCTTGACTTTGTTTGTTTATTTGTTTTGTTTTTTCAGGACAGGGTTTCTCTGTATAGCTCTGACTGTCTTGGACTCACTTTGTAGACCAGGCAAGCCTCAAACTCACAGAGATCTCAGCCTCCCTGAGTGCTGGGATTATAGGCATGCACCACCGAGCCCAGCTGATTGTTTTTAATTAAAAACATGTATTCAAAAGAACTCAAACTTTTGGAATCTACAATGATTTAGATTTTTTTTAAATTTATGTACTTAGTGTTTTTATTTTATTTTGTTTCGTTTGCTTAGTGTGTGTGTGTGTGTGTGTGTGTTTGTGTGTGTGTGTGTGCTCACAAGCATGCAGGCACAGGTCCTCATGCACACATACACAGGGAGGCCAGAAGATGACTCCAAGTGTCATCACTCTTAGGTGCCACCGAGCTTTCCCTTGAGAAAGCCTGGCTCTTGTATGTGGGCTCTGGCCATGAAACTCGGGTCTCGCACCTGCTTCCTTACATTCAACGTGACTATTTTAAAATGCTAAAGACTTAGTAATATATTCATTAATAAAATACATATGGTTTTCAAAACAATAAAATTGGGGTGAGGAGAAAGGGAATTTATTTTGAAAGTTTGCAGATCTCTCAAACTTTTCTTTCTCTTTTCTTCGTATTTATTCCTCTCTCATAGGATACATCCCAATGACAGTGTCCTCTCCTCTCAAGAGACAACAGCTCTCTCCTCGGTGCTTCTGTGTTCAGGCCTCTGAGGCACTACAAGTCACACTGCTTCTAGAAACGCTACTGAATGCTCAGAGATAATGGACACTAAAACAGCAAGTGCTAAGCTGGGTGGGCACACGACTTTAATGCCAGCCCTTGGAGGGGCGTGGGGCAGAGGCAGGTGGATCTCTGTGAGTTCGAGACTGGCCTGGTCTACAAAGTGAGTCCAAGACAGCCAAGGCTACACAGAGAATCCCTGTCTCGAAAAACAAAAAACAAAACAAAAGCCAACAAATGCCGTGTTAGCATTATTAGGTAGGCTTTCCTCTAAGAGGAATAAGAAGAGGGTTAGCTTTCAGGAACAGCACCCAGCTCACCGTTTCAATCACCTACTCCTGTGCCAGCTGTCTCTTTATGTTATTCCAAAAGATGGAGGTTTGCCATCCTGAGGTAACAATAAATATTGAGTAGAAAGATATGCCCAAGTGAGAGCACACATCTGAGGTGGGGGAAAAGCTATAGAAAAGAAAGTTAATGTATTTCTGTTCATGTAGGACAAAAGAGACAGTATTTTGTTGTAATCGAGTTCGAGTTCTATTTTAGAGGTCATTAGCTGAGTTGGGCAGCCTGTCACATGGGTAAGGGAGGGCTATAAGCAGAAATTAACGGACATTCATCTTAAAGAGAACCATGATAACACTGGGAGTCTTGAGTGAGGGGGAAAAATGTATTCACTATTTAGAAAAGTCATTTGGAAAATTGAGCCACTTAGTTACTTGAGATATTGTATCTTCAAAGTACGTGTCTTTGAAAAATGCTTTTTGTCTTTGTTTTGAAACCCAAGGCCAAGAGCTAGCTGCATTTATAAATCATATCTGGCTTTGTTGATATGGGTGTTCAATTTCTTCTCATCTTTGGCAAACTATTGCTAAATGGAAAAATTTTACTAATGGAACTGCATTATTCACAATATTTTTTAACAGCCTGGTACCTTAGGTGTTCTGGAAAACTCGTGCCCAATTTCATACGTATGTTAGTGCAATCAAAAGAACAAAGAATAAGCAATGCACCAAAAATGAAAACATGAATTCATAAAAGTAAAAGGTATTCAAATTTGTAAGAAAACATTAACTATAAATGGAACTTCTTTGCCCACTGCAAGCTAGGCAACACCCCAAAACAGTCCCTGGGTGACAAATGATGTACAAGTCAAGCATTGTTGATGTTTTGGGTGTTAGGTTTCATGAACAAAAAGGAGCATCAATAACAACAGCAAGCCGGCTCACGGTAAAACGTGTTGTACTCTCTAATTCTGCTTTAAACCAGCGCGTTTCTCCCTCCTCTTTTCCTTACCCAGCTGCTTGGATGAAAGAGGGGAAGAAAAACACCTACAGGTTTCTCCGTAGAAAGCTGCTTGTTTAGATAGAAAAGCTCGCGGGGCAACACTGAAAGGCTTGTCTGTGTTCCCCCAGGTTCTTCGTAGCAATAGCTTGCTGGAGTCGACAGACTACTGGTTGCAGAACCAGAGGACGCCTTGCCAGATTGGGTTTGTGGAAGAGGAGTCTGAAAACTGTGCTTCTGTAAGCATGTGGGACTCGATGGGGGAGGGGGCGGGAGGAGGGGGGATTGGGAGATGGGGGCTGGGGAGGTGGGAGAAATCGGGGCGTGCACCTAAGACAGAAATTTCACAGTATCCAATGACTTCTTAAAGTGTACGGGTTGGCGAAGTATCCTTTTAGAAATGCGTGAGTAGCTCACAAGGACAGACATCATCGAGCGCTCTGGCATCGATGCTTCATTTAAATGCATGAACCAATGTACTCACTCCTCTGAAAAGTGGGGGCTGGGAGGGAGAGGAACCTATGTTCTAAAACATTGACCCAGGCATGGATTCAGAAATAAAACTGTAGTATAGGGGAAAAAAATCTCAAAATCCAATAGATCTTTTGGATTCTTTCCAATATGTTTTATAACTCCTGTTAGAAGGTGTTTTCTGGTATGAAAATTGGGTAAGAATTTTCTAGCATTCTTATGACTTACAGCTATAATTTTGAAATCCCCCTCAACCTAAGAAATAAAAAAAAATGAATTTTATTTTTATTTCATTTTATTTATATTTTTTATTTAAGCAATTTATTCAGATTATATCTCAATTGTTATGCCCTCACTTCTATCTTCCAGTTCCCCCCTCCATCCCTCTTTCATCTTATTCCCCTAGGTCTGTGAAAGAAGGGGGCCTCATCCCCCAACATATGATCACAGCCTATCAGGTCTCATCACGGTAGCCTGCTTACCCTTCCTCTGAGTGCCACCAGGCCTCCTCACCAAGGGGAAGTGGTCAAACAGGGGCACCAGAGTTCATTTCAGAGTCAGTCCTTGTTCTCCACACAGCTGTGGAGAATGCGCTGTCCATTGGCTAGATCTGAATAGAGGGTCTAGATTTACTGCATGCATTGTCCTTGGTTGGTACAGTAGTTTGATCTGACCCCCCTGGGTCCAGATCCGCCAGCCTTGAAGGTCTTCTTGTAGGTTTCTAGGACCCTCTGGATCCTTCTATTTTCTCATTCTACCATACCTCTCTCACCTGGAGTCCCAATAGGAAGTCCTAGTTTCTATCCCAATCTCTTGCTAAATGAAGACTTTCAGGGGACATCTCTGTTGGGCTAGTGTCCAATTATAAGTGAGTATATACCATGTGTATCTTTCTGGGTCTGGGTTAACTCACTCAGCATGATCATTTCTAGTTCTATCCATTTGCCTGCAAATTTCAGGATTTCCTTGTTTTTAATAGCTGAGTGGTATTCCATAGTATAAAAGCATGAATTTTAATGTTCTGAGTGCACTGTATTACATGGAAAGCCTCTGCTAGGCAAGAATTATTTTTATAGACTATCTGGGTAATTCTTAGGGCTTAGAATATGTGTCCACATTGTGTGTGTTTGCAGCGCTCTTTCTCCTATGGGCTGAATGCTGCATTGTGATTGAAATCGCCGCACTCTTGTGGCCTCAGGAGAAGGGAGACTAGGCAGTGCTTTCAAAGGGTGAGGAAATGTATTTCTCCTGATTAAATTGAGAGCACCACCTCTGAGCTATTCCCGGAGGTAAGTTCTGTGCTGGCATATCTGTTTCAAAAGAAAAGAAAAAAAAAAACTACAGAAAGATGAAAATGGGATGGGTGACTTTTGGTAAGTTACTGAGCAGAGCACATTTGGCAGACAGTGCAAGGAGCAGTTCACAGAGTGGAGTCTCACAGCACACATGGCAGAGGCCACCCCAACACTCTTAAGTCTCTCTCTCTCTCTCTCTCTCTCTCTCTCTCTCAATTCTATTTTATTGAGGGACAGTTGGATATCTAATTTGATATACAGTTGAAGATGGTCTTGAGTTCCTTATTATCCTGCCCTCCGAAATGTTGACATTATTCCACACATGTGCCACTATGTCCAGCGTCAAAATCTTTGAATAGATACTTTTATTTTTAAATCAATTTATTATAACTTATTCAGATTACATCCTGATTGGATTGTAATCCCCTAGCTCTTATCTTTCTGTTCCCACCCTCCCTCCCTCTTCTGCCCTATTCCTCCTCCCTTAGACCTCTGTCAGAAGGGGACTTCTTCCAACACCATATGACCACAGCCTATCAGGTCTCATCTCGATAGCTGGCTTCCCCTTCCTCTGTGTGTCTGCCAGGCTTCCCCACCAAGGGAGTGGGTGTGGCTTTGTTGGAGTAGGTGTGGCCTTGTTGGAGTAGGTATATGAGCATGCTCAGACCTCAAAGCCACATGTAGTGGCTCAGTCTTCCTTCCTACTGCCCGCTGATTGGATGTAGAACTCTAAGCTACATAGTAATTTCCCAACCAGCCTATTGGTAATATCCTGCCTCAGATGCCTCCTTGGAAAAAAAACAGTGTAATTTAAAGGAAGATTAAAAGTAGTATTGTTAAAAATAATCCCTTCATTAAAGTTTAATTTAAAAAATCAGCATTATGAAACTATCCCAGCCTTAAAGTATTTACAGACAATCAGAACAGACCCCCGAGGAACCTGTAGGGATTCTGTTTATTGCTCTGCCATCCTTTTGTTATTCTGGAAGACTCGACACTAAGTGGATTGCCATTTGGGCTATTTCTTTCTCACTTCAATTAGTAGCTAATTTTATATCTGCAACAGATTGGTTTGGTGTCACTTGGGAAAAAAATGTTTTTTGAGGAAGGGCTTCAGGCTTGGAAATTATTGAGGTGTAGTGTCCATGTATCAGTACAGCTTTTGTTTCCAAATAGCAAACCATGAGGTTTAGTTATTTGTTCAGGAGGCAGGCTCAGCTATCCTACAGCAAACATGAAGCCTCTGTTGTTGGTGCTGTGACAAACATCCTGCTCTGAAGCAGCTAAGCAGGGAAAGCATTCATTTCAGCTTGCACATCAAGGTCACAGTCCAGCCTGGAGGGAAGTCAGGGCAGGAGCTCAAGGCAGGAAACTGGAGGCAGGAACTGGGCGGGAATGCTGCTCCTAATACAGCCTGAAGCTAATACAGCCTTCAACATGCCACAAAAGGTTGATGTTTAAAAGTTGGTATTTGACAGCTGTCCTGTAGATCTGCCTTCTATCTTGATGACAAAAATGAGAAAATCTCTGATGACCGCCCTTTACCTTGTATCATTTCTCTAAATATATTCATACTCCATCATGAAACTTGAGAAAACTTTAAAAGAAATGTTCCATGCAACAAGTTTTTTCTTTGAATAATCTAGCCTAGGGTGTTCAAGAAAATATGCAACTACAGAACTGTAGGCAACAAATTCTAACACATGTTTTAGTTCATATCTTTAAAAGGTATGTTAGTAACTCACAATTTTTCATTAATTTTAGACTGATAGACATGGCAAGAAAGGAGCCACCAGTTCACCACTTCCTTGAACACTAACAGTCCTCTAACTTTGTGGCTCACCCTTTCCTCCTTGTTTTTATGTGACTAATAGAGTAAGAACTATTTTAGCATGAGTTATAAACATGATGTCCTTTATTTCTCTCTTCTTGGTGTGGAGCATAAAGATTCAACAGGATTGAACTTAGATCTGCAGAAAAACCTTGTTACAGTTTGTTATACTTTGAATGTAGAAAGTCCCCCCAAAGGCTTCCTTACGGATGGTTCCTAGCGATGGTGCTCATAGCAGGTGGCAGAAAACGTAGGAGATGGGGCCTGTTTGGAAGATCACTGGAGGCATAGTGTGGAGAGGCATACTCATTTCTCGCTTCTCTCCCTTTCCCTCTTCCTTTCCCTCTCCCCCTCATCCTTCCCTTCCTACTTCCCTCTCTTCTCTTCCTTTTCTCTTCTCCCTCTTCCTCTCCCTCCCCTCCTCATTGACCTCTTCTCTCTTTCTCTTTACTGGCTCCCTGACCTACCCACCCACCTACACCATCCTTCCTCTCCTGCCTCCTGAGCCTTCATCTAGAAACAATGATGCCAAATGGCCATGCCCTAGATAGCCACTTCCGCTGAAACTCTAAGCCAAAATAAACCTTTCTGACTCTTAAAGCTATTTGATAAGGTCCTTAGACACCATGAGGAAATGCTGCTTCGCTTCGTGACACAACCTAGTCCAGTCCCTCTGCACAATAGCATTCCTTTGTCACTGAGGAATGTTAAAGAAAAGCTAAATACCACCTTGACATCAAATGTCAAGGAATGGTAACAGAGCAAAACAAAACCTCCTTTTTGAAGCAGGGACTTTTGCCTTAGGAAGAATCTCATACTGGCTGGAAGGCTGCTTTAGCTGGCAGCCTCTTGGAAGAGGGGGTATGCATAGTTCTCAGCCCTCACCCATAGGGGTTTGTTGTTTTCTAGCCACTTTTTTCCTCCCTTCTGTCTGACATATTTCCAGGGGGTTGACGATTCAAGCCCTTCAATTAGTCTGGAAGAAAGGACCCTCTTGGAAGGCTTGCTTCTCAACCCAGCTCCCAGAATTGTTAAAATGAGATCGTTCTTGCTGAAGTGGAGCACAAATCTTTTAAACTGTCTGTGTGGCCTGGCCTCACCCTATGCATCTGCTTCACCAGGAAATTCAAAATTCCCAGAGGACACACTGTTGAAGTTTGCGGCATAACTATATGGTAGATATACAAATCACACCACGAGGCAGACCCATGAAGGAGCCTTTAATGGAAGGGTATACAGAGATGGTCTTGGGGAGACATAAGGAAGAGAGAGAGATGATGGAGTGAGCCCCCTTTATAAAGTGACCTGATGCATGTGCAGAAAGTGCACAGGTGACCTAGGGGGACCTGAATCCTGGCTGCTGGTGGTGATGTGCTTCTGATGACAGCAAAGTATTTTAGGGTGACTCTGAAGTTTCCTGTTTTCCCATGGTCCTCAGGGGCTTTGGGATGGCTGTACCACTGCCTAATTACTAATATTCCTCAGTTTTGGTTATTATAAAAAGAAATGAAGAACCAGAAAGGGAGTGGTGATGAGGAGGGGGAATGTGGGCGGAGCTTTGTTCAATGTGGTACTTCCTTCTGATTAGGGGCGTGGCCTCTCTCAGGATGTGGCAGATCCTCACCATCAGGGTATACTTGATTGTTGTCAGCATCTGGTTCTATGATCAAAGGCTCATAACCCTGTAAAAGCAACTGATTAAAGGTTTGATTAGAGATCTTTTGTATCTGGTGTTGGAGAAACGAAGAGAAGAAGTTAATAAAGCAGGGTGCAAACAGCAAGATCAGAAAAATAAGCAGAAGGGGCATCAGAGGGTAAAACCCATTTCCATACAGAATTCTCAAAGGTGTGGAGGTTAGAAGCATCCAGCTGTTCTCTTTGCTTCTGGAGATCTCTCTGAAGTTGTTGAATTGTATCTTTTACTATACCCAACTGGTTGACGTAGAAGCAGCATTCCTCTTGGAGAAAGAAACAAAGCCCACCCTTTCCAGCTGTGAGGAGATCTTGTCCCAGTTGATTTTGGAGCACCACTGCTGCCAAAGAGTCGATTTGTCCATGAAGAGTTAATAATGTCTGAGCCCCTTGCTGGAGGTCCTGGATAAACTGAGAAGAAGGCTGAGAATAATAGGGTTAGTGAAGTTGCCAGTCCTGCTGCCCCCCAGTTCGGATACCAGCAGTGAGTCCTGCAACAAACAGCCAGGAGGGGCAGGATTTGAACTGCTCGCTTGTCCTGATGGACAGCTTTTGAGTCCACAACGGGGATTGGTAAAGGATCTTCTCCAATGTATTACTTCCAACTCAGGGAAGAGAAGCACCAGTGTGCAGGCAGCCCTGACCAGCCAGCAGGTGGATGATGATAGACCCGAGTACCACAAAGAACCGAGGTGGCGTGAGTAGTGGGGCATTTGGGGCTGAGATGAGGTATCCAGTGTTAGAGTTTTGTTGCAGTCTAGGGAACTTAACATCCCTATAGAACGTGTCCTAGATGCCTTGAAACAACTTGTCACTATATGAAAGAGGTAGGGGGTCTTGGCAATACCACAGTTATTGCAGTTAATGAAGGATGAGGTGACATTATCTGACAGGATGAGTGGAGACGCTGTCAGTGGCAGTTCTGAGCTGGTCCAAAGAGGAACACACAGCCAGCAATCTGCAAAGTGGCCAGGCTGGGTGACAGCTTATAGGCTGAGGTCAGATTCTGGAATAAAGGACAAAATGACAGGTTTGTATTGTTTAGGAGAGGGGGTGTCAGAGAGGCAATAGCCTTGGAGGAGTGATTAATCACTTTCTCCACCTTTTCCATGTCATAAGTCTGGGTGATTGGGGCATCATTTCTCCGGATATGAATTGTGCTTATTGGAATTTCAGGTATGTAATGGTGGCAGAGTTTGCCAGTGATTCCTGTTTCCCCTCCGGGATCCCACGGGTCCTGGATGTAGAAGAAGAGGGTCTTTCTGTAAAGGTGAAGGAGCTTCTTCTGTGTTGGCATGTAGATCCAGCATAACCGATATGGGCAGCCCCCATAAGTGTCCAGTCCTCCCCTGCAATGACTCTCTGTTTGGTCAAAGAGGAAGCAAACCCAGTCAAGATGACATTCCTGTGACAGTTTGATAAGAATATTTTTCAAAGATTGAATAGTTCGTTCTATCTTTCCTGAGGACTGAGGGTGGTATGGGATATTAAAATGGCAAGGAATGCTGAGGGCTGTGGATAAGGTCTGGGACACCTGAGTGGTGAACTCAAGGCCACTGTCTGACTAGAGGGAGGCAGGGACTCCGAATGCAGGGACAGTCAGAAACTGTCTGAGCCTTTTTGTTAGTAGTGGGAAAGGCCTCCACCCATCCTGAGAAAGTGTCCACCAGAACCAGCAGATACCGAGTACATTTGACTGTGGGCATGTGGGTAAAATCAAATTGCCAGTCAGTCCTGGGGAGGAAGCCCTTAGCCTGTGAGTAGGAAAATGGGGGCTATGATACCTGGAGTTGGGGTTTGATATCTGACAGGAGGTAGTAACAGTCTTTGAGCAGTTTAAGTCCTCAGGAATAAGCTGTAGGTGGGCTTTAACAAAGTTAGATAAAGATTGGCTATTAGGATGAAAGAGTTGGTATAGATAGGACAGAATTTGATGATTATCAGGAGGTGAGAGGGGCTGTGTGGGTTGAAGTGTGGGGATTTCTAGCAGTGAATAAGAGGAGTTTAGGCCTCCAAGGGCCACAGCCCTAGCTGCCTCATCAGTCCAATTGTTTCCTTTGAAGATTACAGAACTATCACTCTGATGTTACTGACAGTGGGCAATTCCAATATCTGTGAGAAGATGGGAGGCTTCTAGCATGGCTGTAATCTGGTCTGCATTAGTTATAGGTCCTCCTTCCCTTTGTTGTTAGTAATCCTTGCTCTTTCCAGATGGCAGCATGGGACCGGAGGATGTAAAAGACATATCTGGAGTTAGTGTAAACATTTAAGGATTGTCCCTGTGTCAATTGGAAGGCTCGAGTAAGGGCAAGTTCAGCCTGATGCTGAGTGGTATGGACAGGGAGGGCCTGAGCCTCAACCACCTCAGTATTCAACACTATGGCATGGCCAGCTTTTCAGGCTCCTTCTTGTACAAAAGAGCTGCCTTCTGTGTACCAGGTATGGATGGCCTGGGGCAATGTGCGCTCCTTTGTGTGTGTGAAGGGCAGGGCAAAGTTTGTCCAAGGTTTCAAGGCAGGAATAAGATGGGAAATAGTATTTGGTTGAGGAAGGAGAGTAGAGATATTAAGAGGTGGGCGTGGTTGGAAGGTAAGTGTGGAGTCCTCTATTAGTGCCACCTGGAGGGAGAGAACCCTAGAGGGAGATGGGGAGGTGAAATCTGTAAGCCTTTATAAGTTAAAGATGAGAGAAGAAAAAACTGTATGAGTGACCCAAATGCTAGCCTTTTTAGACCCACAAATAAGAAGCTCAGCAGCAGCTAAGGCACGTATGCAAGGTGCCCATCCTTGGGTGGTGAGGTCCAGGGTCTGTGACAGATCTGCTACAGATGCAGAGGAAGAACTCAGCTGATGACTTAGCATTCCAAGGGCAGATCCCTCCTCTTCTGTTACATAGAAAACGGGCTGGTTAAGTCTAGGAGTTATAAAGTTGGTACCTGGAGAAGGGCCTTTTGGAGCCTATGAAAGGGCTGATGACAGGTTTGAGAAGGAGTTCCTGTAGGGAGCCTTGGGCTGCCTCATAGAGAGGCCGGATGAGAAGGGAAAAGGAAGGGACCCAAGAGTGTAAGAAACCAGCCATTCCTAGGAAAGAGAAAATCTCCTCTTTAGTGGAGGGACCTGCCAAGGACTGGATCAGGTGTTTTCTATCTAAGGTAATGACTTTGTGGGTTGGGGTAAGTGTTAGTCCCAAATAGATGTTGTGGCAGGTAGATAATTGGATCTTAGAAGGTGAATCGCTATAGCCAAGATTAGATAAGAAATTTCGGAGAGCAGAGGTTGTTAGTTTTGCTAATCTGTAGGGAAGGGTGTAAGGATTAACTACGACAGAGTGGAGTGGGACCACAGCAGAGTGGAGAAGTCGGAGGTTTTGGACCGGTTCCTTTGGACTTCTTAACTGTGAGTATAGAAGTATTAAAAGGGGGAGAAGGTGGGGCAGAGGAGGTCTTTTTCTTAAAAATCTCAGAGACAAAAGGCTTGGGTTCCCTGAAGCTCTCAAGACTGAGTATTGGGGTTGGGTAACATACCGGGTAGGGCCCTGTAGCTGAATGACCACAGGGGGATGGTGTCTAGCGATAGAGGGGTTCAGGATGTCCCAGACTTGGGGGTCCACTTGAGAGGCTGGCAGAGGAAAGTGTTTTTTAGAACTAGTAGAGTGGGTGCTTAGGCAAAGGAAGACAGAGGCTGTAGGCAAAGTTGGGGTTAGGTGGATTGGGGGAGCAAAAGATATAAAGGCTCCCAGTTTATCTTGAAGGTCACTTCCCCAAAAGGGGACAGGGCAAGCTGGCTTTACTAAAATGGAGTGGGTGAGAGGAACACTTCTAAAAATGCAATTAAGTGGTGGAGTTTGGTGAGGTTGGTAAGGCTGTCCCCCTACTCTGACAATAGGGAAATGAGAAGGAGAGGTAGGCCCTCAGAACTCCTTCAGACTGAGTAAGTGACTCTGGCGTCCAGGAGGAAGGAGATAGGCCAGCTTGATGCCATAATGACTACCCATGGCTCCCCGCTAGAGATGGCAGTGGTCAGGCCTAGGAAACCCGGGTACCCTCAGTCATCCGTGGCCAGACCTAGGATATCGGCCGAACGGCGATTTGGGAGTGATGTCCTTGTGTCATGGGGGACACAGGGGCAGTCTACAGACCAGTTCCCCTCTTGGTGGCACTTTGGGCATGGCCCTGGTGGCGTCTGTGGATCTGGGCAAGCCCAGGCCCAGTGACCCTCTTGTCCACATTTGAAACAGGGACCCAGTGGTCCCTTGGCTCTAGGAGGCAAGGGGCTTGGGTAGCTGCTGGAGCCTGTCTGACGGCTTTAGCCAGCATCTGGCGCTTTTGTTTATGGGCTTTCTCGTCTCTTTCATGGTACACCTTAAAGGCCAGCACTAAGACTGATGTCTGTGGAGTCAGGAGTCCTCTCTTCAACCTTTTAAGTTTGGTCCTCGTGTCAGGGTAACTGTGGGGAAAGAAGTAGGTTATCAGGAGTTGTCTGCCGTCTGTACTTTCAGGGTCTAGATTAGTATGTTGTAGAAGGGCTTTTGTAATGCGCTCTAGCAACTGAGATGGATTTTCGCTCTTGTCCTGCATGACCTCCTGCCGTTTCTCATAATTTACTGGCTTGAGGGCAGCCTTACATAGACCAGCAAGGAGGCAGGTCGTGAACTGGTCTCTAGCTAAAATGCCTTCTGCAGTATTATAATCTCAGAGTGGATCCTGATCGGGCACCGCCTGAGCTCTGACCAGATGCAATGCATTAATTAGTCTGCTGAACCTCATCTGCGTGCATTCTTGCCTGTTTCCAAACTCGCCTGCGCTCTTCAGGTAGTAGGTTGTTAGTGAAAATTTTATATGTAATGGAAGGTAAGACTATAGGACTGAGTGACATATTGAAATCTTTAATGAAAGTAGAAGAATTAGAGGTATAAGACCCCGGTCTCTTTTCTATCTGAGAGAGTCTGGTTAGTGAGAAGAAACATGTACCCTAACTCATCCATTCATGCCGGCCACCTCCCACAAAGGAAGAACTGAAGCTGGCTTAGGTTGAGTGTGGGAAGGAGGAGGCTTTGCTGCGGAACAAGAGTGGGTAGTGGGGGGCTAAAGGGTATTGGTGGCGTGAAAGTGGGTGCCAAGGTAAGATGATGACTAGAATAGACTGTTGTATGAGAGGAAGGGGAGTAGCTGGAGAGGATATAGCTGGAGAGGAAGAGGAAGTAGCTAGAGGGGAGATACCTGGAGAGGAAGAGGAAGTAGCTGGAGGGGAGGTACCTGGAGAGGAAGAGGAAGTACTCAGAGAGGAAGTAGCCAGAAGGGAGGGGGGAGATACTTGAGCAGAGGCGGGGGATGTTTCAGAAGGGGAGGATGTACTCTGCATTGTTGTGGGTTGGCGCTTGAGAAGTGGGGGTTCATCAGCAGGGTCAGAGGTAGTAGAGGATTCTTGAGATAGAGACTTTACACTAGAAGAAGCTGAGTCGGGGAGCAGGAAGAATAGATCAGAGAAGAAAAAAAAAATAAAATCCTGAACATAGGGGACTTCCTTCCATTTCCTAGATTGATGGCTGTAGCTAAGAAGATGCTGTAAAGTATTTGGATGTAGCACACTGTTAAGCTGCCATTCGGATCCTTTATCTAAGGGATACCAAGGCCAAGTTTTGTTCCAGAAGTGAAGTCTGGAGGCCCAGAAATCAGGTGCTAAGCAAAGGGATTTAAAATTCTCTAGAAGGCACCCCAAGGATGTGCCTGGGGGTACGGACCATTGGGCCTTCCCCATGGGGAGAGTAGAAGTCCGTGACTCGTCCTAGGCATCCCAAGGGCAAAGTCTGACTCAGAGATTGATGCAATCTGTACTGGCAGCTAATCAGCCACTGGTCAGAGAGCAATGGCGTAGCCCGAGGCAGTCAGGATCACCCAGTACCGGGATTTCAAATACAAATGAAAAGGAGTGAAACCGTGCTGGAAGAGGGAAAATCTGACCCACTGGAAGCTCCTATCTGGTAGTCAGTGAAAAGGGTCAACTGTAGCCAGTAAATATCAAGGCTGGGGGTTCCTCTGCCTCAAGAGGTGCCAAAGAGGTGCCAGATGATCAATGGTCAATCTCACCAGACCCATAGAAGAGTTCGCATCGACCAAAAGGGGAACTCACTAATTTGGCAGATGTAGCATGTGATAACACAGTGATCTGGTGCAGCAAAGTGGGTATGGGAGTGGGCGGATTGGCACAGGATTTCAGCAGCATGGGCAGAAAGCCACTGCTGGGGTGTAATGGCCAGAAGAGCCCTCTGAGTCTTGGCACCAAATGTTGGAGTTTGTGCCATAACTATATGATAGATACACAAATCACGCGACGCAGCAGACCCATCTAGGAGCCTTTATTGGAAGGGTATACAGAGATGATCTCTAGGGAGACACAAGGAAGAGAGAGAGGATGGGGTGAGCCCCCTTTATAATGTGAACTGGTGCACGCGCAGAAAGTACACAGGTGGTGATGTGCTTCTCATGGCAGTGACGTCTTTTAGGGTGGCTCTGAGGTCTCCTGTTTTCCCATGGTCCTCAGGGCCTTTGGGATGGCTGTACCGCTGCCTAATTACTAACATGCATTTTGACTCTTTGGGAAACAAAATGTCCACTAAATATGACTATGTTCCCAGAAGCCAAAGACTTAGAAAAAAATCTCTTTGTTTGAAAACATAATTATGAAGGCTTATATATTTTTATAAATCAGGCTTTGCATATGAACAGTAGGTTGTAAACTACATTGGATAAACACGTCAAAATATCCAAGGTATGATAGGAATTAAAAATAATGTATTTCAACCAAGATTTTTATTAGATGTTTAGAAGACAGGCTGATAACTAGTTGAGATGAGAGAAATGTTCATTTGCTCTATTATCCTAATGACTTCAGCATGCATATATTTCCTAAAATGTATTGTATGCCTTAAATAATTGATACAAAACCAACGAATTAAACATAGCAAATTAATGCAAAGCAAGCACAAGAGTAGAAAGGAAAAAAACCTAATGTTACAAAAATTGTGTGTATGTATTAAATAATATTATTGAAGGACAGTAGTCAAGAATGATTACACTGTCATTTTTTTTTTTTTTTTTTTTGGCTTGAGTCCCTGGGCCACTGGTAGCATCATTTACCACAAGTGAGGAGAGGAGGGAACAAGCAAGGGAGGCATGCAGGAGGCAGGGAGGGGAGACTAGACATTATAAGGTGGGAAATGGCTGAATATCATTTATTCATTCAAGTAGAGATGACAGGTAGATATCTGGATATAGAAGCTGGAACTCTTGGTGAGATCAGGGCTAGAGATTTCAAATGTCATCAAAGGACACTGGAGAGCAGAGATCGATGGGCATGCAGGGGGAGGGGGCATGGAGAGAGGAGCAGCTTGCAAAGAATCTGGGACACTCAGAATCCCTGCGTGGCGGATGGCCTCATGCCGTAGTGTCCCAGACATAGCAAGGGACTATTACTTTAGTCTGCAAGCCTGAACTTTAAGTGTATGAAATATTTTACAAATCTCAACATTTTGCCACTGGAAAATGTGGTTGTATGAGTGGATCTGGGTGTGCTTAGGCAGCGTGAGTGTTTACATCATTTATCAACTATTTTTAATTCATTTTGACAGAACACATTATTAAAATAGCTCAGAATAGCGACATGTTTCAAATGTTCAACACCTCCTTCCATTACTGAATTTTTCCCTCTGAGGGAAAAGCCTATCAATCAAGAAAAGCCAGCAACAATAAATAACTATTCTCATTAAAATACCTCTAACACCTGGAGGGTGTGACTACATAATTTTCTATTTCTTTTTGGAACTGTTTGTATTAACCTGCCTTCCCTACTCGATTATTCTTGATGTCCTAGGGGGGAAAAGGTGAGAATGAATAGTTGATTTTAAAAAATCTTATATACTCAAGGTTGAGAAATAGACATATTAAGAGGTGAGCTGGCTGATGTGCACTAAAAGGTATCTGTTTTGTATTCCTGGGAGTATTAGTTACTCTTTTATGACAATGACACAGGTTTGCTGTAGAGGTTAATGAGGAAATGAGGTCATACTAAAGAATAGAAGGATTTCTGATCTTTGGTATCAGTTGCTGTTTGTTCTAATAGACTAGAGGCATCCCCCTACACACCTTTTCATAGTGTAATGCTGTAGTGTTTAATTGGATCATCTAGAAGCATTTTATATACTTCCCAGAAACACCTGGAATAACTGAACTCGGTGAGAGTTTTCCCTGCTAAGCTGCGCTTTATATTTGGTTTAATATAATCATTAGGTAGAGAATGTTAGTCAGCTGGCTCGCGTAGGCAGGTTTACTGGGAACCCATGGGTCAAGTCTTATAAACTAAGCTCTTTTCTCCTTTGGTACTGCTTAAACATTGAGCTGGGCAATTCTTTGTTCCAAGGGGCTGTCCTGTACATGGTAGCATATTTAGTACCTGGACTGGCTTCTACTCATTAGGTTCCAGCGCCCCAAATTATATCTAGTCGGGAAGTGCTTGTCCAAATTTTCTGAAGCCTTAACCTTTCAATCACTAATGAGGTGATCCACCCAAATCTACATTTCAACTCTACATTGCATGCCAGACTGCCATAATCACGGATGGAAAACAAAGATTTGACTCATCTCCAGTGAGTCCAGTCTACCTGTCACTGTAATTACAAGCCATCTGTATCCAAGGGGAGAAAGTTAAGGGAAGGTGCCATGAGACTGTCAAGACCAGTTTAAAGTACATGTCTAAAATCAAGATTAATTCAAAGCTATTGCCTTTGCCACAAGGGATTGCCAGTGCCAGTGCCACTGGGACATAGCAATTTCTACACATTTCTAGATGGAGACATGCTTTATGTATGAACTACCTACCTTATGCTATTTACTAGATGAGATACAGTGATACAATAGCTTTCTGAGAGCCATAAAGAGTCTCCTAATCTTACTATCTACGGGACCTACAACGATTGGCAACTTGTTAACCCACTGTCCCGTAGGAGCTAAAGTGAGCAGCCAGGATGCTGCCTTTTGTCTTTAAGAAGCAATGTGAGGCCTTCAGCATTTCCAAAGCAGTCAGAAGTATTATTATTTTTTTTTGTTTCTATATAAGATATATTATAAATATCAAGATATTTTCCAGACCTATAATTTTCCTATAACACCGTATAACCAAAACACAGAGCAGACATTGGGTTAGGGTCAGCTGGTGGGGCTCCAATTCTGACTTACACGCTGTCACCACGTGCTATGACATCATCCTACACAATCCTAAAATCCTGCCCATGCTATTACACAATCCTACAATTATGGGACCAAGATTCCCTTTCTTGTCACTTCATTTAGCTTAACCAAGTTGTTACTACTCTTTAACCAAGCCGCCACTTCTAAGTACCCTCACCCCCAAGGGATGCCTGAGGAAACAATCTCACCCATCATGGACAATAGATGGCAGTGAACATAGATGGCCCAAATTTACTTCCTTTATCCACATGGATTGGTAGTACATACACATATGTACATCGTGTGCATATCTATTCCTGTTGAAGCCATTGTTCTGGTAAGTAAATATTGCCTCTCATGAAGACTCAATCAAGAAAGAATAATTTAAAAATTAAAAATGTGTCCACTAGGTATATTTATACACAAGTCTGATTGAAGACCGTCTACATTTCCCTGTCACATTCTGCCTTTCATGTAGCTCTATCCCCATTTACTTCCCCAATGCCAGGTTCATTAGAATGCCTCTACCACTCAAATCTCTCTTCCCATAGCCTGGACTATCTTGGTACCTGCTTTCTGTCGTATAAACTGCCACTGACTTTTTGAGTCCTGTACATTTGCTACATTCATGCCAAAAAAAAAAAAAAAAAAAAAGTCATTTCAATTCTTAAGGATTATTCAGTCAGGCAGGGGGAAATGTTTCACATCTGTGCTTTCAAATTATTGCCCCCCCAAACAACTGTAATTTCCCGCACTTCTACTTTTACTGGGAACTGACTTAATTACTTCAATATCTTACTCCTCAAAATTTCTGTTAGCTTAAAAGACCACAAATGGTCATAATTCCTGATCAAAAACAAACGGGGGTTTACTGTATCAGTGTTTTTTCTTTGTTAGTATACACATTTCTCCTCTGTCCTTCTAAATACTCATCTTTCTGCAGCTTCTTGACAGGAAACTTACAAAACAGAGCCATGTGCTTTGAACTCACTCTCCTGCCAAACCACCCACCCGACCCTGTCGAAAGCCAGTAAAGGCATAGTCCCCACTATATTCACCCATCTTCCCCACCATTTCATTGATGTCGTCCTGGTGTGTGTCACTAAGTCCAATGGCATGACCTGCTGCCATTGCCTTCCTGACTTCACTCTTGATAGAGATAACTGAGATTTCACCCGTACCCGAACTTCAGCCTCTGAGAACTATATTCTCCGTGATCCCCCAAACACCATGCTCTCATTCAAATTCCTCTCCTGCCTCTAGAATTTTTCCTTTGCAAACTTCAAGTTGGACTTTTGCCCCTTCCCCATCCCACAACCTAGCACTTGGGGTTTAGTGTTTCCTCAAGATCTGCCTGGAAGCTTGGTCCCTTCTCCTTTGATGTTTTCTTTGATCCTATTTTATCCACCGCTCGTGTTTTCAGCTGTCTCTTGCACTGATGACCACCATCTGTAGTCTTCAGGAGTATTTCCAAGTGCCCATTAGATACACCCACGCAAACACCCCAAATAGTAAACAACTAAATAGAAATATCCAATTGGACATGCACTGTGGCTTGCATCAGCCTCTTTCTCAGAATAATGTCCGAAGTTTTTCCATTTCTGATAGCTTTGTAATCTATTCATTTTCCCAAGTCATAATCCACAGTCATATTAATCTTCTCTTTCTCTGTTTCTCTTCAACCTAAATTGGTTATAAAAGCCATTTGAATTTTAAATTCTGTTTATGACCTTTCAACCTAACTGTAATATGCAAGAATTAAAAGCAAACGGGAGAAAAGTAATGAAATACCAGGCCCAGATACCTTTTCCTCTTGAGGAATACTACAGCAGCTAATTCTTAGATTTAATTTTCCTCTGTTACAAGTAATTACATCCTCAGTTCCCCTCTGCCAGCTCCATATCACTTCATTCCTATAGAGGCTGATAAAGTACTTTAGCACCTAAACTCAGGACCAGGTCTCTGCATTTTAACTGAATTGGTTTCAAAGGATTTGATTCATCATCTTTATCCTAATTTCTGCCATGCGGGAAGCCGGGGTCACCACAAAACAATTTGGCAGTGGCACACTGGGAAACACACTTCCCAGGGGCTAGTAGTAGATGAGTTTGAACGCGAGAGTTAAGAAGGCAGGCATGAGGGAGAGAGGGCTCAGCACTTAAGACACTGGCTGCTAGCGCTGAGGACCCTGGTTCAGTTACTAGCACCCACAAGGTGGTTCACAAGATTTATAACTCCAGTACCAAGGTATCTGATGCTCTTTTCTGGCCTCTGTGGGCACCAGACATGCATACGGCACACATACATGGATGCAAATATAAACACTCATAAAAATAACACACATTAAAAATAAAGGAAAGGCAAGCATGGCATGGGAGTTTGTACCTGCATGTAAGTACCCACGCCGTACCTTGCATGAGGAGGTTAGAGGATAATTTTCATGAATTGGTTCTCTTCTTCCACTATGTGCCTCCCACTATGCATGGACACACACACACACATGCACACGCACACACACACACACACACACACACACACACACACACACACACACACACACACACACACACACACACACACACATTAAGAATCATAATTCTAGGCTGGAGAGGTGCCTCAGAGGTTAAGAGCACTGCCTGCTCTTCCAAAGATCTTGAGTTCAATTCCCAGCAATCACATGGTGACTCACAACCACCCATAATGAGATCTGGTGCCCTCTTCTGGCCTGAATGTGTACATGCAGGCAGAGCACTGAATACATAATTAAAAGTAAATAAAAAAGAATAATAATTCTTCTCTCACAAATTCCAAAAATGGCTGGGGATGGACGAGCTCAAAAGACCTCTAAATTTAAGACTCTTTACAAAAGTTTATTCATTATTGTTGGCAGTGTAGTGTTAAAGGAGGGTGAGGCCCAATTACTGAGAGCAGCATATATATATATATATATATATTTTTTTTTTTTTCACCCTGGCCTTCAGTGTGAGTTCTGTTAACTCAGCAGACTGCTGCTGTCCTGAAACTCGATGAAAACACATTCTGTTAGATGACCTAAGAGGAAAACTGTTTCAGGATATATTTTTAGTTTACCTTGGCAATGTCAAAGAGAATCTGTCAATCAATGTCACAGGCTCTTAGCTATTGAACTTTATTCATTGTTTTTCTTCTGTCAGTCAGTTTGTCTGAGAAGTCTCTTTCTTGTCAACCCAAACGTCTCACTCTCTACTCAGCAAACATCGCTTTGATTTAGAGAAATTTTGAAAAGAAATGAGCCCTGTTTACAATGCCTGGACACTCACATGGGATTTAGGATTCTAAGAGAAAGTTCAATTGTGTTTTTAGGTTAAGAAAGCACTTTCAAAATGTTAATCACTGATAAGCATTTAAGAAATGGCTGAAAGAAAGATCCATAGGACAAAACAGATGAGAGATTCCTGCAGTGCAGGAAAACCTACATCACATTGTTTGAGAACAAAGCAAGCCCATAAGACAGATTCATAACAATAAAAATTAAAACATTAAAAATGTGAAGTGAATTGCTCTGACAATTTCTGCCAGGTAAACCAAAATACATCCTGACACAGTTTTCCTCTTAGGATAGCCAACAGAATGTGTTTTCACAGAGTTTCTGGACAGTTGGATAACGGCCTCGACCTCTCCAGTTCTGAATTTTAGGTGCACACCATCACCATGAAGCCTTTTTCTTTCACTTGTCTCTTTTTTCTAAAGAGTAGTGTGCCAGCCACTGCAAACCCACTCTTAGCCCCATTAATGTTTGGAGTTTTTCAATGCAATGAGGCGATGACTATGCACTCTGCCTACAACAGACAGACTTCGGAGGTAAATGGAAGGGTGGCTCCCTGGATGCTGCTGACCATCATTTATTAGGGTTTCCAGACTGGCTGTTGTTTTTCTAAGCCTTACAAAAATAAATAAATAAATAAGCGAGAGGATTGACTGGACACAGTACAGCGCCGCCACTGGTCTGTTTTCTTTTGCGACGAGCAAAAGGTTTGACAATAATAACGGCGGGCATACTGAACTGGTTTCCGGGCGGGCATACTGAACTGGTTTCCGGGACCCCAGAAGCTTTGTGCAGCTATAGGCTTCCCAGCAAACAAATGACTGGGCTTGGGGTGGAAGGCAGGGATATATCACAAAGGGGGACCCCTCCCTTAGCTACATAAGTGGCTGTTGAGTGATCTCAGATCTATATTCTCATTTCTTTCAAGTGCGTTCCTGAGAATGTTTCTATTGGTACTGTCTGTTATTACCAAGTGCAGCTGCTTGAGTAATGCTTCTCCCATGAAGCATTTCTACTGACTAGTAGTATGGAACCAAATTCTTACAGAAACAACATGAAGTAACTGGAATAGGTATCTTAAGTAGAGAAATGTGCAGTGTTGGAAATTCAGTTTGACTGAGAACACATGGTGATAGACTTGGTGCCTTAACTCAGATTTCTCAGTTAGAAACAAAGGACAAACAATTTCTTCCTGGCTATGTCAACTTCTATTTTTGTTACTTTTCTATTGATGTGACAAAACACCATGACCAAGGCAACTTAAAAAAAATGTTTAGTTGCTCTTATAGTTCTGGGTTAGAAGCCATGATCACAGAGCAAAGCACAGCAGCATCTCCTACCAGTGCCCTATGACCTCACACACTCCATAGCATCTCCCGTGACTGTCTGATAACTAGACAGGTGCACTGCTGTCCCCTTTCCTCAGAAGAGTAAGGTGGCATCTTTCACAAGAAAGATATTGGATCCTGTGTGACTCTAGCTTTTTCTTTTCTCAAGGCTGTAATTACTGGTGTTATTTTTAGGCACGTAAACTCTCATGTGCCTTGCCACTTATAGCAGTCCATGAATCACACACTTCTAGAATTCACAAACGCCATGGCAAGGAATGTTTCATATGTGTAGTGCAGGGGGAAGTCCAAGCACATGCTACCCCATCAGAGGAGGGAACAGGACCGCAGTAACTTAAAGGCTTGTGACAAGGTACATTCCTCAGTTGCTGGAGCTCATACGTGAAGAAATACTTAGTCAGGGAAAAGTACCTACTCACTCTAAGTTGTCATTAATTTTGAAAATCAGACACATCTACAGATATCAAGACAGTGTGTTAAAACATTACTACGTTTGAGGCAAAAGGGAATGTAAAAATCTCTTCATCCTTGAGACCCATTTTGTGATGCTGAAATACATTGTTTATTTCCATAATAGGCTTCTTTCTTCTTTAAAAAGCATTGAATTATTCCCTAGGATCCATGGTTACCATTGTGGTGCTCATAGTCTACCCTCTGGGCACAAAAATAAAAATTGTCTTGGCTTTGGAATAGAATGATCTCATTTTTCCCTGATAACATTGATTATCTCTTGCTGAACATAAACTTTATTGGCAAGAATACATAATCATTAATAGAGAAAGGAAGAGTATAAGAGAGAGGGAAGAAAAGGGAGCATGGGAAGAAACGAGGGTAGCTTTATACAACAATAAATTGTATCAAGGGCATTACTGTTGAAGTACTTCAAATAATTCTTATTAAATTTATTATAAATTGTAATATAGAGCACAAACCATAGGTCTGAAATCATGGTAGTTTATATCCATCACAGGTATTTTGCACTAATATATAGTTATTCATGCATGTTATAGTATTTTTGCCTTCTGCCTTTATTTTTAAATCATCGAAAATGCAAATCACTTGGGCACAGTTACGTTTGACTGAGAAGTGCAGGGGCTCATTTAAAGAAAACCCTTGAGCATAAACCCGCAGCAATTCACACCTGTCTATCTACAGAGTAATTCTTATAAAATGTAAAAGAGCCTCCTTTAGTATTACTATTGCTACTTTCTACTTTATATCTATGACCTGACCAGTGGTCTCTCTCTCTCCTACACTACCACAGGTCATTGAGACCAATGCTTTCCTACGACAAACTTCTGGCCCAAGGGTATTGACCTTTTTGCTATTGAAATCTTTAGATGATAATAAGAGTATGTGATGACATGACATTTACTGACATCGCTCGCAGAGGAGTGACATAGGGAAGCCATAGTGTGGCTCCATGACATGAGAGCTGACAGTGTGAGAATCAGGGAGGAACACCAGTTGCTAGAGAGAAATGTGCTTTCTTCTGCCTTTCTGTTCTACTAGAGTCCTCCGTGAATCATATGATGTTTACCCACACTGGGGACCAACGGACTTGCCTAAACCAGAAATCCTACTTTGGGAATTAAACCCATAAAATATATATACATACACATATATATATATACATATATATATATACATATATATATATATATATATATATATATATATATATATACATATATATGGCACATATATGCTGTGTGTGTGTATGTATGTATACAGATATAGATAGATAGATAGATAGATAGATAGATAGATAGATATGCTGGTACTACACTAGGAAGTATCTAATATGTATTAATATAATTAATAACATATAATACATATATTATGAATCAGACAATAAAAATATCTCCCATACAAAGACACACAATATACACATGATATATTTCAAGAAAGAGGTATGAGAGGGAAAAAAAGTTTGCATGGAAATATTGAGGAATAGAGCAGGTAAAACTAAATAGAAAAACCCCACAATTTTCACCCACTCTCTCTTCAGAAAACTCGCACATGGGCCTAGCAAGATGGCTAGAGGTTAAAGCACTGGCTGACTTTCTACAGAGCCTACGTTCTGTTCCTAACACACACATGACTGGTCACAACCTTCTGTAACTCCAGTTCCAAAGCATCTGATGCCCTTTTCTGCCCTCCATGGGCACTAAAAACACAGAGGGCACAGACATACACTTAGAACAATAGAAAATAAATCTTAAACAGGAACTCTCATACTCCTTTTGTCATGGATGAAAGCCCCAGAATATGCTATAATCATGTTTACTGAATGTTGTAGCAGATAGAGATAGCATGTGTGTCGACATGATAAAATCATGTTATAAAGTAATATTCTACTACTGAAAATTTTAATAGAATTCTTTTTTCTAAAGATTTATTTGTTTATTATGTATATGGTGTTTTTACCTGCCTGTTCCCCTGTACACCAGAAGAGGGCACCAGATCCCATTATAGGTGGTTGTGAGCCACCATGTGGTTGCTGGGAATTGAACTCAGGACCTTTGGAAGAGCAGCCAGAGCTCTTAACCTCTGAAGCATCTCTCCAGCCCATAAAATTCTTAAATGTGGTCATATACAGTAGGTAGGTAGATAAATGATAGGTAGAATGATAAACACAGGTAGCTATAAGATAGAATAGGTAAGTGATAGATGATAGACACAGACATGTACAGATACAGGTTTGTTTGATTTTTAACTGTGTGAAAGGATAATCTATAAAGATAATAAAATTGATTGTACCAATTATAAATATTTGAAAAGGAAAGATGTCAGAGAAGGTAGAGTTGGTCAGCTTTGTCACTGTATCTGTTTTATTGTTTTATATGTTTCCAATATTATAATGGGCATATTATCTTAAAACACAAATAAATATGTTGCAACAACAAATCAAATAATAGCTAAGTCAGAGTCCATGTCTTCAAGGCACAGTGGGGAAGGCTGTCTTTCTGTTTGCTCTCATGGGTGTGGCATGTTAATATCAAAGTCATGAATGAAGGAAGTGGACAACTGAAGGAAAGAGCTGTTTCTATTTAGTGTGATGGGGAAACTAACATCCCAATTTGATTCCATGAATAGTGAGGGTTTTATATTGTTTGAAAAATGAGGGAAAGTACAAAAAGGAAAAGGCAGAAAATTCTAGGCAGATAGAGAGAGAGCAAAAGGTAAGTGCATACAATCGTAAAATTACTTTAATATCTCCATTAAGGAGAGATTCAAATATATATTTTTTTAAGAAATGGCTGTGATTGTCCCATGGTTTTAAAGCTGGAATCCAACTTATTTTCTTTCTTCTGAAACCCACAGAAGTGTTAAAAAAATCTGGATGAATATAGAATAAAATATCTGAACTGAGAAAAAGATTGAAGCTGAAAACACAAAGACCTCCCAAAGATAATTAAGAAAATCCTGAATCTAAATATTTCAAATGGTTGTAACATTAATGTTTCTCAACTCTTAAGCCACTTAGTTGGTTGGCTAGCACATAGAGATGTGGTCCCAGCTGCCTGTGTGTAATTAACAGCTCAGTCTTCCATTCTAGTGACCATGGGTGTGAATAACTTGTGAATTCATATATGCTTCTAAATACACAGCAGAACCCATTTTCCAAGTGAACTCTGACAGTGGTATACAAATCAGTGAGAACAAACATGTTCCTAAAGGCTTAAAAGTGACGGAGAACAATTTCTCATGGTTCTGAACCTGAGGCCCTCAGTTAGATAATACGTAACTGAATAAGTGCTTTTCTGTCTGGTCCACAATCTGATGGCTGGCTAGCTCAGACCCCGGGAGACCCTGTCAATTTCCAAGCCAAGGTGACTTTAACAAAGCATAGGAAATAAAGTACTTTCCTTTGAATTCCTTCCTCGGCTTGTACAATTTATAATTTTATATTCTGTAAGCATAACTTGTGATTTTTTTTTTAAAAAAAAAAAGCAGTTTTCTTTCATTTAGAAATATAAAACAAATCCACTTTCTCTGGAACTGAGAGGACCTGTGGATGTTTCTGGTGGTTTATTGGTAATCAGATGGGATTCAGCTAATTGAATGTTCAGTGCTTGAGCAAACAGAAGGGGAGAATGTTCCTTAGTTAGGGTTTCTATTGCCGTGTTGATAACCAGCTTGGGGAGGAAAGGGTTTATTTCAGTTTATAAATCTCAGGTCACACAGAAGCCATGGAAGAGAGCTGCCAACTGCCTTGCTCATCCGGATTTCTTACGTAACCCAGGACCATCTGCCCATGGGCAGCAGTGACCACAATAAGTGGGGCCTCCCACCTCAATCATGAATCAATAAAACCACCAAAGGCCAATCTGGTGAGGGCATTTTCTCAATTAACGTCTCCACTTCCAAAATGATGCTATCTTCTGTTTAGGTTGATGTAAAAAGTAGCCGCCACACTTGGTGCAGTCCTTCTTATTTTTTCCATCTTTGTTTTTGGCGGGAGCTCACACGGTAGGCCTGCCCTCATCTATGCAGATTGGACTGGCCTCCAGATCGCTGAGATGCACCTGTCTTTGCCTCTAAATCCTGGGATTAGAGGTGTCTACCACCATGCCAGTCCAGCCTAGTCCTTTTTACAACCATGCTGACACAGAAAACCAGAATGGCCTTCTGGGCTGCATGGCAGGACCAGAAGAGATGATTGAGGACTCTTAGCAGAGCCTGTGCCTTACACATTTAATGTCATGCCTTTGGAGCTGAGTGTCCAAATTATGTGAAGAAAGACAGTACTGGGTGTGTCTGTTTAACCCACGGAACAGGACATCAGAAACACATCCATGATCCTCTAAGCATTAGCCCTCCGTTTTATGCCTAACCAGACGCTTTTTATTTTAATTGGTGATTTTTGAAGAGATTAACTGCTCTGATAAATTTTACACTCCAATGAGAATTTATTATGGAGGAATGAATGTTATTTTTGCTCCAAAGAGTCTCACTACCTGAGAATAAGTCCCCCTCTGCATGGAGACGGGAATGAATGTGATTTGTCACTGTCAAAGCGATGTGCACAGAAGCAATGGTGCAGTAATTACAGCCCTGGTCTCAGGCTCCACTACCCCTCACACCTGGGCCGGGGAGACTCTGATCTCAGTTTTCTCTGGAGCGCTGGCATGGCTTTGCGTCTGGAGACCCAAACAGCTTGACAGAGGGTAATTGGATCACCTTTGAAAAAGCTAGACCTCAAAGAGACACGAATTGCCATTTTATAGAAACTGAATTTCTGTGTGCCAAGGTGAGACCCGGGGGAGAGGGTGGGGCTAGGTGTCACCGTGGCATAAAGGATGAGCTCCGTGCCTGATGATGGTGTCAGACACCGGGGTAGCAGTTCACTGAACACTTCTCAACACGGGAGTTCTAGTTCAACAGAATGAGCTGTATGCTGTTGAAAAACCACTACTAGGTAAGAAAGGAGCAGTGGGGGAGGCAGTGCTTTTCTTCAGTAACAGGAAGTTAAAATTGCCCCGCAGCTTTCTGATTATTCTTCAGGGTTTTCCTTCGCTGATGGGTGCTGAGGCTTTCTCTCGTTGCCCTTCTGCATCGTGCACTTCAAACCTAAGCCACCTGAGCCTCCTGAATGCAAGAAGCATTTAAAGTTTTGTCCCTCTTCTCTCCCACTTCCTATAGTGGTGGCAATTTCCTCCTCCTTTCCCATTTTCCAGCTTAGTGAACCATTATCTTTTTTTAAAAATCTAACCTTTATTTTCTTTTTTACATTTATTTTAAATTTATATATTAACTTTACATCCCCATCAAAGTCCCCTCCCTCCTCTCCTCCTGGTCCCTCTCTTCCACCCTCTTCCCCCTGTTCCCCTCCCCTTGTCCTCAGAAGAGGGAGACTGTTAATTGTCCCTGAAAAGCTTCTGGAATTCTGAGAGGGGGAGTGGCAGCATGTCCTGGACACTCTTGCAGCATCGCTAGGTGCCTATCCTAGGGTAGACTGTGGTAAGTTTGTTGAGTTCCGAGAAGAGGCTGGTCTTCTCAGAGGTAAACCCTCTGTGTTGCCTGAGGCACGCTTCCTGCGAGCCCTTCCCAATTACTTTCTCAGTGGCGCCCCCTGGTGTTTCTGAAAACACACACACACACACACACACACACACACACACACACACACACACACACACACACACACACCTCACTATCATCAAGCTTCCTCTTCAGCAATGCCAGGGAGCTCTTCTTTTCACATTTACCCAGGATCAACTCAGTCTTTTCTCTCAGTGTCACACTTGACCTTAAGTCAATGGTGGTGTGCCCCTCTCTAAATGAAGCCTGTTGAGTACCTGGGGGCATCTGAGATGTCACCCTCCTTTTAATACCCTCATATTATCCTGAGCAGAAGGGGTTAACAGGATGTAAGACTGCTGGGTCAGAGAGAACAGACTTTATGTCTCCTAGGGCAGTTTGGGCAGAAAGTCAGCATGGTGGTATTGGTTTCCTTTACTTCCCAAGAATCAGAGGGGTGGAAAGTCGGTCCCTGAATCATTCATATAGTACATTAGTTCATGCTGACAGGGAGAGATGTTTGCTTATCTTTCCATCCCTGACAGGAACACTTGCATTCAGGCAGAGCAGCTGCCAGTCTAGGTATAACTGTTCTGTTTCTGTGTAGGGGTAGCAACACCCAAGAAAGTTCTAGACTTCTGACACCTCAGACTTGTTCTCTCTCTTCTAGTCCTTGCTTTTCTTTTTTCAGCCATCTTTTGTATTGACTCTTCCTTCGCAGTTACAATACAAGGTGAGCAATGTCAATCAAGCTCATCTGCAATTTGACATCAATTAAATTATATCCTTAAAGCCCTCATAGGGGAATGTTTTTCTTTGGACACTTGTAACTTCTGGTGTGTTAAATACAGTATACTTGTGTGTGGCGTGTGACGGTTGGTTTTTTGTGTCAACTCTCCACAAACTAGAATCTCTTGAGTAGAGTCTCTTCAGCCTCTGCTGAAGAAGTGTCCTGACTGGCTTGATTGATGTTGGAAGACACACCTAGATTGTGGGTCATAGCCCAGACACAAATGGTGTCACAGAAGGTACATCATCTCTCCTTGTGATCACTTGGCTTGCCTTCTTACCCTGGACTAATTTGCCCTGCTGCTGCTGAGGGAGAGGAGGAGGAGGAGGAGGAGGAGAGGAAGAGGCTGAAGAAGTTGATGATAATGTTTCCTCTTCTGATGTCAGAACCAACGTTTCCAAGCTCTGATCAGCTTTGATTGTAGACTAGAAAACAGTAACTCCAGGAGACTTCCAGGCTTCTGGTGCCATATTGAGACTGCCACTGCCACTAGTGGTTGTCGCCCTCACCTCTGCCTAGTGAGAGACAGCCAGTGTGGGATTACTCTGAGTACTGAGGCAACCAGCCTCAAGGACCAAAAGACTACCAGGTTCTCAGCTCTTGGGTGTAATTTTGCTGTAGTTATTTTAAGGTATGTGTGTGTGTATTCGTGTATTCATATATATACACGTACATATATATGTGTGTATATATACATATATGTACGTGTATATATATGTTCCTTTTTCAGTAAGGCCATATATCTGAGGGTAAGGCAAATGCAAGGAAACAGAATCAGCCTAGCTGTCCATCAACAGAGGAATCAAAAAGGAAAATGTGGTATGTATAAACAATGAATTTTATTCAGCTATGAAGAAAAATACAATTATCAGGAAATGGATAGAGTTGGAAAATATCTTATTAAGTAATGTAACACAGAGTGAGAAAGATAAATACCATGTTCACTCTCATAGATGGGTCCGTCTTCTATGTTTTCGTTCCATTGTTTGCACCATTATTTTTATTTATTTCTACGTGTGTGCCTCTCGGTGTGGGTATTTTCACGTCAGTGCAGGTACCTACAGAGGCTCAAAAACAGTATCATATACCCCAGACCTGAGGCTTAGGTAGTTATTAACAGTCCCATCAACAGGTAACGGAACTCAGGTCTTCTGAAAGAGCAGCAAGCATTTCCAGCCCCGACCCGGGCCTAATTTTTATACACATGTATCTGTACTGTGGTGAGTGTCAGTAGATGTCAGGAAACTAAATGAGGCCAATAGGTGATGGGAAAGAGGTCTCAAGGAAGGAGGATGGGGAGAGTGAGAGAATAGATGTGACATGAAGTTGGAACAGAGACTCTGTGGAACAGAAGGCACCAGCGGATGGGGCATGGTGAGAAGGGCGTAGTCTCCCCGTGCTCCAGGTGTTGAGAGTTGAACATAGTGTACTCATGACCTAAAGCTTTAGCTTGCCAAAGCTGTGTTTTCAGCATCACCCTGTGGCTTTTGCTTTTTTTTTTTTTCCTCTTCTCACTTATTCTGACATGTGGAATGAGATTTTGGAGACAGCATAGTAGAAGGGTTTTTATCCTGTCTCCTCCATGGAGGAGGTTATGCTTTTTAATTTTTTTTTTTCTGATCAGTAACTGCAGTTCTAAAGTTTGATACCTGGCCTTATACTGGAATAATTGTGCTGCAATCAATAACTGCAGTTCTAAAGTGTGAGACCCAACCTTATATTATAATAACTGTGAGGCAACGGCGTAAACTGCTCCCATCTGAGCTGTCTATTTTCCCTTCTGATGATGAAGAATAGGTGTTGGAAAATACATTAAATACAGGTTCTCAATGATTTGATGGGCAAATTCTATTAGAAACAGGCAATTTATAAGAGTGGCCAGCTGAGAAGTGAGGACTAATCTTAGCTATGGTAACAGACTCTTTTGTGGTACTTTCTCTAGGCCAGATGTTCAGTTCTCTTGAAAATCATACAAGGAAGATAGCTATTTACTATTATCTCCGTAATGCACACGAGAAGATGTAGGTACAGGCAATCAAAGCAATGTGTGCTGAAAAGAGACTGGGTAGTAGTCAGCATCCATTCCCAATGATCTGTTCATATGTTCATATATTTCACATATATTTATATATGTTCATATTTACATTCACATATTTAAAGCTGACTTTATACATATACACATACATATGTATATATTATATATGCTTTATACATATATATGTAGGTACACATAGGTATATGTGTATACATATATGTACATGGATATATATGTGTTTATGTAAATATATATGTATACACACACATTCAACAGAATGGCACAGGCCAGCTATATTATAATCCTTCATATATGTAATGATAGTATGGCTTCTATAACCTTGAACTATTTATTACACCTCAGTTCTTTTTTTTGTTGTTGCTGTTGGTTTCTGTGTTTTTTTAATGACACTAACATGCAGTATTTACTACAGCTTTGTGAGATTTTTACATCAGAAGGCATAGTGTCCCTCCTTATTCTTTTGCCCAAGTTTGATTTGACTTGTCAAGGTATTTTGTTGTCTCATTCACATATTAATTATCTTTTTTCAAAAAATTATAAGGAATGTCACTAGAGTTTTGAAAAACTGCTTTTATCATTACTTTTTTTTGAGTTTTTTTTCCTCTTTTTTTTTTATTAATTTATTCTTGTTACATCTCAATGTTTATCCCATCCCTTGTATCCTCCCATTCCTCCCCCCCCCCATTTTCCCATTATTCCCCTTCCCTATGACTGTTCCTGAGGGGGATTACCTCCCCCTGTATATTCTCATAAAAAAATATGGAACGCTTCACGAATTTGCGTGTCATCCTTGCGCAGGGGCCATGCTAATCTTCTCTGCATCGTTCCAATTTTAGTATATGTGCTGCCGAAGCGAGCACTACACCTCAGTTCTTAAGCTGTAAAAGATATATCCTCAGTGTGATGTCATTGGGCTGAGGGAGGACAACCCAAGACAGTTCAGTAGAGCCACACACCTGCCAGGTGTCATCATCACAGCTGTCAATGTCAAGGCTCCTTGCAGCAGGCATGGGTTTATGTTCCCTAGCCCCCAACCCTGACTGCAGAGTTTCAAATTGTGGTGCCTCAGGATTATTTTAATTCCTCCTTCAACTTAATTCATTTCTTTCTGTGGAGGTGTTCTAATATTTTATCTTCAGGTAGACATATTGTAGACATGTCTATCACATAGAAATGACGTCTGTGCCTACTCATATGTACTAGTTGTACAAAAATGGTTCCATTTCCATATTATCCTCTATTTTATCTATTATAATATAGTCTCTGTTCAGGGACTAAAAGGACTCAGCATATTTTGTCCTTCTGTTACTATTATTGAAAATCTAGATGTGGATGAGGCAAAAGGTAACAACACATTACAAGCCAGATCCTTAAAATTTTCCTATTCTGAATTATCTACTCACTGCCTCTCTGCTCTCATCCCTTACCTAAAGTCATTTTATTTGTTTTATTTAATTGTTTATTTTTTACTATTATTATAATTTATTCGCATTACATCTAGATTGTAATCCCTCCACTCTTATCTTCCTATTCCCACCCACCCTCCTTTTCCCCCCATTCTCCTCCCCTAGACCTCTGACTGGTGTTGGTGTCCGGTGACCTCCTCCCCCATTGTCTGACCACAGCCTGTCAGGTCTCATGTGGATAGTCTTCATCCCCTTCCTCTGTGTTCCCACAGCGTCTCTCTGCTAAGATGCAGTGATCTTCTCAGAGGCATCCCCCCTGTGCCCCACAATTGGCTACACCTGAACACGGGGCTCTAGGTCCTCTGCTTGCATTGTCCTTAGTTGGTGCATCAGTTTGTCCAGGCCCTCCCTGGGTCCAGATCCGCCACCTTGTGGATCACCTGACAGCTGCTCCCCACCCCCGACACACACACACACACACACACACACACACACACACACACACACACACACACACACTGTCATTCCATCCCCCAACTCTTCCATACAACTTGCAGCTCTTGGCCTAGTCTGGTTGCAAGTCCCAGTATCTGTCCCGACTCCCCGCTGGGTGGAGTCTGTCAGAGGACATCTATATTGGGTTAATATCCACTTATAAGTGATTACATACCATGTGTGTCTTTCTGGGTCTCGGTTACCTCACTCAGGATGATCTTTTCTAGTCCCATCCATTTGCCTGAAATTTTCAAGATTTCCTTGTTTTTAACAGCTTAGTAGTATTCCATTGTGCAAATGTACCATAGTTTCTTTATCCATTCTTCAGTTGAGGGACACCTTGGTTGTTTCCAGATTCTGGCTATTACGGAAACGGCTGCTAAAATACATTTTATTAATTCTTTGAGAATTTCATGCATGTACATGAAGTGTTTTGATTATAGCCACCCCCACCTCCATCTCCTCCAACTCCTCCTGGAACCCACCCCACAGCCAACTGTGAGCAAATAGTGCTGGCAGTGAGTTAAACCTGTGTGTGGGTATAGGGTTACTCACTAGAGCCAGGACATTTGTCACTAAGCTGAAACTTTAGCAAGCCAGGTATGATTTAGTAACCTGAGTGAATACGAAGGAATACCAGTGCCTCAGTTTATTCCCACGGCACAGCCTCCACGCAGGAGCCACAGATTCTGTATTGAGCAAGTAACAAGCCAAAGAATTTCACTTGGTCCATTTATTCCAGATAAGGAGTGTAATTATGTAATTAAAAGTCATTCGAACTTTACAGGGATTTAGACGTACCTTCAATCCTACTTATTGCATTTACTTTTCAGATCCCATTTTTATTTTTTTTAACTTCTTTTGTGAGTGCATAGTACATGTATGTATGTGTGCACATGTGTGTGTGCAGGTATGCTCACCCCTGAGGAGAAACACAGACTTATGTAAGGATGGCTTTCTTCGGATGCTTTTCCATATTAGTAATTAATTTATTTGTTATTTTGAGACAAAGTCTCTCACTGAACCTGCAGCTTTCTATTTCAGCTGGGCTGACTGCCCTGTAATATTCTCGTATCCTTCTGTCTCCAACTCCAAATCCTTGAGTTAAAGGCCAGCACCATGTATGCCTGGCTTTTATTTTACATGGGCTCTAAGAATCTGTGTTCAGGTCCTCATGTTGGTGCAGCAAGTCCTTTACCCTCTGAGCCATTTCCAGGGAGCGCAGAATGGTCTTTAAATCTCAAGTTCAGTTCTTCTCACCTGTGTGACCTTGGAGGTTGAAAACCCTGACCCTCGGTATCTTCACCTGTGAATAAGAATATCCATGCTGCGCTGTGCGTTTATTATGAGGGTGGAGTGAGGTGAGGTGCAGGCCTCGGTAAGTAGCAAAGCTTATCACTACTGTTGCTATAGTTACTCATGTTATAGCATAGCCAAGAGCCAGCCCCATGAAGGACCCATGGGTCTGAGTAGTTAGGCATAGCTGGCCATTGAGTCTCTACCGAAGCCTCTAAATAAATGCCTATGCTCTGCTTTAAATTCCATGTCACTCGGGGGACTATGAGAACTAGAGGTCTGAAGAGATAGCTCAGCAATTAAGAGCACTGGCTGCTCTTCCGGAGGACCTGAGTTCGGTTCCCGGTACCCACATGGAATCTGTAACTCCAGTTCCAGGGGATCCAATGCTTCTCCTGGCCTTTTTGATTATTGCATGCATGAAGTGCACAAACATACATGCAGGAACCACTCACAAACACATAAACAATAAACTAAATCCTAAAAAAAAAATGTAAGGTAAGGAGGGAATGGTGAGCCTACACTTCAAATCTATATTTCTATTTTTATTGGAAAAGGAAAGCTCCTTGCTCCCCCTCTCTTGTTCTTTTGTTTGTTTGTTTTTGTTTTTAGACAGAGTTTCTCTGTGTAGTCTTGGCTGTCCTGGACTCCCTTGTTGACTAGGCTGGCCTCAGAACTCACAGAGACGTGGCTGCCTCTGCCTCCCTGAGTGCTGGGATTACAGGTGTGCGCCACTGCACTTAGCTCAGCTTACTCCGTTAAAAACAATATTAGAAGTTCATGCCACATTATTTTGTTGGATATAAATTATATGTAGACAAAGACTACTTGATATTAATTTTCAAAAAGCATGGCCTCAAGTATGTTTTTGTGGTGTACTCACTTAATATATTAGAAAACACCTGTACAGAATACTAGAACATTCTGAAGGTGGCTAAGGATGGGACTCAGAGCTCTGTGTATGCTAGATAAATGCTAAACCAATGAGCCACACTTTGACCACTTCAGAACATTTCTCCTGTGCATAGAACTTTAACGAAAGAAGTCTAAGGTGAATTCTATTCAATCAAAAATTTTAGCCATGTCTCCCTAACTGTATAGTAGCAATTTAGAATAGACCCTTGAGTTGTCAGATATTTGATACCTTCTCAGTCCTTTGAACAAGTCAGTGTGTGTGTGTGTGTGTGAGTGTATGAGAGAGAGAGAGAGAGAGAGAGAGAGAGAGAGAGAGAGAGAGAGAGAGAGAGAGAGAGAGAGAGAGAGAGAGAGAGAGAGATTCCTTCTCCAACATGGACATCACCCAAGTGATTCTTAGAAACACTATTATGCCAACTCAATTCTACTATAATCATGAATACATCTGAGGTAAAAGAAGCATACTTAATGCAAAGGAAGTCCACCCACTCATGTTTCAAAACTGCCTGGTAACTGGTTTAAAAGAATACCTGTTGATGCCTTAAGTCCCCTTTTATTGATTGTATTAGTCACTGTATCCTGTTTTTCCTGTAATTGCTGTGCTATCTACTTACTTATTATACACATGAAAATTAAGGACCTCGAGGTACCAGTTTTAAGGCTTAGAGTTTAATGGTCATTTATTGAAAAAGCAAACTACTTCTCATCACTTAGTCTAATAGTGTATTTAAAAGAACTGCTAATGAGTTCTATAATACACATTAAGGACAATTATTTGGAAACCCATCTTGGATTAAAAGCAGAGAAACTAAACAGATGTTCTTAGCAGCCAAGTAAGGAGGACTGAGGTCCACTTTCTGGTGCCTTTTAACAATATAGTCAATCTCATAATTAAGTTTGGGGACTGTCTTCTCAAAATATCCCCATGCCTTCATTCACAATAACTCAACATAGGAATTTGGTGACTGCATTTGGGATTTCTTTTCCATACACTTAGCTATTTTGATGTCAGCCAATCTCCCAAACTGAAAGCGCATAGATTTTACTTAGTAACTCCCAAGACTTTTCAGAGAAATGATGTCTAGAAGTTGTTTGTCTGTCCAAAATAGAAAGGCTGAAAATTAGTTTAAGTAAATTCTTTGTATCTTAGATTGAGTTTCATGGGCTGGGGATGTAGTTCAGTAAGTAGAAGGCTTTGCTTGCCTAGCATGAACAACGTTCTGGGTTCAGTTCCCCCAGGACTGCATAAACTGGTCATGTTGGCACACCCATGATCCTAGCACTAGGAAGACAGAGGCAAAAAAAAAAAAAAAAAAAAAAAAAAATCAGAAATTCAAGGTCCTCTTCAGCTGCATAGTAAGTTCAAAGCCAGCCTCCGTTTCCTGAGACTCCTTTCCAAAAACTGAGCTCATGTTTTTCATTTACTCCCAGTGATGGGTGTTTAAATTGTCCTTCAACCATAGTCATGATTTCACTAATGACAGGACATATTCGCAGACGTGGACACTCAGGGAGTATTGTCATTGGACACACATTCTGAAGAGGTTTTAGTGCTTGTTTTGTTTGTGTGTGGTTTTTTTGTTTGTTTGTTTGTTTTTTGTTTTTTGTTTTTTCTTGAGACAGGGTTTTTCTGTGTAGCCTTGACTGGCCGGGACTTGCTTTATAGGCCAGGCTGGTCTCAAACTCATAGTGATCTATCTGCCTTGCCTCCCTGAGTGCTGGGGTTACAGGCATGCACCACTGTGCCTGGCTATGAGGGGTATTTTTAAAGATATAGATTGTATAGCCTAATACATGTGTGTACACATGAAAATGCTCTGAGGGCCAGGACGACATGGCATCCTATGGGCTGCTGTGAGTGTGTATGGTGTACTGTTTTATAGTAATTTGTTGTATTCGAACATATTAATTATAAAGAATGGGTTCCATTATGACATTTTATATGCATATATAATGTAAAAAGGGTAATTACAGGCAGGGAGGCAAATTGTAATTGTTTCGCACGCTCAGAAGTAGCTGCTCCTTATAAATATTTCAGTTTGCATTACATAGCTTGAGTCTTACAAAATTTCCTTTAATATGAAAGAAGTTTAAAAAGTAGCACTGTTTAGTTGTTCTTTCTTATAGAAATCAATGAAGGACAGGCGAGTTCTCTGTGTGGTAATATATGCATGAAAAGGGCAGAGCAGGCATATATCCCCCACTCTACATTTCAGGTAATCTGCACAGAAATTCTGCAAACGTGTTTACTTCCCCTACTTTTGGTAGTTTGTTAAGACTGCTGGAGTAAGGGACAGGGCTATCATGTAAACCCTTGCCACTAAGCCAGCGTCCCTTTGTCCTTTGTGCTCTGGAATGATTCAAAGAGGAGAGAATATTCCTACCACAGAGGGCTTGCATGCTTCTGAACATTTACTAAGGACCCAATGTCTACAAGTCACCCACAGCCTCTGGGCTTCCCTCTGGTGTTCCTCGATGAAGTATAGGATTTGCACCTTCTGAGTGAACAGTGAGCCTTCCGCTTGAAATACACAGGGTTGGTTTTAAAGGCTTGAAGATAAGGTGGCTTTTTGCTACAGGACTTACTTGTCTAATTGTGTTTTGTTACTTTGCCATAGCTGCTCACTAAGAGAGACTGTGGAGATATGGGTTGTTTCTGGTTCCTCTGAGTCAGCCCACCACCTTGTTTTTCTTTTTTGGAGCATTCTAATTCATATACAGCAGAGTTGATCCTTTGCACTAAAGACATCTGAAAGAGTATCAGAGTGCCAAGACATAATTTGAACAATGAGCAAATAAGGTAACTTGAAGGATTTTGCAAAGTTTAGAACCACCACATTTAACCTGGCATGGGGTAGGAGTATTTTTTTTTTCTGGTCATAAACCCTTTAGGACAGGAAACAGATCACCATACCCACAACATTCTGAGGCCCTGGCCATCTAACAGAAGAAACAACTCTACATGCTTCTACCCCACACTCCACATATCCTGGTTCCATGTACCAGAAAAGATTATTCCTTATGAAACTGGCTGATGATTGCAATGCCTCTCTGCACCTCAGTTTTAGCACCATAAGCAAAGTGGACAGTTGAGTTTTTGTATGTGTGATTTGGAGGATTGTACTGAGCCCAGGGCCTTGTGAGTGCCATGTGAGCTGAGCTACATTCCAAGACCTTGGAAGATAGTAGTAGTGATAACAGCAGTGGTGGGAATGGTGGCAGGAGTGGTAGTGATGACAGTGGTGGTGGTAATGGTGGTAGTGATGACAATAGGGGTGGTAGTAATGACAGCAGTAGTGGTAATGGTGGCAGCAGTGGTACTTTGGTAGTTTAGAAATAGGGACTTATGTAGCTTGCATTGGTCTTCAGCATACTGCTATTTAGCCTAGACTAGAATGTTGGAAGTACAGATGGACACCATCACGCATAGCAAAAAAAAAAAAAAAAAAAAAAAAAAAAAAAAAAAATATATATATATATATATATATATATATATATATATATATTATCTTGAACAAAAATAACTAGTGTCTTGTTGCAGAGTGTGAGGCCCCTTAGCTCCACCCAGGTGTCTGTACTAACTTAGTTACTTTATAATTGATTGACTTTTCTTTGTATGCACTAGCCTAGAACATGACTCAAGAGTTCAGAAGCCTATCTCTTTGCATGTTAGGAGTCTAAGTAACCGCTATGAAGAAAAATATGAGCAAAGTGGAGCTAAGTTTGCCACACCTTTTTGTCTGTCTCTTTACGAGTAAAGCTTCCAGGCACAGGCAGTTGCCAGCAGCGTTTGATTCACCACTTGCCACGTCATCCTTGGGCGTCCTTTGTTAAGGCCACACCTTTCGGTAGGGAGAGCTACCAAGAGGCTCACAGCCAAGGTGAAGATGACAGTCCATGATCATCTTATGTTTCCCAAATTCTCACCCAAAAACCTTTGAAAAACAAATATTTCTTTGAAGAGGATGCAAATTTCTAAAAATGGACATGTAAAATGAATATTTCCACACAATAAAGTATTATACTGCAGTAACATCTAAGGAACTACTACTGACAAACACTTAGTGCAGTTGAACTTAAAAGCATTATGCTGGGTAGTCACAAGAAAACCACAGTTACATTTACATTCAATGTCTAGGATAGACAACTCTATAAAAGATATAAAATAGCTATACAGTTGCTAATGGCTGTGAAAGGAGTGGCATGAAAGTGACATTTTACTGACAATTGATAGTTTCTTCTAAGAATAAAATAATATTCCTATATTGTTCTCTGTGCCTTTCTATATTGCGCTCTGCCTTAACGTTATGAGCCAGGGTCCTTCGAAGAACCAGCCTCACCATTTTGGCTGTGTTAGGTGACCAGAGTGCTCTCAGGACCTGCCCACCCCCTCCCTCCAACTCTGGAGTTATATAGACAAGCAGCCATGGCTGGCTTTTTTGTAGGTGGATGCTGGGAATTTGAACTCAGATCTTCCAGCTTGTAGCAAGTTGTCTTACCTACTGAGCTACGTCCCCAACTTCTCTTACCCCTTTACTTGGGTACGCACAGAGCAGTATGTTCAAGCAGATTGATTCCAAATAAGCACCCAGATCCCCTTCACAAAAATTATTTTTAGACTCCCAGTAAAGTTGATTGTATGTTCCAAATAATCACCCAGATCCCCTTCACAAAAATTATTTTTAGGCTCCCAGTAAAGTTGATTGTATGTATGGTTAGTTAAAATATCTAATTTTTTTTTTTTTTAGAATTGTCTATAGCTTTTTTTTTTTCTACTGTGTGCCTTACCACAAGTAGCTCAAATAACTCTTTCAAAAACATTTCAAATGTATTTTTAAAATATTGACAAAAGGAAGCGGAGAAGTCTGACAGCCCTGAGTGTAAATAAAACTTGCATTTTGTATGATTGCTACAATTAATTTTGAAGCAATGACTGTATACAAATGCAATATCATCCCCAAAATTCAAGAGTGTTCCAGAACGGCTGACAACATGACAGCATGTCGACACTGATGGAAAAGTTTTCCTGTTAGTATCATTAACCCAAACCATTAATCAGAGAAAGTGTAATGTTTTGAGAAGATAAATTGGGTCCAGGGTTCTGCTTGTAGCACAAGTCCTTTGCTTGCAGAAAGAAGACAAGACAAATTTCCCCCCTTTGAAAGCATTGTAGGGATCAGCATCTGATACTGCCAAATTAAGGGTTCTTGTCATAGCTCCCATGGGCAGATGGCTGAATTGTTCAAAGCAGCTGAAAGGAGCTGGTTTTCTTCAAAAATAAACCCTAAGTATATGTTTGGTCATAAACAACATTCAAATGTCGAAATTTTAAATGCAGTTTGACATCCTGCTTTTTAATGAACTGTTCATAGGAACCATCTTTATAAGAATATAAGACACAGAGAAACTTTCCTAGCACCGAAAGTGCTAGGATACCTCCTGGCTAAAGTCCCTTCTGTCATCTAGCCTTCTGCCAGTGGGTGTTCCTGGTGGCTGCACAGCACGGTGCTGTCTCCTTACTGTGGCATTTGCCTATCTGGGTAGTCTAAAGTGTTGTCTGGAATTAATGTGCAGAAACCTAAAACTGTGCCTACATGATGTAGATTTGATCCTGACAGCCATCGCCAGTTCTTCTTATGTATTCTCAGTTAAATTCACAGTTCAAACTTATTTTTTAATCCGATACAACATTTGTCATTTATCTCACACAGGTTGCTACAATCTGTAGTCTGATTAAATTTATTTTATATTACACTGTTTGAGTAGACCGTAAGGCCAACCTCTTTCTCATATCAGATTTTCATTACACTCTCTCTCTCTCTCTCTCTCTCTCTCTCTCTCTCTCTGTGTCTGTCTCTCTCTCTCTGTCTCTGTCTCTCTCTGTCTCTGTCTCTCTCTCTCTCTTTCATTGAGTTGCTTGACTAAATAATCCATACTATGAAACAGAGAAAATAGTATATTGTCTATGAAACTTCACAGTTTATATATATATACACACACACATATGTATGTATGTATGTATGTATGTATGTATGTATGCATGTATATAAACTTTGAAGAATATTTTAGTTTAAATTATTGAGGAGATCAGATTTCTGGCTGAGATTTATTCCTACCCTTTTTGCACTAACACCAATGAGTACATAAGGACAAGCGGAGAGACAAGGCAGCACCATGAGAGTGTAATGTTAAGAGTCCCAGCACAGAGGCAGCACTGCTAAGCATGCAGGGTAGGTAGTGTCTGAGTTCCCTGGGGACAGCGTGTTTCCATCTGCTTCAGCCAAGTGCAAGAAGGAAATATTACAAAGAGCTTGTCCAGACACAATCATGTAAAACGCATTTTACATGAAGAGAAAGGAGCTTGCGTTACAAGAAAACATCACCACTTTTAATGTCTCTTCATTACCAATCATTGTCTCAATATCTTGTTTTTGTTGTTGTTTGTTTTTCTGTGTCTTTAGCAAATCTTCGTATGTAGAAAGGAAAAGTTAGTCTAAGTTCTTTACATCAGCGCCAGTTGCTGAATTAATGTTCTTCCAGGAAATTCTCCTACTAGGTTTCTATAGTTTCCCTCTGTCCTTGTCCACAAAACAACTCTGCTTAGGGCTCTTTAGCTCATCACTTAAATCAGAACAGATGACCATGGCACAGTATCTGCCTCCTATGGCATACTTACCACTCGAGACAGGCCTTCTGCTTCATTCATTCACTCGCTCACATTGGGCTGCATGATGGCTCAGCAGTTAAGAACACTTGCTGCTTTCTTGGAGGACCAGAGCTTATTTCCTATCACTGTTATATAGCTCAGAATGACCTGAAATTCCAAGAGCAGGAGATTCAACATCCTGCTATGATCTCTAGGGGCACCCAAACTTTCAGTTGTACACAGACAGACAGACAGACAGACAGACAGACAGTTAGATAGATAGATAGATAGATAGATAGATAGATAGATAGATAGATAGATAGATCCTTCAAAAAAAGAATTCCCTAAGCATCTACCAAGTGCTGCTCCTTGTGATAAGCCCTGAAAACACAACTGAGGAACAGTGCCTGGCTCATGAGCACATCTGATAAAAGGCAACAGTAGATAGATCGTGTTAAAAACAAAACAAACAGAAACTCTCTAAATACAACCAGCTTTCCCCAGCTCCTTCCTGGACTCATTTGGCATCCTTGAACTTGCCTACTCAGGTATCTTAGGGAGAACTCTATACCATCTGTTCAGGGAAGAAGATGAGCCTGCACAAAAGTTATGCCTTCTTGTCCCACCAGCTGCCATCTCCTGCAGCCCCAGGTCCCCACCCCATCACCATCGCAAATTGTTCTCCAGCTTGAAGACCTGGAGCCCCAAATCCCTCCACTTTTATCACTTACTCATACAGCACTGGTCTAACAGTACCCTCCACGGAACTTTTTTTTTTTTTTTTTTTTTTTTTTTTTTTTTTTTTTTTTACTTTTTTCTTTTTTCTATTAATTAACTAATTAATTACTTTACTCTACATCCTGATCAGAACTTCCCTTCCCTCCCCTCCCCCACCATGTGCGCCTTTCCCTTTGTCCTCAGTAAAGGGAAGACCTCCCATTGGTATCAACACCTTGGCATATCAAGCTGTAGGTGGATTGGGCACATCTTCTTCTCTTGAGGCTAGACAAGGCCATCCAGTTAGAGGAAAGGGATCCAAGGGCAGGCAACAGAATCAGAGGCAGCATCTGCTCCTACTGTTAGAGATCCACATGAGGACCACGCTGTTACATATGTATAGGGGCTTACACCAGTCCCATGGATGCTCTCTGGTTGGTGATTCAGTCTCTGTGAGCCCCTGTGGGCCCAGTTTAGTTGATTCTGTAGGTTTTCTGATCCAGATAACTTTATTTCACCTTCCCATTACCAAAAGTTTCTGTTACAAGCTTTTAGCCATTAAGCAGGGAAGTTTGCAATGTTAAGCCATAGGTCACTTTTCAGCACTTATGATGCAATGAGTGTAGGATAAAATCTTGATTTCTTCTTTCATTCAACTCCTTTAAAGGACTAAAAGGCTTTTCACTATGTCAGAGGAAAGGACTTTGGCTCCAGAGTCCTGTTTCTGTGGGCTTCACAGCTCTGGCTTCTCCTCCCTTGGTGCTCAGTGTGAAGCCTCTCCCAGATCATTGTGCAAAGGATGGAGAATGTGGAAACATCATCCATTCCTTATGTGAGCTTTCCCCTTTGCTCACTTCAACTCTACCTTCCTTGGGGTACCATTTGTGTCTAGCCTCACACTCCCAGCATCCTTCTCCACTACACCCAGCCCCTGCCTCATCTCACAATGTTGTTCATCATTTTAGGGATGTGTTGTTCTGTACCTAGCTCCATGAGGACAAGAAGAATGCCTTCTGTTGTCTGTCTTTTGAGCACACAGCACAGCGACCATATATCTCAGAAATGATGAGCACTCGGCCTCCTCTCAAAGCATCTTCCTTTCATTTCCCAGCTCTTCTGTGTAGACATCTGTGTTGTCAGTTGGGGGGGCGGTCAGCATGAATGGGTGACTGAATCCCAAGGAAGTAACTTAAACTCACAGGGAGTTAGATTTGTAAATGGCAATCCAATCACGTGGACCACTTAACAAGAGGCAAATAACTGTAATGCTTTCATGGATGCTCTTGCAAAGCTCTCTGGATGTGCAAGGGTTGTATTTCCAATGACCTGGACTAGGGAAAAGAAACACATTTTCAAATGATTGGGTTACAAATCATTGTGTTCAAAAGGTAGATATTTTAGATGTGATTTCTTCTTTTAAAGATTTATTTATTTATCATGTATACAGTGCTCTGCTTGCACATACACCTGCAGACCAGAAGAAGGCACCAGATCACATTATAGATGGTTGTGAGCCACCATGCGGTTGCTGAGAATTGAACTCAGGACCTCTGGAGGAGCAGTCAGTGTCCTTAACCTCCTAGCCATCTCTCCAAGCCCCTTAGGTGTGGTTTCTATTCAGACTCTCACTCTATCTCATTTTTTTTTTCTCCTAGATTGACTGGAGGCTTTTGTGAGCTCTGACAGTAGAGTAACTAGATGGAGTTGTGGTCGTGAGCTATATTCTAGATGGCTTTGGGCCATTTAATATACATTTAAAGTATCAATGGCCACCTGCAAGAAGGAATGGCTCTCAAGAATATTCTTATCATTGAAAGGGACAACTCAACCTAACACTAAGACAGGAAGTGGGTCAGATTGGAGATCACTGTCATGTTAGCACAGACTCCACTGCCCAATACTCTACCCACAGACCGGAGTGAGCAAAGTTAACCTATATGGGATTTCGAAGACACCAGCCACATAAGATGTAAATATGAAATTGGCCTTTTGATGATGCTAAGTCAACCCAAAGTCCTCTCTGGAAAGGAAGTTAGCCACTCCTACTGCATTAACATTTGTAAGGGAAACATGCATTTTTCTCTTATTCATCAGAACCTCACAAAAATTATTATTCCAAGTTATTACATCCATAAAGCACAAAATCATAACAATACTATAAGCAGAAAGACTGCAAGAACTTGGACATGAGAGGAATTATGTGGCGGCGCCCCACTAAAATGGAAATTAAACTAAAAGAGGCAGTATAAGGTTCGATAAATCAGAGGTTGGGTAACTGAAATATATTCACTAGACCATATAAAAACTGGGCTATGTCTTTATTCTCCATGGAGAAGATAGGATTCTAAAGCTGTTGGGAAAAAAAAGGAGGAAAGTAAAGAATATACAGTCAGAAATTAATGGAAAGGAATTAAGGATGCAGAGTGGGTAGTAGTTAACATCTTTCTGAGTGTTTTTAATTTTGAGAGGTTCTTTCTTTCCTTTTCTCTCCTCCCCCCTCACCTCTCCTCTCTCCCACTGGCCCCATCTGTGTGTGCATGTGTGTGTCTGTGTGGGCATGCATGTGTTTGTGTATCTGTGTGTGCATGTGTGTCTGTGTTGTGTGTGTGTGTCTGTGTGTGTCTATGTGTGTGTGTGTGCATGTGTGTGTGTGCACGGGTCAGAAGACAACTTCAGGAGCTGCCCCTCACCTTCCATCTTGAGACACAGTCTGTAGAACCTGCTGCTTCATCTCTAGCTGGACCGTGATGCTGGGGATTCTCCTGTAGCTGCCTGCAGTCTAGCCCTACGGGTGCTAGGGTTACAGATGTGTACTACTGCACCAGCTGTCACTTGGTTTCTGAGAATTCAAACTCAAGCTTGTATCACAAACTATGTACCCACTCAACCATCTTCCCAGTACCTATAATTGAGATTTATTAATATTTTATTTAAAAAAGAATACTTGCTTTCATATCTAGTAAAATCCTGTTATTCTATTTCTTAAAGAAATTATCCTCTGGCTGTGTGTGTATATAGGTATGTGTGTGTATAGTATATACTCGGCCCTAGAATCCTGACTCAATAACCTACCACCAAGATGCAGAAACAAACATTTTCCATGCCAGATATAAGGTTATCGACATGTGTCAGCAAAATTTTATAGTGCAGCCCACAATGGATGAATAAGTTTGTCTCCTTATAACCAAAGCTGTATTGCAGGGCAGATAATCACCATCCTAGATGGCTTTCACTGGTCTCTGTCGTGCTTTTTCCTACTGTGATACTCAATGATAAGAGTTTTGTGATGTGCAGGGGCAAGGTAATGGGTCTTTTTAATGGTGAGCGGAGAATCATCACATTAGTTCAATGTCCGCAGTGCTGACGGGGCAGCATTAAAACCCCTGAGCACTAATGGATATTGAGCCAATTTTTCCAAGGTCAATGTTCCAATTACCGCATGAATCCTCAAATGCGTCTAGATCATGAGCCGTTTCTGTTCTCCATCTACTGTGCTTGCATTGCATGTCTTTCTTTCAGGGATGGTTTGACTTTGTTGGCCTGTGGAAGGGGGAAGGCTGTTGCCACGACAGTTGGGACATGTGGGAAGGGGGCCAGAAATCTCTGTAGAGACCCAAGGTCTCTATGCTGAGCTATAGAAAAATGTCTAAAAATTTAAAACTATTTCTGTGACTTTTAAAATTTAGTTTATTTATTTTTTCCTAAAAGGATGGACAGATTCTTCAGACAATCGACAGTTTCTTTTTCTTTTTCAGGTCTGTTTTGTGAACCTGGATGTAAACAAGGGTGCCTGCAGCACAGAACACCTGCAGCAGGTAACAGCTGGACCTGCAGCTCTCCTGGAGCCTGTGACAAAAAAGGCTAGACTGTCCATGATGCTCTTCTGTAGAGGGTAGATGGTGTTGTCACTGTCCGCTTCCCTGACCTTGCCCTGCAGCGTTGCATGCTGTCGTCCCATTACATGTTTGAAAGTCACTTTGCCTTGCCTGTAAAACTGTTCAGGAAGGCATCTCCCCTTACCCATCAGCATCATAAAGTGGTTGTTATGTCCTTCCTTCTCTCTCACACCACAGTCTGGCATGCCTTTTCCAATGTGTCTTATAACCCAAGGGAACGCAGCCAGCCCTGGTGTTATGCTTTCCCATTCTTTTTATCAAATCTCATCTCACCAGCGTCTCCATTGTCTTACCCTTATCATAAGCTTGGGCATTTTACACTTCATAACAGCCATCTTCCACCAAGCTCATCCAAGGTTGATCCCTGGTGTGAATCCTTGACTGCATTGAGCACGTGGATGTCTATTTAGTTCTTTTAGATGCTGAGCATGCCTGTGGTGCAATGGAAAGAATTAAGTAATGTGGTAGTTTGTCATTGCGTACCCAAAGCTGAGAGAGGCTTGGCCTCATTTGCTATACCAGCATGATATTTGCAGTTGGATTATCACACAATACAGAAATGCTTCCCTTAATTGATGCTAGGTACTCAGTCAGGACCCACTCACAGCCAGCACAGAACTCCTAGCATAGTTCTCCTACTGTAGTTGAATCAAGCTTCTCAACCCATTATTCACAGGGATTGGCCATGACAAACTTTGACCAAATTCTGAATAATATCCTCTGTACGGTACCAGGGGTTTCAAAGGAAATTTCACATATAACTTTATTCAATAGTCAATCAGAAACTGACAGATAGGACAGTAGCCCATCCACCATCACAGCTACGAAATAGTTTATGGAGTGATTTAAGAGAGTTTCCAGTCGTGGTTTTGCTCATATAAACTGATAGGATTCGTGCAAGTTACTACTTTCTAGGCTATAGGCTGGCTGGCTCTCTCCCTTTGTCTCTGTCTGTCTGTCTGTCTGTCTGTATTATATATATAATATATATATGAAAGTAATTATGGCATATCTTTTACATAAGGTTCTGTTAAGGATTAAATAGAATAGGATGCCATCATATATATATATATATATAAGCTTTACCAAAGTACTTAGAACATAGCCAAAATAAAATCAGTATTAGACATGATTTTATTATTATTGAATTTGTTGTACAGAATAATACTATCAAGTAATTCTTTTATTCAAATTTTAAGGGGAAAAACTTTTCCAAACTAGTGTTTTTTTTTTCCATTGTGTAATAGTAAGTGCCAAATGTTTGCTTTGAAAATTTTAAAAACAAAGAGATTTTTAAAAGAAAAAAATTAGATTTTTATTCCAATATTAATTCTTATTAATTTGAAACAGTTTTTATCTGGTTTCAAGTATTTTAAATTTTTTATTTTTTGAGATTAAAATGTAATTACATCATTTTCTACCTTTCCTCTCATCCTTCTGACTCCTCCCCTATTCACATTCAAACTCATGGCCTCTTTTTAATGGTGTGTGTGTGTGTGTGTGTGTGTGTTTCAGGGCTGACTGTTTGGTATTGGATGGTTGTGCTTTTCCCGGGGGAAGACCATTTCTTCTGCACTCAGCAATGCTTAGTTGCCTGTAGTCCTCTGTGAGGAGGGTGAGACCCCTGAGCTCTCCAAGTTCCATGCTAGCATATTTATTACTGTCGTCCTTATTCAGGTCACGTTTAGGCAGCCATGATGGTGAGACCTCATGGGTCTGACATTTCTTGCAGAAATAATCTCCCAGCAAACTTTTTGTTCCTCTACCTCCCACAAGCTTTCTGCCTGCCTCTTCTACAATGATCACTGAGTCTCAGGAGCAGGAGTTGCGTTGTAGAGATCTATAGACTAAGCAGCTTATAGACCTGTATTCTAAGTAATAAATAATTTTTGCAGATGGAAAAGTTTGGGAATGCTATTTTAGAAGTGTAAAGAAACCTTCTTAACTAACAAACTCTTCTCCCACACAGAAACTGGTCAGCGTTTCACCAGACCTCCCCAAACTCATCAACTCCATGAATGTCCAACAGCCGAAAGAAAATGAAATTGTCCTTCTGAGTGGGTTAGCCTCAGGAAACCTCCAGGCCGACTTTGATGTTTCACAGGTAAGGAACACAGCTCAATCAACTAGTCACTTAGTGCAATGGCTCTCAACCTGTGGGTCGCGACCTCCTTAGCAACCATCTACCTCCAAAAAATGTTTGCATCGCAATGTATAACAGTAGTAAAATTATAGTTATGATGTAGCAACAAAAATAGTCCTATGGTTGGGTGTCACAATACCATGAGGAACTGTATTAAAGGGTCGCAGCATGGGGTAGGTTGAGAGCCGCTGACTTAGTGGTATGCTTTCTGTAGTCAGATAGATATAAAACAGATGCTGTACATGAGCTTTAGCAGAAGAGCCGACTCTGTGTGTGATACTGGTCTTTAGCTCTCCTTCTCCCAAGTAGCACCTCTCAGAGATTGACAGATTTTCTTCCGTATCAATTCTCAGATTCCTGGTGTAGTTTCCCTGGGGCTTGAGCAGATTTATTACGCCTTGGCGATTCCCATTTCTGCTCTAGAAAAGCCTAGTAAATATTCAAAATCAGAGTCTTCTCCCCTTTAGGAACAGGCCTGGAATTATAGGATATATCATTTTTTTTCTCATATCGTCTAATGGCATTATTCTTCTGGGACTTATTGCTCCTTGAGAAATTTCAAATTAGCCAAGATTATAAGAAAGCACATAGCTTCTAGGATGAAGAGGAAGTAAGCTGGGCCCAAAGAAAGAATAAAATCCCAGAAGAAAGAATGTCATTAAAGCAGGAATGAAAATGTTATAATACTTTGAAACATTCCTGCTCACTGCTGTTGTATAAACTGTCACAACACTATTATGAAGAATGCAAGTAAAGGTTTTCAGTCAGTTTTCTAAAAAGTACAAACAAGGTATGCTGTAATGTATATGTTTTATAATATATAATGTAATATGTGACAGAACCCAAGCATTTGTTGTCCATCAAAGTTGGTCATCCTTTAAAATATCAGAAGCCTGGAAGGCCAGCCTTTTTTCAGTCTGGACTCCAAAGACTAAGTAGATCTCTACCTCAGCTGTTAGAATTTTTTTAATTGAGACATCAGTATAATAACATTTTTCATTAGTCAGTAACCTAGATTCCTGGAGGGTTATTAAGAAATGGACCTAAGTTCTAAGTACCCTCAATATTTCAGCAAAACAATGATGATCAGAAAACAATTTCAAGTCTGAAACAGTTGAGTATTTCTACACCAGGCCTGTATGTCCTCTGTCTCTATGCTCGTGAATGAGGGCCTTTGTAATCCATGGAGGAGCTCCTTAAATAAAGAAGGAAACCACAACTAGTACTGGAAGCCAAACTCTGAGTAGCAGCAAGCACTGTTGACCAACCCTTGGCCACACCATGTATCTGCACACGAGTTTAATCCTTTTCATCAATAAAACAAGAATCCCATAGCACGTAATAATTTGTATCTTGTCAGCCAGAGAGAAATGATACTCCTGAACAGCCACCAGGTGAGATTTGAGGCTAAAGGATTTGGGTCTTTCTGAGTCTGGATTTACCCACCCATGAAGTGGGAATACATTTATTTCTACTTTGAAGCATCAACTTGAGAAACGAAATTGGTAAAAAACGCACATTGTTCAAAACAAATTTTAGGATGCTTGTTTGTTTGTTTGTTTGTTTGTTTGTTTGTTTGGAAAGCCAACATCCTACAAAGAATTGAAACAACTTTTTTTTCTAAAACATCTTCTTTAAGATGAGATGCTTTATAGCAAAACTGCAACATTATAATAATGACTTTTAAATGTTATGAATCAATGAATAGAAAAGCTCTACTGCTTAGTAACCATATATTCTTGATTCTGAAGCTAATAACAAGGCTTGTGCACTATAAATTTTACATAAATCTTATGCTGTGGTTTTAAACAAATAAATCACAAAACTTTGTTGCTATCTACTTTATAATAATAGGTTGTTTTATACTGATGTACTTGGCTGTAGATAACATCGGCAATTGCAGGTATTCTTGGGAGATCCCAATTTCCTTCTCATGCCTCCATGATAATTGATATTGACATTAATTAGAGCTGGCCTTGAATTGAACTTGGTAGACTCTGATTGACCTTATTAAGATTCTTACTTAAACATGACTGAAAGTCAACTTAAGCACACAGGGACTACTGTCTCATGTAATAAGCAAACATAGGGAGTAGAAGAGATGAAAGGCCTTGGACCATGTTGACAGGACATGAATTTTTCCTATAGCCCCCTTCCTGCTTTCTCTCTGTAGGTCCTATTACCCAGGCACATAAGGAGATATTATCCTTTTGTGTTCAAGTTGACTAAAACTAACATTTCAGGTAGTTCTCAGATGTCTCGTTGAGTTCTATTGGTTCTTGTGTGTTATATATTCATTTTGTAACCAGTCACCATGGCCTGAGGAATGTACTGCTCTGACTGGCCAGGCAAGATTCATCCCTAGCATCAGAGATGAACTCCCTGTGAATTTCTCAAAGATTTCTGCCTCAGAGGACAAAAGGGGTAAATTGTGGTCACTAAAGAAGCAAAGATGTTCCATGAGACACATGAGAGCAAAGTCACTAAGAACGTGTTAAATATCACATAGTAAAGAATGTCCAAAGTCAACCATGGTTGCATACCATATATCCCCAACTATCTGAGAGGCTGAGGTGGGAGGACCACTAGGGGCCAAGAATTTGAGACCCATCTGGTGAGAACACCATGTCAAAGAACAAATGAAATGTTCAATTTATCTATCTTTGTACTTACGTGCTATCAATGCTTGCCTGTGAGTATCACTTTACCTGTCTGCCATCTCTCAAGGATCCCAAAGATGCTAAGTCATTTTGTAGATACCGCAGCATATGTTTTAATAGGTCAGCAAAGCAAAGGCAGCCTCATAGGCAGCTGAACCTCATCTTGGCCATCATAGCAAGTATCTACTTTTTAAATACACTGGGATTAGCAGCTTTGCCTCCATTATAATTTGTGGTCTATTAACCCATAAATAAGATGTAGAGACTGGCTGAAACTGTGTGCTGGACTAGCCAGGGAAGTCTGAATAAGTCATCTTTAAGGATGGCCTAACAATACGTTAATTGCATACTAAGATCTTGCCCATGCTGGGGAATGCAGTGGTGAACAAGTTAAGCATCTTGCTCTTGTGGATCTACCTTACAATTATTTGATGGAACCTTACTGTCTATATGTTTTACTAAATATATACAAGTACAAACCCAAAAGTCCATGTCCATACATCTCAAAGCACTAATGAACATGGACAGTGACCATCTAAGAAAAATAATAACAAAAACTGTCAACAGCCAATAGTTAAATAAAATAGTAAGTACAATTAGCTACTTTCTGTTCCTGTTTAAATTCTGTTGCTATAATAAACACTGTGACCTCAAAGAAGCTTGTAGAGGATAGGGCTAGTGTTTTTAGCACATGCATACAGGTAGTGATCCATCACTTAGGGCAGGATCCAAACAGAAAACACTGTGAGGGATGCTACTCACTGTCTCACACTCAGAACATTTTCTTATAACAGCCCATGTCCACCTGTCCAGAGATGGTGCTGTCCATAATGGCCTAGATCTCCCTCATCAGTCATTAGTCAAGACAATCTCTCACAAATATGTTCACAGGCCTGTCTGACTGAGGCTCTTCACGTGGGGTACCCCATTCCCAGGTGACTCAACTTTGTGTCAATAAGAGGTGAACAGAACGCTTGGCTACAGCAGCAGATGTATTGAGAAGCTTATCATATACAGCAGTCAGGTCTGCTCTGATGGTTGCCCCAATTCACTGTTTGTGTATGAGTGTGAAAAGGCCCAGGTGTGGCCTCTCTCCTCGTCAAACTTCACACAAGTCTTCTGTGGATACTGGCCATTTCTTGTTTGAATCAGGAGACCATAGGGATAAACACACACACACACACACACACACACACACACACACACACACACACACACACACACACACACACATTGAGAGTACCATAAACCTGAATTGCAGTGCAGGCTCTTCCTCTGTGTACCTGTCTAACCTTGAAAGGAAGAGGTAGCTTTTTTGCCTCTACTTTCTTGTCTCTACAAGGGCCAGAAAGCCACGAGCCTCAAAAATATATTGATTACATTGGAATTAATATTTAAAAACTACCCTGAGATAGCATATCAAATATCCTGCATATTAAATATTTACATTACTACTCATAACAGTAGCGAAATTATAGCTATAAAGTCGTAATGAAATAATTTTATGGTTGGGGGTCACCACAACATGTGGGACTGTATTAAAGGGTCATAGTATTAGGAAGGTTGAGAAGCACTGTATAAGGCATTATAAAGTTATATGATATGTCTTTGTGTTACAAGCTTTTTTTCTTTACTTAGCTATAACTCTTTAGATTTTTTATTTACTTTTTAAAAGACTGTTAAGAAAGAACACTTTCTTCCTAAAAATTCCAAAGCTCTGTAACAGTACAAAATTAATAATACCTTTGAATCTACCTTGAACTATTACTGGTTCATATTGATTTGTTAATATTTCTTGGGGTTCTGCTACCATTTACATTGCATACTAAATTTGAATAATATTAAGTGGCAAATAAGAAATTATCTTGACCCAGAACTATGACAACTCCATATGGTTCCAGTTAATAACTCTCTTTACCATTGACACTGTGCCTTTTATGGTGACTGACTGTCCTGTTTTGCATCTCACACTATACTTTATGTCTAACAGTCAGAGGATGTCTAGTAACTTTCAGGTTGGTTTGCTAGGCATAAGTTCAGAGGAAAGGAAATTAATTCAGAGGGGGGAGGGAGGGAGGGAGGGAGAAAGAGAGAGAGAGTGTGTGTGTATTCTTCATATCACTTGGGAGATCACAGGTTTGTGGATTCAGTAAAAAGCAACATACCAGTGCACCTACAAGTCATTGTGGCAATCTGAGAGGCTCCTTGCAGAAGCATGTCATGATTTGAATGGATCTGAGTTGAAGTCTGAAATTGTAAGTTTCTAGGTAGCATCTAGAAAAGGCTGAGATTTCCAGTCCACACCCCACACTTTGAAATACAAGGCTGTGCACCACCATCCTTGACAAACAATTCAAATCACAAATGTGCAATGCTAAACTCTATCCCTGCCCAGTGAGGGTTCCTGAACCTTTGTGAGAAAAATTGACTTCTTCATAAAACCATCTTCCTACAATTGCTCTAGCTGCAATATTTAATCAAGTGTTGATATGTGGCATAAAGATAAGAAAGTTAACTTCAGGAAGCAGCAGGTGGGTGTCTATGTGCATATATCCTTTTACAGTGCCTTGTATTCCCTACTCATGAACACATTAGCAGAATCACAGGTTCTAAATCACAAATCCACTAGCATTAGATCAGTAAACTCAGGCACAGATGAGCATAAGATTGAAATAAAATATTTTTCCCAAACATTTCTAATTCCACTTAAGGTTGAATTTCTCCCTTGTGCATTAACTCTTATGTCCATTTGGAACTATTTCCTCTCAGATCTACTGTAAATCTACACATTATTGCTATTATAAAAAAATGAAGTTATGGGGACGGGGGCAGTGGCTCAGCTGATAGAGCGCTTGTTGTTGAGGCGAGTTGGCCTGAGTTCATATCCACAGCACACAAGTAAAAGCCTAGTGTTTCAGCACTGCACCTGTAATCCTAGTGCTGGTAGGTGTGAGCATAGCAATGGGCGGGTCCTGAAGTCCCACTGGCCAGCCTGTCTAGCCAAAGTGACACCAGGCTCTAGACTTCCTCCGACCCCCAAGCATTTAGCCCACAAAATGTATTACTGTGGTTTCTTTCCCATTTGACACGTAAATCTGCTTTTAAAACCTCTATCCAGTTTTTATAACCCAGTAGTGTTTTATCCAAGGATCTTAGAACCATGTCTTTGAAACCAGTACCCCTCTCTTACAGGGTCCTAATATCTATAGACCATTGGCCCAAAGACATTTTACTTTTCCCTTGTGTAAAACCAATTAGCAAGCACAAATGACCTAAAATCCCCCTTGCCTTTTGTTTCACTGCAGCGCTGACCTAAGTTCTGTGTTCATTCCACTTATTTCAATAATCTTCAATAAAATCTTCCTTGCCTATTCACCTTTGAACAATTCAGTTTTGTTTTGTTTTGCTTTCATGAGAGAAAAAAAAACCCTCAAATATAGGATACATATATTTGACATGTTTGTTTTAAACAAATATTCCTTCTAGATGCCCTGTGTTCCAAAATGCCATGTGATTTTCTTTTAAAGTCTACCAGCTGGAGCTTTGAAGATATTTCAAATATTTTAAAAGCCCCTCTCCTGTTTACAGGAGAGTTTGGGAACAAAAAAATAAAAATGGTCGCCAACCTAGTGTTTTATTGTTGCTACTTTTGAGGAAGTGCCTTCTTTTCTCTCTGCTTTTAGTGCCCTTGGCTGACGGATATCTGCTTGGTCCAATGTGCAAGAGGGAACAGACCAAACAGTACCAACTGCATCATCTTTGAGATCAACAAGTTCCTGATTGGTCTGGAAGTGGTGCAGGAGCGCCAGCTCCACCTGGAGACCAGCACCCTGACGCTGGAGGATGACACCAACTGTTCCCTGTCTTCAATCGAAGAAGACTTCCTTACGGCCTCCGAGCATTTGGAGGAAGACATTGAGGTGGAGGAAGGCAGGAGCGGTAAGACTCTGCTGATAAGACAAGTAGCCCCCTCCCCTGAGATTAGCCACCCCACCCCACTCTGGGAGAGTTGAGAGAAGTGTCAGGCCACAGCAGTTTGGCTAAAGCATCACCGTCTCTGCTTGCTGAGGTTTGATGAGGCAGTGATAATAAGAGAACACTGGGGAACATGCTGACTAATGCAAGACAGCTTAATGGTTGGGTGGATACTGGTTCCCAGAAGATGCCTTTAGGGATGCTGAGGGGAATCTGTGTGTTCTAAAAGGGAAACCTTCCTCTCCACCAAGAGAAAGCCTCTTCCTAGGAGGAAAGTTCATTTCCCTGAAAATGCCAGAAAAGTACATCAACTGGAACCAAGTTGGACTGGCTTGGATTCGAATCCCAGAACTTCCTTTGGGCCTGAGAGATCTAAGACTTCTCTCAAGTCTCTTTTAAACCCTGGCTTCCAAAAGTGCTTGTAGTTAGTGGTGGTTGTGAGATTAGAAGGTGATGGTGACCCGGGAAGGTGCCAAGTAATCATTTGCATCCACTGACTCATTAACAGAACTCAGTGTGTCCCTCTTTCCCCTTAAGCCCCAGAGAGAAAACCTATACAACACGTTGCATTGCTGTTGAGGCAGGTCCTGTGCAAATGTCACTGCAAATCTTTGCAATAACACTCCCAAGATCTTCTACCCCCTGACCCCACCCCTTCTCTCTCCCTTCCCTCAGATGCAATTTCCTGTGTCACTTTTCCAGGAAAAATGATGAGAAGCCAACATACCCAAATACCTCCTCCTCCCCTAACTCCTACGCTTGTGTACCACATTAAAGGTGTTCTATAGGACAACATTCAATAACAAAACAACCTTGTCAGATTTACTTTAACTGAGGCAACAATCCCAATGGTGTATTAAAGGGGAAACTGGAGAGCCAGATGCAAATTTAGAACAGAATTGTTAGTTTAAGCCCATTAGAATCGGCTATCTGAAAAGTTAATGCTGGCCCTCAATTTCTTTTCACTAGGTTTTGAAACTGTAAATGTGCCCGCTAATGTTTTGGAAAGTAAAAAGCCAAAGGAAACTACCCAGGAAGGATGGGATTGCCGCAAGGAAAAGCTGCACTGTGCTTTAGGGGAAAAACACATTAGAAAATATCGCATGCCTTCGATGAAAACAGAAAGATCAAAGGAAAGCGTAGCAGAGAACACAGCCTTGCAAAGTCTCAATCCTTCAGCCAGGTCATCGCGCTGGAAAAGCGAAACAGCAGGGAACAAGCAGCTGGCCACGAACTACTCCTACCATGAAAATATCAAAGGAGAAACAGAACCATCTCAGATGCTGTACATCCCCAGGGATGCTTTTTTCTCCATGGTTAAGAAAGACATACTTTCTCCATGTGCTGCAGTCTCTGAGCAGGGCAGCAACCCCAGAGATGATGCTACTCAAAACCCTCCTCCTCCCATCCAAAATGGAGAAGCCACCACAGGAGAGTATGCCACAAACTTAGCAGAATCTGTAATGCAAGACGCCTTCATCAGATTGTCTCAGTCACAACCCACCCTCCCCCAGGAATCTGTGGTCAGGTTCTCTGTGGGGAATGCTCTTCTTCCCAGTGGCTGTTGCACAAAAGATATGGTGGCCTCTCGGTCATGGAATGAGCTCCCCAAAATTGTCATTGTGCAGAGCCCAGACGGCTGTGATACTGCCCCTGAGCCAAGTGTCTCTTCCTTGCCCGACATGGAAGTTTCTGTTGAAACCTCGGGCATTTTTTCCGGAGAGGGCTCCAGCAGACCCACTCAGAGTGCCCTAGAAGTCGCACTGGCTTGTGCGGCCACTGTTATTGGAACCATTTCCAGTCCACAGGCCACAGAAAGATTCACCATGGAGCAGGAATCTCTGATATCCAATTATGCCCAGAAAGGCAGCAGGGTTCAGGAGACTCAAAATCCCCAAGTAGTCATGGAACCTTCTATAACTGAATACTCCTTCCCATCGGCTCTGTGTGGCATGACCCAGGTGGCAAGTGCTGTTGCTGTCTGTGGCCTAGGAGAAAGAGAAGAGGTGACATGCTCTGGAGCTCCAAGTGGCCTCGTGCCCACATCTGGGGCTTCTGAAGAACTAGCCTCAACTGGAAAGTTAGTGAAGGAGAGGAGCCCAGCACTGGGGAAGGAAGCCATTGCAGAGGCTCTGCTCAGGGAGGCTGCTCTGGTTTTAGCAAGGCCTGATGCGTACAGCAGCATTGGAGACCTCTTGGAATCTGTGAACAGGAGGGTTATAGAAACTACATCCAAAACCCAGGTCCTGTGTGCAGAAAGTGTTCGAAGGAACGAACTGGCGCACACCTTGTCCAATGTCATCCTAAAGCATTCTATTGATGAACTCCACCAGAAAAATGCAGGGGCTTGCCCCACTGACGAAAGGCTTCCCAGTGGAACTCTGGACACTTTAATGGAAAGTGTGAGCCAGCTGCTCCACAGTGTGATCTGCTTCACGTTCAAGAAGGTGAGTCACGTTGTGACTGTCAATGAACATCCCACTGGCCTTTCTAAGGAGACTGTCAGTTGGATGCAGTCAGTTCCCATAGGTTGCCAGTCATTTGATCAGGCTGCTGGCCAAGCATGGACAGAAGCCTCGGCATGCTCCAGCAGCCATCCTCTTAGCAATGCACACGGCACTGGCCTCGCCATCAGTGATCTTATCGAGGAAGCATCTCCTAAGCAAAACACCGGTGGAACACGGCCAGGACTATTCAACAACCCATGCAGCCACAGAGGGCTTGATTCGATGCCTAAGACATTCCCCAAGGAAATATATCTCAAAGGGATTGGGGGAGGGGACACAGGAACCCTTCATCATATACTCAGTTATGAATGCAATGAGCAAAGAGCCTCTACAGAAGTAGGAAAGTTGATGGCAACAGGCGAGTGCTGCAGTGGCTCCCAGGAAACCGAAGACAGCATTTTCTCAAACACCCAAGAGAAATACACCTGTGCCACACCCCTAAATCATGAAGTTCAAGTTAACCTATCCTTGTTAGGGGATGACCTGGTGGCTCCTGCTCAATCTACACCACAGGAAAGGCAGTCCGAGGTCTATTGCCTCACAGACTTTGCGGAAGAATTGGCAGAGACTGTTGTCTCCATGGCAACCGAAATAGCTGCAATCTGCCTCGACAACTCCAACGGAAAACAGCCCTGGTTTTGTGCTTGGAAAAGAGGGAATGAGTTTCTGGTGACGCCCAATGGATCCTGCCGATCCTTGAAGAGGAAGAAGGAAAACTCCGGAGGCGGCAGCGCTGTGAGGAAACACAAGCCACCCCGCCTCAGTGAAATCAAGAGAAAAGCAGATGAGCACCCGGAGCTGAAAGAGAAACTGATGAACAGAGTTATGGATGAGTCTGTGAACCTCGAAGACATCCCTGACACCGTCAGTACTTTTGCAAATGAGGTGGCAGCCAAGATCATGAACCTAACGGAGTTCTCCATGGTGGATGGAGTGTGGCAAGCCCAGAGCTGTTCCCGGAACCGACTTCTGGGTGGTGATAGGTGGAACCGGCTGAAAGCCTCTAGCTGCGAGAGCATTCCAGAGGAGGACTCTGAAGGCCGGGTCTTTGTGAACAACCTGGGTTTGATGAGTACCTTAAGCCAACCTGTTAGCAGGGCCAGCTCAGTCTCCAAGCAGTCTAGCTGTGAGAGCATCACCGATGAGTTTTCCAGGTTCATGGTGAAACAGATGGAGAATGAAGGGAGGGGCTTTGAGTTGCTGCTGGACTACTATGCTGGCAAAAATGCCAGCAGTATTCTGAGCTCAGCAATGCAGCAGGCATGCCAGAAAAATGACCACCTCAGCGTGAGACCGAGCTGCCCCTCTAAGCAGTCCAGCACAGAGAGTATAACAGAGGAGTTCTATAGGTACATGCTGAGGGACATTGCCAGAGAGAGCAAAGATGGCACCTCCTCCAGGCGAAGCAGCCATGACTGGACCACAGGCTTGCTGTCTCCTTCTCCAAGATCCCCGCTCTGTTACAGACAGTCGTCTATGCCTGACAGCAGGTCCCCATGCTCCAGGTTAACAGTAAATGCACCTGTCAAAGCCAACTCCTTAGATGGCTTTGCCCAAAACTGCCCTCAAGATGCCCTAAATGTACAGCCAGTCAGTAGGGCTTCCTCATCCGGACTCTGCAAATCAGACTCATGCTTGTACCGTAGAAGTGGCACTGACCGGATCACAACCATGCTAATTCACGAAACGTGGGCCAGCTCCATTGAGGCCCTCATGAGAAAGAACAAAATTATTGTGGATGATGATGAGGCAGCTGATGCCAGTCCCGGTCCTGTGGCTGGTGGCTCTCCTTTGCAAATAGAAAAGTGTGCAAACAGATTAGCCATCAGCACAGGGCACAGGGGACCAGCTCTGCTTGTACAGGAGTCTGTTGATTACCAGAGAAAGGATGCTGCTGCAGAAGGCAATTGTTCCCCAGTATCATCTCCAAGGAAACCGGCCCCTGTCACAAAACTCAGTGGTCTTGATCCGAGAAGAGAAGCCTCTTCGAGCCACAATGCCAAGGCTATTGTTCTCAAGAGCCCCAGGCAGGCAATTTGCTCAAGGGACGTGCCTTTGATTCAGATAGAGACAGATCAGAAAGAAGCGTGCGTTGGAGAAGCTGAAGGCTTCCTTCCCCAAAGTGGCCCCGCAGAGGAAGCAGAAGGGCGTCGGCCTGAAGAAACCATCCCAGAAGTGGCCAGATGTGCAGACACAGCCCTGAGCACCTGTCAGAGCTGTCGGTAAGTTGATCACCTCTGAGAGGCCAGAGAGGGTGCATGCTCCTCAGAGTCTATGGTGCGCTCAGTGCTATTCTAAATCCTAGGTAGGAATAGAGGGGCGTTATTACGCACAAGCAGAATTCCTGAGACAGTAACTGACCTCTGTAGTCCCCTCTGCATGTACAAAAAGGGATATGTTCCTCTTACCTTATCCCCTGACACTTTTCTCCAGCTTTCCCAAGGCAGAGCCCGCTGTAATTGTAAGCATTTGTCAGGGTCCCTCTTGTGCCTCCTGTTCTATTTTGTTTTAAATGCCTGATCTTTAATCCTCACCCAGGATCAGTAATCCCTCTGGCCATTTTGTGGAATTTTATTCATCTATCTCTCGTAACTCTTGGCCCCTATATTTTTATTGTATGTCTCTCAAATATCCAACAATGGCAAAGTGAATTTATCCCCATATTCAAAGGGATCAGGTCACTACCTGGTCCCTATAGTTGATGCTTAACTATGTTTCAGAAATGATTACTATGAAAATATGAAACCAGTCAGAATCTGATAAAGTTCTAGTATACCTTTCTATTAGCAGAAAAAATATTTTTTGCCTATTTTGTAATTAAATGCAAATTATTAGTGTGAACATTTCTTTGGAATTTTAGATAACTGAGGCAATACTGAAATGGGACAGTTAATTTGGAATTCAAAGCTGATTTTATTCTATAGTCACGGCATAATAAAACATCTGCCTACTGCACAAGAAAGAAAGAAGGGAAGGAAGGAAAGTAGAAAAGAAGGAAGATAGGATTGTGAATAACTTACACTTTAATTTCCAAAACAAATTAAAATGTGTTTATATAACAGAAGCAACACAGAATAATTCTCACTAAAGCAAGAACCCCAATGGTTTGGTAGCATTTGAAATTCACGGTGATTTTCAATCAAAGACAACAATAATAGATAACATTTTTTTTTCATTTGGAAATAGTTAAATTTAAATAAATTATAGCTTTAGAATTTGTCATTAATTTTTTGGCATCTCTTCCCTAAGGAGATCCCTTTTTTGTCTTTTTTAAAGAATCTCTACGAGACCCTGTGTCCCACAAGAACATAGTGCAACTATCATGGGGTACATAGTCTCTCTGGAATTCTGGCATTTGTACAGTGCTTTTCCAGAAGATTGTACTGCAAGGGGGAGTGAATTTTGAACCCGGGGCAAGGTAATTATTTCCCTCAGGCTGCATAAGGAATACTCAGTTTTTTTCATAACTTCTACTCTCTGCACACTACTCATAAGAGACCACTATGTCATTCCTTTATTTTTTGTCCATAATTAAAGTTCAGTGAAACAGGAGAGGTTTTTTTTTCAAGCTTTAGAAAGATATAGCTTGAGAAATAACCTGTGTAGTCTTTTCAGAGATTTATGCCTACAGTTGGTAATTTACAAAAGAGCCTTAATGTTTTTTATATTTAACTGGAATAAATAAGTTGAACACAACTCTTACTGTCAACTGCTCTCTAAAATCTGGGGTGCATTTGCCCCTGAGCACAAGAGCTCCATGTTGAGGTGCTTAAGCATCCCACTAGAGAGTACCATACATGGTGTCTTCAGTAAAGGGTTCAGTCAGACATGAGAATTTTCTGTAAGACAGTGCTAAGAACTTCCCTTTCCAACTGGATAGAACCCCAGAAACACAGAAGGAGAAGAAAATACAAAAGCACGAGAACCAAACGCACAAAGCCAAGACCAGTGAGGTAAGAGATAAGGTTTCATCAATAACCATTTGGATATGGACAGTATTCCTCAAAGATTTGCTAAAGGGACAATGGAGAAATATATCAGCGGTAAGGACACAAAATAGCCAACCTGTCACTTTTCAAGCTTGTTACAGTTTGAAATACATGAAAATGATAAATACTGATTCCAGGCACCCGACTTAATGTCAGCAGAAGCTCAAAGATGCTTAGTCAGTGAAGACCACTAAATTACAAAGCATTGTGAACTAAGATCCAACAAGCTGCATGGTGGTAGACTCAGTCAAATAACGATGGTCACGACACATTTTTCAATTAAATGTCACTGGTGTAATTCTAAAAGCAGACTTAGCCTAGAAAAGTTGCAAAAGCCGTGCACTGTGTATGAGTAACCGCAGCCGACTCAGATTCTTGCTGCATGTACTCACTCAAGCATGCAACCTCTCCCTTCAGGGTAGAGCTATACGGTTCTGGTTGTCATCAAATAAGACAGGAAGGATACAGAATATCTACCCTAGGAACTCAAGAGTTGACTCTGAGTGCAAAGCACAAGGGCTAAGGATCGAATATCATCTTTGTTTTACGGAGCAAATAAACAATCACCACATAACATGAGCCACACTCCCTTGAACGGTATCGACTTGAGCCAGTTCCCTAATCTCTTTTATTTTGGTTTATTCACCCATAAGTAGAAATGATAATAATGATAACATAATATAATTCTTAAAGTTTAAATGGCTTGTATACAGAACTCTTAATGCAATACTTTATTCGTGATGGACATTCAGCATATTTGTTTGGTTACCCTTGCCATTTGCGCTGTCATTTGGGTGAAGGTTTGTGGTGGCTATTACCTCAGGAGATGTCGTTTTCTCTAAGGGGAAACCCGTCATGAACAATGTCATAATTTTATTGAAACAAGAGAATTCCCAGGACTGCCAAACAGAAAAATTAGTCACAACTCAGTTAAATTTCTTGAGTTCAGAGTTGCTATCATGGGAATTGATTTGTCAAAATACCCGGAAACAGAACTCCCTTCTCCATGGAAAAGTCCAGCCCACTTCTATGTAAGCATGGGGAATGTGGCACAGGCCATCTGAATGCTGTTTGGAGGTGGATAAAGGTTATGAAGGTTATTTTAGGCTTTTCTCTGAAGGACACCTTCGTCACAACAAGATAAAAGCCACTTTCTTACTATTTGATTACTTGATTTTAAAAAAAAAAGTCACAACTGACAACCCATTGTGGAAATCGTTGCTAAAAGCAGCTATTTGTTGACTGTTAGTGTTATATTTTGAAGATGTATGGGCCATAGTTCTGAAATCTCTAAAGAAGAAAGACAGCATCCTGTTGGTGGCCACTGCTTTCTCCTTAACACGGCGTGGCTTGCAGTGAGGACTAAAGAGCAATTGGTTATCTGGTGCTTTCTCAGAAAAATGGGAATAGGGCTTCCTCAAGACCCAGCTATTCCACCCCTTGGAATATGCCCAGAAAATGTTCTACCACACAACAGGGACAGATGCTCAACCCTGTTCATAGCAGCTTTATACACAATAGCCAGAACATAGAAACAGCCTAAGTGTCCCTCAGTAGAAGAATGGATAAAGAAACTGTGGTACATTTACACTATGGAATACTAGTCAGCTATTAAAAACAAGGAATTCTTAAAATTTGTGGACATATTAAACTAGAAATGATCATAATGAGTGAGTTAACCCAGAAGCAGAAAGAGTTAAATGGTATATACTGACTTATATCTGGACACTAGCCCAAGGGATATGTCCCATGAAAGTCTTCACTTACCAGAAAATTGGGATAGATGTGAAGACATCCTATTGGGACTTTAGGTGAGAGAAGCATGGGAGAATGAGGAAATAGAAGGATCCAGAGGGTTCTATAAACCTACAAGAAGAACATTATGATGGGCGCATCTGGGCCCAGGGGTCCTGCTCAAACTATGGTACCAGCCAAGGACAATACGTGCAGTAAACTTCGAACCCCTACCCAGATCTAGTCAATGGACAGGACATTCTCCACAGTTGAGTGGAGAGTGGGGTCTGACTTTCACATGAACTCAGGTGGCCCATTTTTGACCACATCTCCTGGATGGGGAGGCCAGGTGGCACTCAGGAAGGATAGCAGGCTACCAAGAAGAGACTTGATACCCTATGAGCATACACAGGGGGAGGAGGTCCCCCTCAGGCACAGTCATAGGGGAGGGGAGTAGCAGGAAAGCAGAAGGGAGGGAGGAATGGGAGGATACAAGGGATGGGATAACAATTGATATAATATGACTAAATTAATAAAACATTTTTTAAAAAGAGCCATTAGTTAACTTTTGACATATTGATCCCTAAGTGGAAGTGATAAACAGAATCCTGAGCTTTCACAGGATATCCCGTGCATTGGAATGATCACATGTTTCAGAAACATGCAAAGGACATGTACAGTAGAGTCAACTGGTCTGTGATGAGAGAGCAAAGGTGATGTAATTTAGAAGACAGTGTTTGCGGGCTAGAGAGATGGTTCAGCAGGTAAGAGCATTTGCTGCTCTTGCAGAAGACCTGGCATTAGATACCAGCATCCACAAGATGGGGCTCACGTTCATCCGTAACTCTACCCCAAAGACTCTGATGCCTCCTTCTGGCCTCTGCAGCCAACAGGCATGCACATGGTATGAGCATGCATGAAGACAAACATTCATATGCTAAAACAAAATAAACAAATATATAGAAAAAATATTTACAAAAGAAAGAAAATGAGGTTTCTTCAGTAGTTTCCATAACAACCAGGCATCCATTGTGATGGTTCTTCTTCATTGTCAAGTTATCTGGATTTAGACTCACATAGTTCCCCTCTAGATGTGTCTATGGAGATGTTTCCCTTTGGTTTAACTGAGGAGGGAAGATCCACCTTGAATGTTAGTAGTACCATCCTATAGGCTGAAGCCCCAGATCAAATTTAAAAAACTTAGAAGAAGCCAAAGAACCAGCCTTCTCCTCTCTGTGCTTCCTAACTGTGATGTAATGTGACCAGTTGCTTCAAAGCCCCTGCTACCATGTCTTCCCTACTATGATGGACGATCTCCGTATGCCATGGACATGAAAGACCACTCCTTGAGTGGTTTCTGCCAATGGAATTAGATAAGTCATAGACTAAAACTGTATTTCTAAAAGATCCACCCAGTAAAAGAAAATGATCTAAAATGTTAAAATTCAAAATGTCCTTATATGTTGTCAGAGCTCTCATAAACACGGACTATCCTAATAAAGCAGCATGCCTTCATTGAAAAACAAAATCTCAAAATTCGATGATAAGAAAAAGAACAACTCTGAAGGATTGAAAGATCCAGAGAGGTCAAGGACACCATAAGAAAACTTGGGCCCATTAGGGCTCACCGAGACTGAGTCATCAATCAAAGATCTTGCATGGAATGGATATGGGCCCCCTACACATAGGTAACAGATGTGCAGCTTGGCCATCGTGTGGGTCCCCTAACAACTGGAGCAGGGGCTGTCTCTGACTGTTGCCTGCCATTGGATCCCTTTCCCCTAAGCGGGCTGCCTTGTCTAGCCTCCATAGGAGAAGATGTGCCTGGTGGTATTGCATCTTGATATACCAGGATTGGTTGTTACACATGTGAGGCCTCTCTCAGGAGAATGGGAGGATGGATGGGGGAAGGGGAGAGGAGAAGGAGGGACTGGGAAAAGAGGACAGCGGGGAGGCTGTGATCAGGATGCAATGTAAGTAAATACATTAGTGAATTAAAAAAATAAACTGAACAGCTTTTAGAAAATAGATGAAGGTTCAAGGATTGTAGGCTAGGTTCCCAGCGAGTGAGCATAATCATTGGGAAAAGATTCCATCACAAAGGCTTTATGCAATCTTTGCATCAATCTACGATTGGATTCATTATTTGACCACGTTATTAGGAGGTGATGTAAACTTAGAGGTGGGGTTGAGCTGGAAGCAGTAGCTTGACAAGTGTCCATGGGGGCTATATTTTGTGTCTGTCTCTTTACCTCCTGTCTATCAGGAAGAGAGCTACTACTTTAGCTTTGCCACCTGTTGCTATCATGACACTCAGCTTCTCATTTTGGGCCCAGAAACAACATACATGAGTAGGCATGGGCTGGAACTTGTTAAACCATGAGCTTAAACACACCTTTCTTCCCTTATTTCTCTCAGGTATTGAAAAAACATTTTTTTATAAAAAGCTACACAATGCTCAGCTATCATACACCGTTAGGAAATTTCAAATTCAAACAATAAAATATACTGACTATCTATTAAGACAAAAGCCAAACCGCAGACAGACAACACCAATTCCTGGCTAGGATGCAGAATGTTACAAACCTGTAGTGTAAAATGGAAGAGTAACATGTTCATTTAAAAAAAATCTGTATGTGGATCTTTACATCAACCTTATTTCTAATTATGAAAACACAAACATAAGCAAGGAATCTTTTGCCTGAGTTACTTTTCTAATGATACGACAAAACCCTGTGAGCAGGAAAACGTATAAAGAAAGCATTCAATTGGGTATGTGGCTTCAGGGATTAGCACCCATAATGGCAGAGCAAAGGTATGGCCAGCAGAAACACTTGAGGGCTTACCTCTTGATGTACAAGTAGGAGACAAAGAGAGGCACATCAAGAATGGGATGAGTCTCTTGGACCCTTCATGCCCACCCCAAGTGACACACCTCCTCCAACAAGGCCATACCTCTTAATCCTTCCTAAACAGTTTCACCAACTGGGGGCCAAGTATTCAGATATATGAAGCCTACGAGGCGATTCCCGTTCAAACCACCAAACCCTTCAGTAGGTGAGTGGTAAAACATATTGTCATGCACCTTAACAGTGGAATAGTGTTAGAAGAGTGATGGAGGCCTGGAAATGAATGGAGGAGAGTGAACATATGTTATGAATAACCATCTCAAAGGGCTATAAGCTGCATGATTACAACTTCATTGTATTTGGCAAAGAAAAAAACAACTGGGACAGTAGAAAAACCAATAGCTCCAGAGGGTGAGGGAGGTGGGGAGTGAATAGTCAAGAGTTTAGAGGATTTGCAGGGTAGTATAACTGCTCTGTGCGATGGAATAATATATAGATCTACAACTCTGCTGTGGTTGAAGCATCTGCTGTCAAAACCACGAGTTAAAAATCTGATCACGGCTGCAAAGAAAGAAGCTGATTTGGTGAAGTGCGAGAGCTGTGCTTGCCTGTGAGCATATGGAGGAGGATTTAGAAGGCCATTGGAAATGATGCTGCTTTAGTAACATGGCAGGAGTGTGTTGCCCTCTAAGACCCCTGACCTCTCCAGCCAGGGGTTACTGGGTAGGATTCAGTCCTGGGGAGGGCAAAAAAAAGGAGTGGGATGGATGTAAATATATGGTGTATTCATACATGAATTCTGCAAATAAACTTAATTCTTTTCAAGGATAATAACCTTTAAAAATATAATCCTCAATACAGAAGTATGGTAAGCTGCCTACTGAAATGTTTTGGGTCATAAATAGTTCAGTCCTTATAAGGCGATAATGCCAAACGCTAAAAGGCTCGGGCATGCAAATTTAGCCCCCACCCCACCCCCCGTCTCAGTCTCCCCTGCCCTTGCATATCCTACAAGGATGGCATGACAAAAAGTCCTTCACCAGAGACAGACTCCACAGCCTTAAGTTCTCACCGCCAGAACTGAGAGCCAACGTTTTTTATCATTTATAAATTACCTAGTCTTTGTCATTCCAGGATAGGTCCACAAAAATAGGATGAGACAACTTTGTGTGCATGTCAAAAATGCATACAATATGCAGCATCCCAGGTGTGCTCTAATGCCAACTATGTAGTTTAGATCGTAATTACAGCAATGGACCACTACAGTGCAGTGTTTTAAGAGGAAAGAGAGGGAGACTTTTCATGGATAGAGAAAACTTAGGTAGATGGATGTATATAGATGGATGGATGATAGACAGACAGACAGACAGACAGACAGACAGACAGATAGATATAGATAGATAGATGATAGGATTTTTTTTATGTTATATGAGATAGAGTATCACTATGTCTGGCCTCAAACTCGTAGCAAGCCTCCTGCCTCATCCTAGGTTTTAAATACTCAACTTTTCTGAATTAAAGCATATTAAATTTTATTAAATAAAAACAGTTTGAGGCAAGCAATGTGACTCGGTGTTTAAAGGTGCTTGCAGTCAACACTGACAGCTTGAATCTGATCCCTTGGACCTACATTATGAAAGAAAAGAACTGACTTCCATAAAGTGTCCTCGGGCCTCTACATAGATGACATGCCACACACATACTGAATAAATAAAGCCTCAAATTTTTCAAACAGAATCCCAAACAGAATGTGCCACTAGGAGGCCACACAATAAGTGTTTGTTTATATGATTCTATGGGAAAACGTGCTTGCTATGTCGCCCAGCTTGCCCTTGTGTTGTGCACTTTGCTCGCGTGGCTCTTCATAGCGCTCAGAGCATAGTTCGTCTAATTAAAGTTGCCTATTTCACGAGAAAAAAAAAAAGTTTGCACAGTAATGGAAATGAATATCAACAATGACTTGAAGATAGATAAAGGAGCAAAGAGGGTCACAAAAAACAACAGGGTGGGCCAACGTAAAGCATAGTCTTATCTTACTTTGCAATTCTTCAGAATATCCTATTTTAAGTAGAAAGGGTTTTCTAGATCATTTTATGGTATGTGCAAACTAAAATATGTCACTTATGGCACAAAGTATAGGGAGGAGGAAACAGAAATATGTTGTGTACAGGTCATTACACAACATACATTTCATTATATGTCAATAATGTAATGAGACAGTAAGCTATACATTGAATAAAAATGCCAATAGCCTGCAATAGCCACCAATATATGAAAAATATAGTTGTAAGTTAGTAGTGGAGATAAAAATAAAAATCTAAAAATTGCTGTTAATTAAGAGGAATCTGAAGACAGAAGAAAAAAAGAAACTAGGGACAGATGGGACAAATAGAAAACAAGATTATATATTTAAACCCAGTCTTGATAGTCGAATTAATTATCAATGATCTAAACACTTCAGTTAAAAGGCAGAGATCATCCTAGAGCACAAAAATGTGAAATCCTGGCATAAGCTGTATACAGCTAAAATATAAAGATTAAAATGGGTCAATTTCAAATACTAAAAAACAAAAAGATTTTTAAGAGGTCAAATGGCCCTCAGGATAAAGAGTATTGCCAGGGAGAATGATGTTTTATAAGCTAACAGGGTCAATCCATCCAAAAGACAATCTTCTTGTCTATAGAACCGCCTAAGCAATAAAACATTAAATGGTAAATTTTTTAAAACTATGAGAAGAAATAGACACAGAATTGTACTGGAAATGTAATACTCTTTGAATAATTCATGAAATAATAAAATATGTAAACATATTATAAATGTTCATATATATTTACAAGAGAATCAACAGCAAGAAAACTGTGTCATTTTCTTCACTTTGGAAGCTGCTTATCTGAATTTCCTGTATACTCAGGTAATTAATTTTATTTGTTCTCAGGTCTCTGATGGGGTTGAAGACCAAATAGTTTAGTTTTACAATTAAGCTTAGTTGTTTAGGGGTCACGATGTTCTTAGGTCTAGATAGATGATCTAAGATGATAGAGATGGGATATGATAGATATTGATTTACATTCAGAATTTTAGACTCACCAAGATAGGAAAGATGTTTTCTTCAAGGCTGCCAAATACAAATAGCCAAATCACTATGAATGTGACATTAATATAATTCCTTATTGTTTCGTGGTTCTTCTTGCTGTATGTAGCTTATTTTTTAATATATATAATAATATAAATGTATATGTGAAAAAATAAAGACATATTTAAAAAAGAAAGCTTCCAAACACAACAGGATGATACACATAATGAGCTCAGAGATGACACACCACAGCCAAATCCTGGTCACGCTCCACCATGACAAAATCCCAGTACAGAATGAGGAAAGTGGACACAAAACCCCTCCACTGGCAGAAGAGCTGCTGTGTGAGGGAGTGCGGCTTTTCCTTGCCGATGTGACCCTTAGGAAGCTGGTCACACACAGCACTCACCACTCCCAAGACCAGCTAGGCAACAAACTGGACTCCTGGGGAAAGAAAGGGGGAAAAGACTTATGGGAGGGAGGGATGGAAAAGTGGAGGAGGAGGAATGGGAGAATGAATATGGATGATTAACAGGAGGATGAATATGTTCAAAAATACTGTTCAAAATTCTCAAACATCTAATAAAATATTAAAAAGAAAGAAGAGCAACTTTCACAATCAACTCAATTCATATAACTCAAAAACAAAACAAAACAAAACAAAACAAAACTCTATCCCAACAGAAAAGTATCCTTTTTTTTTTTTTTTTTTTTTTTTTTAGAGTACTTAAAACATTTGTGAAGATGTTCCAGAGGCCAAATTGCAAGTCAATACATTTTAAAGAATTTAAAATATAAAGAACATATTCTCTGGTCATGTTGGAGTTAAGCCAAAATATGTTAATGACAGTGATGTATATAAAATCTTCCATAATAACTAGAAATCACTATTAGAAATTAGAAACTTATCTTTTGCTCACAAATGACATTAGAATAAACTCCAAATGAAAACTGTAAACTTGTTAAAATTTGTGATATGAAGGTGATGCTACTTAGGGAAGACATCTATACTTTTAAGTGTTTCTGGCTCTTTTTTTCCCCCATCATAACAGTTTATCTATGTTCTAAGTGTCCATTTTGAAAAACTAAAAAACATCAGGGCTGGTGTGATGGCTCAGTGGGTAAAGGCTGAGCATCCGAGTTTGACCCCCCAAGACCCACATGATGGAAGAAAAGCAACTCCTCCTGCAAATTGTTCTCTGACCTCCACATCCATACTGGGTTACAGGCTCACCCACACACTTATGTACACAAAAATAAACAAGTGCACTAAAAAAGAATGAGCAAATTAAATTCCAAAAACAGCTGAAAGCAGATAATCAAAATGAGAGTGTGTATCAATGCTTATAAATATAAAGGGAGAAAATTAACAAGAGTCAAATTCTCTTTTTACTTCAAAGACTGCCTGAATGCATGCATATGTATACATTTAACATTTGAATGAAATAAATAAGATGTACAAATGTCTGCTGCCGTTTCTCCTTCCAAAGGGCTTTCTATAGTAATAAACACCTGTATGGCCCCTGCAATGAGGACTCTCACCAACTGTATGCTTAAGCTGCTGCCTTCTACCTGTGCCCGGTGATTTCTACTTTCCATTTATGACAAAGGCTTAAAATAAACACAGTTAGGTTGTGTTAACAGAAAACCCAACCTAAGGAAATCTTACAACGGTGATACAGATGGTCCGTAGGTGTGTGAGATAAAATCGGGAGAACTCTGGGCTGGTTTCCAACATGGAGATCGGACAATTGGCATTGATATGACTACGGTCCTCTGAAGCTCTCATGGGAACTGAGCGGTCAGCAAGGAGGCTGCCAGATGACACAGATCTGCATTGCACATTTGTATATTATTCACCAATAAATAAGTAAAGCTATAAGATAAGCTTATCCCAAGAGCAAATAAAACCTAGCACTCCGGGTAATTATCACTGGTTCTGAATTTCTGTTATATGGCACAGATGTGAGGTTTGCTGCAAATAGAGCATGAAATTGAGATAAAACAAGATGTGCTGACAGACTTGTTTGTTAACCTGGATAGTCCCCGCCAGTCACTAGGGCTCAGCTCCCTTTTTAGCATAAAATATCCTGGAATGAACTCCTCTATAGTATAAGGCCCCAAATTAATAAGGAATTGGGCCCAAAATTGCTTTTCAACTGGGTGAACAAATGCAGCCAGAGCCTTCTATTTTTTTCCGTGTTTAGTTCATTCAAAAAATAGTTTTAATTAACACCATCTCCTTAACCACACCCAGCCTCCCCATCTCTCTCTCTTCCCTGTTCAAATCTCAATATTGGAGGAAGGAAATACAGTCTTATTAAGTGGGAGAGCACATGAAAGGAGCCATGGTGTTGTCCACGGGCACTCGCCACCAGGCCTGGCAACCTGAGTTTCAATCACCTGAGTCCACAATGTGGAAGGCAAGATCCAACACCCTCAGGTGTCCCTCTGACCCCCACATAAGTCCCATGACATGTGTGCACCAGCCTCACCCCCACCCCCACAAATAAATATGATAAAGTCCACTGTACCTCAGGGATTCAGATTTTCAACCTATTTTAAGACTAAATAAAGCCAGTAGAGAATAGTAAGTGGGAGACATGGAAAAGCTGGTGGAGTTTAATTGTGAGAAGAAAACACAGTGTAACCCTTACAGAAAGACTCCACCTGTGACCAACAACATCTTGCCTGGTGCGTGGAGACACAGGCTCGTGGGTACCCAGGGTGGGCTCTGAGAACAGCTCCATGTCACACGTCCTCTCTTGATAACAATATCTTGATGTCTACAGTGACAGCCTTGAGACCAGAGAAGAGTCAGAAGTGGATGTTTTGAAAGAAGTCAGACCCCCAGATGAGTCCCCGAACCCTCCAAGCAGCAGCGAAGAGAGCACAGGCAGCTGGTCCCAGCTGGCCAATGAAGATGACAACCCAGATGATACAAGTAGCTTTCTGCAGCTCAGTGAAAGGTCCATGAGGTACCCACTTCCCCTTTCCCTTCCCTTTGGTTCCTACAGAAAATTCCAAAAATGCGTGTCATGGCTCAATGCCAGGTGCCCTTAAGAGAACAGGGGATTGGTGGGGCGGGGCTGGAGAGATGGCTCAGAGGTTAAGAGCACTGACTACTATTCCGAAACGCCTGAGTTCAATTCCCAGCAACCACATGGTGGCTCACAGCCATCCATAATGGTGCCCTCTACTGGCCTGCAGGTGTACATACAGACAGAACATTGTATACATAATAAATAAATAAATAAACAAACAAACAAACAAATAAGAACAGGTGTAAGAAAAAAGAAAGAGAGAGAGAAAGAAAGAAAGAAAGACAAACAATGGGGGGGGCAGTCAGTCAATCATGATTGGGCTAAAAACGATCTTAATTTCTAGTTATGACTTGAATTACCTCAGCCATGTTTAATAGTTAGCTGTGTTCTCTTTCCCCCAAAGACACCGCAGGTAAGTTCAGTGCTGAGAACTGTCCATTTGTTTCCATGCAAGCCCATGCTACACGTTTGAGATTTTTTTTCTGGTTCCCTTGTATTTCGGATGCAACACAGGCTGGGTTGTCACAAGGCAAGTGTTTGCACACTGTGTTGCACTGCTTGCCCTGACTTCTCCCTCCCTTATCTGCTGTGCCCTCTGTATTGCTTCTGGAAAAGATAGAAAGGGCCATCTGGCTGTAACCACTAGAGGGAGCTTTCTGTCTAAACTCTTTTTGACCCCAGGCCAATGAGACCACAGACTGTCCAGAGAGACTGGCTGCAAAATGACACTGAAACATCTGGGTATGGATAAAAGATCTTTGAAAGTTCTATTTCATGCAGTACAATCTAAGAGTTAGGAACACTTTACATTAAATAAGTGGTTTCAAATTTCAAACATCCCCACAAAATGTTATAAAATAGAGACAGAAAAGCAAAGACAACTTGAATCTTTGGACTTGGAGTGACAGGTTTCAAAGTGTTTCTTCCTCCAGTGTCCTGCCTAAAACTCCAGATGAGACTGTGAAGGCTCAAGAGACTTCTTGGTGGCTCACACAAATGTGAAGGGACAAAGGCCCATGACATGACATACTAGCAGTCACCATTGCCGAACTTTGCTTGGGAGAGATACTGTTGGAAAATGTGGGAAGTGCGGGAAAAGTCAGCGAGTTTGGTAAAAATTGGATAGGTTCTATTTCACAAATACAGACAGAGCCTAAAACTTGTCTCAGCAGTACTGTGCTTCAGAGAACATATCCCAGACTCACGAGTAGACCATATGTCGATTATACAACTTACAATAATGGTATTATATTCAATATTCTTTCTCTATGAGACATAAGGTGTCATGTGTTGCTCCTTCTCTATGGTTGGAAAAAACAACAAAACCTAACCCAGATTTGTATTTGTAAATTTTATAGTCCTCCAGGAGAACAAGAAGTCAAATGTATGCTCTATGGAATCTTATGGAATATCCCTAAGAAATTTTCTCCATATAACAAAGGGAGACCTTGGGCTTCTGGCTTTTTTCTAGATGCAAGAAGTGGGCAGATAAGCATTAGGGTGCTTTCCCTAGCCAACATTTTCAGAAGTATATTAACTTTGTAAGTACATCAAAGGCCAAGGAGTCAAGGGTAAACCCCTTCTCCTTAACCAGAATGAGGAAGTAAAGAAAAGTGTTATTACCAACTATGTATGGCCCCCAGGTTGTGGCACCCCTTCAGGAATTATAAATCGTTATCAGTATAACTGCCATAAGTGTACTTGGCTTCTACCTGATGTCTTCCTTTAATTTGGTCAAACATCTGATACCAATTCAGAAGGTCAGGCATAAACCAATAGTGCCCTGGGGAACGACGAAGGACCCCCTCCCTACAATGGAACAGCAGTGTCAGCAGTGTGGCCGAGGGTGGAGACCCGCATTAATGTGTAAACTTTTGCTTTGTCAGCAATGGCAACAGTAGTGCCACTAGCAGTCTTGGCATTATGGACCTGGACATTTATCAGGAAAACATACCGTCTTCTCCCATGATTAAGTAAGTAGCCATGTGACTCAGTGACTGACAGCTCTGCTCCAATTCCATCTGGCAATCCATCGTGATCATAAAGGTTGTGCCCAGCCACCAGTTCATTATGTCTGTGCCACTGTGGTTCCATGTCACTGGAGTGCAGAACTAGGGCCTAGAATAGGCCCCAACCCCTCACGGTCTGCTTTCTCGGTTTCAAACCAGTCCCTTACAAAATACTCGTTGTTGATAAAGCTCACCCACGTAATCAGAAGTGTATATCATCTTTCCTATTTTTGATTGACAGAAACAACAACATTTCATTGTACCATGGCTCCCTTGGAAGACTATTTAATAGCCTTTGCGATGGAGCACAGTCATTTTAGCAAAATTAGCTAGGAGTGGTTTTTCCTTTGCTTGTGGATACTGGGGTTACCCATATGGGATGCATCCGGTGTCAGTGGTTGCCATGAGGGAGATGTCATCATCACGCAGTATCTCTGCTCTCTCCATGTGAGATCTTCTCAGAGATCAAGGGAAAAAAGCATTTGGAGATGTACTACGCAGAATGACACAGAAAAATAGGAGGGCACCCCGAAGTCATGGCTACTCCTAAAATTTGTGATTATTCTGGAAAATGAACTAAATTGTATTCTAATTTTGGTCATGGTGACTTTAGAATATAATTTGGGTATTCTGAACTGACAAATCCATATTGACCTAATGCTGATTCCTAATGTATTTCCCTCTAGCTAACTACAGAATAATTGATTTTATTTCACCACTGAATAAGTATATTTCTCAGTGACTGGAGGTTGCCAAAACCCTTCCTTGTTTTAATACCCATGAGTAAACATGAAGACATATATGATCTTTTTTTTTTTTTTTTTTAGGAGAAATGAAAACAAAATCAACAAAATTGTTTTGTGGTAGATTAGTTTCTCTCCTCTGAAAAACATGAACATAGCATTTTCATGCTATGTTCTTTCTTTGTAATATGAAAGTATGACTTCAAGAAAAGCTAGTGTTGAGAGGAAGCCAAGATCACTCCCATCACTGCACCCATTCCTTGCTGGGCCATTTGTGCTACCTGCAGAGAGAGCAAGAAGAGGCTCTGAACCCTTAGAAAATCAGCATTCCTGCAAAGAGTTAGCTATGAATGGAAGAATGACTATACTCTTTCTCTCAACTACAGTAAAGTTTACCCCACTAATGGACTTTACTGTTCAATGGAACACCGCAGATCCTAGCAGCAGCAGAGAATGTAATAAACCTTGTATCACCAAAAGACACATTTTTAAAAGCCTCACTCCAAATTTCTAGAAATTAGAAAGATCTAGGACATATATAGGCATCCCAAAATGGTCACTTCTTCTCAGCTACTATGCATATTTCAGAAGTTTTTACCACCACCACCCCATTACATATGGAGATCTATAAGTACACACCATGCAAAACCAAAAACCAACCAAACAAACAAAAATAACAAAATGCTTTCATATTAAACATGACCACAGCTATGGAGAGGCTCGTTTTGGTTATGAGACATTAATTGTGGAGAATCTCCAGCCTGCTCTACCTCCACCAAATAAAAATAATGGAAACGAATAAAGAAAGAGTCAATTGTTGAGACATTTTGTTACGGTGTTTAGGTTTCACAGTTTGTTGGTTGTCCTTACTCAGCTCATAGAGCAATCAGCATGTTAAAAAGTATCTTTCTACTTTAAAATTCAAATGTACATTGTCAAAGAACAGAGAATACATTGTGACAAGCTGGAAAAATGAGGTCCATTAAAAGACAAATAAAATGCATGACGATAACTCTTCAAATTATAACCGGGTACCCAACATCTCTCTTTAATTGTTCAGTCCCCTGGGGGGTGGTTCATGGAAAGGGAGTTGAAAAGAAAAGAAAGATGTAACTCTCAGAGTCTCCTCCACTGACTGTCCTAACTAACACCACTCAAGGCACATGGGACTTCTCTTTTGTGGTGGAGAATAGTAGCTGCAGACCCAACTGTCTTGTGTAATATCCACCTGGATCTAACTTGTTCTGTGAAGACCATAAGAACGAGTTCTTGACGTCAGTAGCTCAGAAAGACTCATCTCGTCGTCTTCCATACAGCTCATTCTTTCAAAGCGTCACCAACCATGTACTGTTGTTTTTTCCCAAAGCGAATTGGTAGAAGAAAAGGAGAGTCTTAAGGAACAATCGGAAAGCATAAAGGGTAAGCCACGGTCCCATCCTTTCGACACACTATTGCTCGGGGGTGAGGGGGTGTCCCTTTGGAAAGCAGAGTAAGGTTGTATTTGTGTCTCTTCAGAACATGCCTCTGGACTGCCAGGGAGAGCAGCCAGCCCCCAGAGGAGCCTGCTGGTGATCAACTTTGACTTGGAGCCAGAGTGCCCTGATGCTGAGCTTCGAGCCACGCTGCAGTGGATAGCTGCCTCCGAACTTGGGATCCCAACTATCTACTTTAAGAAATCTCAGGAAAGCAGAATTGAAAAGGTACCCTGTTCCCTGTCTGGGTGAGATAACAGTAGCTCTGTGGTCTTTAGCTCAGCTGGAGACCCAGTGAATGCCTATTTCATCCATATGGACTTGAAGTGTTTAATCTTGATTTCCCTCACCTGAAAAATCTTGTGCATACCTTGAAGAGCCTAGCTGTGACAGTACATTCACCATCTCTGCCTCGTGGACCTTCGGATTCTTAAATAGTTGGTGCTAAACAGAAAATGAGGCGAGGAGACAGTAGCTTTCTTGATATTTTTAAAAAGTATTTTTGTGATATCCCTATACCCTGTTTTGGCTGCAAAATACTCCTGAGTAATTCCTTATTTAAAAACTGTCTCTCTCAGTTAAATAACATTCGGACTGCAATCTTCAGGGGTTTTTGTTTTGTTTTGTTTTGTTTTAATGCACAATTGCACTCTAATGTTCTGGGCCAGCATCCTAGATAAAACCCTTACCTTCTTGCCTACACACTCGGAAATTAGAACAGTTTCAAAGTCTCTGTGACCCCAGGCAGTCGGATTGGCTGCCAGGGACATCAATCTCCACACCTCCACCTCCCTTCCACCAGCAATTTGTTCTTCCAATTAAGGTCAAGTCCACCGCACCCAGGTGTCCTAAATTGCCCTTCTTAGTAGGCAAAATGAGGCAGGCCTCACTAGCTGATACGCTCTCCCTTCAGTCATTCCACCCCTAGGCTTCCCTGTGCAGAGGATACCCTAAAAGGACAGAATCCATAAGTCACATAGGATACATCCCATGTTGGACTCAGCCCCAGGGGGAAGGAATCGAGAATATTCTCAGGAAGATGACGTTCCCAGGTTCACATAAGGGGTTGGCTTTGTATCTCTAGCAGCTCCCCGAATAAGAGAATCCCCTGGTGCATTTTCAGGTGGAACATTAAACAGATTTTAGTTTAATCCACCTCTTTAAAGGGGCAGTCACTTTCCATGCATGTTTGTCTAATAAATCTTCCATTGTTGCAAGAGCAAGGGGGAGGGTATCTTATTGATGCGTTAATACGTAAACCACATTGTAACTTGGTATTTGTTTATGTCTCCCAGGTGGTCCATTTTAATGTGTCTGTCTTTGTTAATATCTATGTTTCTGAGAAGACAGAGCCTTCACTCCTGTTATCAGGAAAAACATTGAACGACCTTTCAAAGATTCATGTCAGTCAGCTCAAGGGACTTAGCTGTAAATCACGCAGTCTTAAGGACTAGACTTTCCAGGTTTGGTTCTGAGCTGATGAAGGCTCTCTGCATACAATGGTTTTGCTAGGAATGGGCATCACCCTTGGTTGTCTGTGACTGGATTGCTTAAAGAAAGAAAACTTGCATAACACTTAGAAAGTTTGCAGTTCAACTCTATTTGTTTTTACTTAGTCATGGAATTAAGTAATCACTTTTAAGAGTGTGGAAAAGAGCACCAGAGATAACATGCCAACTCAGCAACATTTCCAACATTTCATTAGCTCCTCATCTTCTTAGAGAAAAGAAACCCTACATTCAGAAACTGCCACCTTCTGACTGTCCCTCAGTATCCAGCATATCTTTGTTGCTTTTATTTTGTGCTTTTTGGGACAAGGTTTTATGTAGTCCAACGTGGCCTTGAACTCTCTATGAAGCAGGTGATGACCTTGAAATTATTTTAATTATGTACAGTAGAGGAGGGGTCATAGGCGCATGAGTGTAAGTGTCCCTGCAGGCTAGACCAGAGTATCTGATCTCAGAGACTTACAGGCTATTGCGAGCTGCCCAATATGGGTGCTAGGAACAGAACTTGAGCGCTCTACAAGAGCAATATGGGCTCTTGATTGCTGAACCATCCCTCTAGCATTAACCTTGAACTTCAACCTTCCTGCCTCCCTTCTCATGTGCTGGCTTGTGTCATTCTGAGACCTGAGCCCTCAGGCTCCTTGCATGGTAGGTGAGCATTCTAACTCCTCAGCCCAAAACCCTATGTCTTCGGTTCTTCGAATGCTGATTTAATTTTCTCAGCAATTAATTTAGTCAATTTATGTATCTATTTATGGTAGTAGAGGGGAGGAGGGTAACATGAACACTACTAGTACAACTCATCTTTCCTTGGACTTGTCGAAAGCTTGGCCTTGAACTTGGAAGGCACTTGAGGACAGCAAACGATGAATCCCAGAAAAGGCAGATTCCAAGTACTCCAGATCCCCAGCGCACTGTCAGTTGTCTGAAGACTCACAATGCCTTCTTCTCCTAGCCTTGCCCTTCATTTGCATTTTATTTCATCACTAGAAGGCTACGTTCCTTTGATCACCATACATCCAAAACATCCACCAAACATCTCTAGACGGCACCGTTCTAAGCTCAAGGTCCCAGGCAATAAGAGAGAAGAAAGTTCCCGCCATCTCAATGCTTACCTTCAGTTCATGAAGAAGCACCAACTGTCTCTAGAACACTTGAAGAGGGCATTGTTTATAAACGGCCACCTAGAGATACCCAAGCTGGTTCAGTAAGGAAGTTAACGAGGGTCTAGAATGTTGGTTGGTATCTAAAACCACAGCCATGAGTTAAATGGGCACAAAACAGAATCACCTGGTAGACACACTCACAACTGACTCTAATGCATAATTTCCTCCCATCCACTCGAAAAACCAATAAAATCTACAAACTTTTCCAGGGAAGGCACTTCCCTGACACTTCCAGTACCTGATAACCTCAAACACTTCAAAAACTTAATTCTCTACAACCTTGACATCAGGTAAAGTTAGTCCAGTTAACTAAAGGCAAAATAAAATAGTCATTAGCAAAATTTATAAAAACCACTTTTTACTAGCTACTTTCCAGGTTTATTGAGGTTTTTTTTTTTTTGGTTGTTTGTTTGTTTTTTAATGTAGAGAACATTGTTTTTTTTAGCTATTTTCCTTCTGCAAAAATGCAGTGAGCTTCTGAGATCTGAGCTGATAATCCAGTGTCTGGCACCACAGTACACATGGCTTCCTGCTCATCTTTAAACCTGTGTTGAGAAGCATTTCCTTTTCTTGGAAGCAATGTGCAAAAAGGAAAGTGCAGAAGGAGGAGACAGATAGACCCTTACCTTCTTATAGAAGGCCTCACCTCTAATTTCTTATTGCAATCTACAAGCAAGGGGGCGGGAGCTGATTCAGGAAACACTGATGACATTGACTGCTGATTCAAATCCCCTCCTGAATAACTCCTGCTAAAGTGTCAGCTATAAACAAAGGCATATCAAAGAGGAAGGGACGGGTACAAATTACATCCTAAGGGTTTTCATTTGTAAACAAAAAATAGTGTCTTACTTCAATCCTTTCATCATAAATCTCAAGTCAGGGAGTGTTAGAATCACCCAGGACGCCTTCCAAACCCAGAGCCCTAACCAGTTTGTTCAGAATCTCCGCTGGAAGGAAGACCCAAGCCCCAGGTCCTGGTGCAGGTCTAGAACTCCTGGATCCAGCCCAAGTTTAGACTCAGGGTTTTATAGGCCGTAACTTCAGGGACAGAGTGGGGACCTTCTCACTATGCTAATGAATTCTCATTTCTACCTTGGAGCAGAAGACCATGGCCGCTTTCAGAAGTATGCATTGAATGTGTCAATAATAATAATAATAATCACATAGCTTCCTGTAATTCCCATAGTTGTACTATGAGCTGTAAATAATCAAATCTACAAAATGCACCTGGGAATACAAAGGTCCGATACCTAATGAGGTGTCCTTCAGATGAGTCTGCTGGCGGTGAACTGTCACAGAATAGAATCTCTTGAGTTTCCTAAGACACTGCTTTTGCTTTAAAAAAAAAAAAAAAAAAAGTCTGAAGTCTACTGCTGTCTACAGGAAAGGAACTTAATTATTGTTGATTGTGAAGTGTCAGTACAGAAATGGGTTTTTCTTGTTTGTTAGTAGAGCAGGCTAAGAATCCAAATTCCTGAAGTACTAAAGCATAACGTGAGCAGACTTAATGAAATCTCTAGGGTCAATTGCTGGTAGAATGTAGCTCTAAAACCAGGACAACAAGCTGGCCCTGGCGGTGCCAGCTTGTAAATTCCAGCTAGTGCAAAAGAACTGCAAATTCAAGTTCAGCCACAGTCACAGAGTTTAGGGTGACCTCAAGCAATTTAGTAAGCCCTTTTCTCGGAATACAAAGTTGAAAGAAGGTTAGAGTTACAGTTCAGGAGTGAGCATTTACCCAGTGTGCACAGTATCCTAAATTTAATCCTGATACCACAAAGGTAAGAGGCTGTAATACCGAGCTAGAAATACCCTTTCTGTCTACTCACAACCTTATTTTATGTTCACTGTTATTTTTGTTGTTGGTTTTGGTTTTGGTATTTTGAGACAGGGTTTCTCTGTGTAGCCTTGGCTGTCCTGGACTCGCTTTGTAGACCAAGCTGGCCTCGAACTCACAATGATCCACCTGCCTCTGCCTCCCGAGTGCTGGGATTAAAGGCAGGCCTGGCACGGTCACTGTTTTTTATTGAGGAAGCACAAGACTTCCATGCTCATCAACTTCATGCCTGCTTCAAGATTTCAGGATCCAAGATTAAATCAGTACAGCTGCTGTGTTTAGTGGGGTTGTACCCTTCACTAAAGCTGCCTTAGAGAGGCATGGTGACACATTCCTATGATCCCAGTACCTGGAAGGCAAATACAATAGGATTGCTATCAATTTGAGGTCATCCTGGTCTGCCTAACAAATTCTAGGATAGCCAGAGTTCCATAAGATGACCCTGTCTCAGAAAGAAAAACAAACAACAAAACCAAAACTACAACAAAACAAAGTGGTCTAATGGGATAGCAGACTGGCCTTAGACATCAACACACATGCTTTAGGCAAGGCCATCCCACAAACTCCTAGTAGAGTGGCCTAACTCTGGGATGCTTTAACTACTTTGGGTCATTCACTAGCATTTTTGGTCCTCATCACTGTGAAAGGTCCTTTTCAAATGCCCCAATAGATGGAAAGAAGCTGTAATATTGATTCCAGGAAAAGTATCTTTGTTGGAATCCGCTCCTAAGCAGTGACTTGGAGACAGGAGTAGTAAGGTGGTGGCAGCAGAGTAACCTAGGGTTTATAGAAAGAAGCTAAGGCAAATTCAGCATTAATAGACTTTTCATTGACTTGACCTTCATAAAATGTGTAGAAAAAGAAGATGTACTTTTAGTAGAAGATTTTGGCCAAAGGTCATGTGTGACCCTTCAGGGAAATCTTGAGTGAGAAGTTATTGGTCTATGAGCATCTCTCAGTGAGTTCTTGGAAGCTTAATGCCCAGGCTATACATGCCTATCTATTCCTCAGATTTCCAGTAAGAGCTAAGGAATGTTGACCAATTGAATTATTCGGCTACCTTAGCCTCCCCCACCTCCTATTCACATTGTCAGTAATACTTTAAAACCCCCTGTTCCGCTCTTGTTCTACCCAAAGCATGACCTGAGTTTACATACACACTAACATGTAAGTAACAGTTCACAAAATCCTTCCTTGGTGTCTCCATAAACCAGCCACCTCAACCATCCATCCCTCGGGCCATTTGCACTATAAGCAAAGCCTTCCTCTTGCCTCACCCCTGTGAAGGCTTCACATCTGTCCCTGAAGTGTCAGCATCAGGCAGGACGGAGAGGCATCCCAGACAACTAGTGATTTCTCTAAAAGTCCAACAAAGATGCATGGAGCTAAATATTCTGGCCTTCCATTGCTGTTGTCATGAGAAGTAAGATGAAGCTGTGAATATATTACCTTAGGGATGTGTACACCTGCGGTGGTCATCACCATGTGATGAGAGACATGTCCTGTGACCATCTTCTAGTTAGAAACTTGCTGCTGCCATCTCCCACTCCAAGACTTTTAACCACTTTCATTAAGTTTTATTTCAATAGAGAAGTATTAAGCAACCATCATATAGGTATGCATGTTGTTTGTTTTTGATTGTATGTGTGCAAACATGCTCCCTAAAACTGAAGGATACTTTGAGCAGTAGGCTTATCCTCAATGATGTTAGGTGTGTCCACTTACGTTTCATGAAAAGGCATACCATATCTGGCTCCGTTTAGCCTCTTATTCCTTCTGTCATTAAGTAAATATTCATTGGCTCTTTACTGAGAGCAAAGGATAGAAAACCATGTCTGAGTTGGTACCCTACTCTGGGGAGATTGCTAGCCATGATAACATGAACATCTGCCTTCCTTTACAAGAGCCTAAAACCCTTTAGGACAATATTTATGTTTTCAGATATTTAAAGTATTTCATTCTCCAATCTAGATGATTGCTTTGTTTAGACTCTAAAAAGTGAGTGTATACCAAAAAAAAATTTTTTTTAAAGAAATAACCAAACTATGATCTTAGTGTGAATTTTTTTTTTTTAACAAATAACACTCTTTCTCATAAAATGCCACCAGATTCTTAGGGTATCTACTCAATTGACGTTCCGAATTAAAAAAACAAAAACAAACAAACAAACAAACAAAAAAACCATTTTCTACAATCCTGACACCGAAACAGAGAGAACTATAAAGAGCACTGGTGCATATCAAAGTATTGCCTGTTGTTCACAGATCTTATTAATTATCACTTTCTAATTAAAAATCATGTCACAGCGGATGTCAGTGTGGTTTCAAAAATAGCATATCATACAGGGACTCCCAATGTCCTACGCCCATCAGTCACTTGTCGAGAATTTCCCATTATGCCCAACTGAAACGGAAACCAATACCATCTGACAAATCTAAGAAAGTCCTTGCTTTCCTTTAACTATTGCTATAGAGAACCATCTTGAAAACCTTAGCATGGGGATGGAGAGGTGCCCATCACTGTTGAATGTGGAAGCATTAGGTGACTCTATCTACCCAGAAATGTAGCACTCAATTTATGTTCCCCCAAAGTACACATCCAATGAGAAATTGTTTTATAGTCCTGGTGCAAGAAGATTTAAAATGTGAACCTGAAAACAAAAAAAAAAAAAAAAAACCACCAACTACCTAAAAGGTAGCCTCTTAGAGGGACTGTTCTTTTCCACCCAGTTCTCCACTAAAAATAAGACTGCAAAATAGAAGGAATTTATTGTATGAAATAAAAGGCAAACAGACTGCCTTTGGCAATGCCCCCTGAGAGTGAAAATGCTTAAGCATAGACTTGGAGTCCCAGTCCCCTTTTTGAGGAGATGCTGGTGAAGACACTATAACATGTGAGTCCTAACTCTCTCTCTCTCTCTCTCTCTCTCTCTCTCTCTCTCTCTCTCTCTCTCTCTCTCTCTCTCTCTCTCTCTCTCTCTCGTTTTAGTTTCTAGATGTTGTGAAGCATGTCCATCAGAAGTCCTGGAAAGTGGGCGATATATTTCACGCCGTTGTCCAGTACTGCAAACTACATGCAGAGCACAAAGAGGGGACTCCAGGTCTCTTTGACTGGCTCCTGGAGCTAGGATAAGTCAGGTGCGCCCCTCAGAGAATTTCCTTCCTCTATCCCAGCTTAGGTTACGGTGGTTTGCGCTAAATGCTCTGAACTTTCTCAACACACTGCATCTCATTAGCAGAACTATTTAAAAATCTGCTCCAGTACCATGCACAGGGAATAAGTCTGAAAGAATGTGAAATACAAGTCTATACTAATCAATATCGCTGTGGGCAGGTGTGAAAGGGCTTGTTTGAGAACAGTTTCGAGAGGAGATACTTCAGTGAGGCCCAAATAGGAGGGTTTCCAAAAGCCCAGCCTCCAGGAAAGCTACACTCACATACACATCACAGTAAAAAGTGATCTATAATGACCCCGGCTATGTGAATCAAACAGAAACGAAGTCATTGGGTTACAGTAATTCTATAAATTATGCCAAAAAACTTCAATGCACTTTGCTTAATGGGTACAGGGATTATCCACCCAAGGAAATGTTTGGGATATAGTTGAAAGTTTCCATACCTTTATGTGAATGAATGATTTCCACTCTCAGACCAGTACTGATGGATACCGATGCACATCCAACAGTGCTATTGTGATCCATGTGAGGTGATTTCGCTTATTTGCAGAGGCTGATAAGTGTTGTACCCCTTCCCAAGTGTTCCTGAGCTCAAGAAAACTAATGTCATTCAGTGGCTAAAGGGAAGCTCAAGGTTGCCTTTTTCCCATCACTACATTTATCACTTGGGTAAAATTATTATGGAAGTCTTTCCTAAAGGCAAGCTTTAAAAAATAAACAATAAGATAATAGTCTTTTGAGATGAAATGTGCTTGCATATATTGAATTATATGAGAAATTTTATTTTGTTGTAAATTATGAAGAGATTATCTAAATAATATATTGAGTTTTCTTAGAGCTTCGTAGACCATGAGGAGACTGTTGTCTTAAGTTTAGTGTCATGACCCTTGGTGGGGGATTGTACGATGAGTGCACTGACGTCTGTATTTCTGACATGCTTCTTCGAAGACATTTGTAATAATGGATGCAGGGTAATTGCCCTGTACTTGACAAGACCAGCTAGGAATGTAGACTTCCTGATTGGGTGACACTGGCACTAAATTAGAGAAATAGAAGCCTTTAACACATTTTTTAAAAAATTTATAAGAAATGCCTTTGAAAACTCAAAGTATCTACATAATCTTAAAAATCTTCTTCCCTCCCAACTAACTATGCTTCACTAGCTTTTATTTTCTCAATCAGGAAGGTATTTAGTATGGATCTTCTGAAGCTCTATGCTTTTAGTTTATGTTTAAAGCTTATAGGGTAAATGTGAACGAGGCCCCGCATCACCAATGACAATACTTCTGCTCTATCTATCACATCCTAAAAGACTCCAAGCAAGCTTCCTGGTAAGCCATAACCCCCTCCTCCCATGACAGGAATTTTTCAGACTTCAGTGGGCATTTATCACGCAGATAGTCCAGATTTAGGCATATGTCCAATCTGACACATTAACCAGGTTTTGAAACCTAGCTATCATCTCAAACTGAACTGTATGTGTGCTTCTTTGTGCTAATATGTGGGAAATGATATTTTTATTGTTTTAACCATCCCAGAATATTGTGTGTAAACTATTGTTGTGCTCGAATAAATGTTTACTTATCCTCCAAAGCACAAATACTGGATGTAACCAAGTGTTGTACCTAATGTTGCAAACTAATCAATAAATCTCTGTTGCAAAATTGTTGTTCCATCTTCTCTCCTTGACTCTAGGACATAGAGATTAAGGAGCTTTGTCTAGGGGGCTGGAGAGATGATTCAGAGGTTAAGAGCACTGACTACTCTTCCAGAGATCCTGAGTTCAATTCCCAGAATTGATAGCTCACAACCATCTATAATGTGATCTAATCTCTCTTCAGGTGTGCAGGTGTATATGCAGGCAGAGCACTGTATACATAACAAATAAATAATTTTTGAAAAGCTCTGTCTAGAAAATTTTCAAAAAGAAATAGTCACATTGTAAGTAGATGAAGATAGGTGTCCCACTTAGATAAGATTTTCTGTCCTGATTTCAACTTTTGATTAAATAAATGTTTAAGACAATTTGCTAGAGTGGGGAATATTCACTTTAAAGTATTTTTTTCTTAACCTTGACACTGTTCACATTTGGAACAAGAAAATTATTTTGCTGTAGGGCATTGTCTTAGACATTGTATGATGTTTCCCTGCATTTGACTCCTTCCAGTTAGATAGTGATAATTTCCTCTTTCTGATTGTAGCAATCTAAAATGCCTCCTAACACTGCCAAATAACTCTCATAGAATCAAGTCAAGTCTGGCCAAGGACCTCTCAGGGTAACAAATAAAGTGAAGGAACAGGACCTGGGCCCCAGAAAATAAAGGAGGAGGAGCTGAATCCTCTGGTCTATGGAATCTCGGGATCAGAAAACCAGGCATGCCCTACCCACAGCCCATGGGGGTAGCCTTTACACAAAAGCTTGGCGACCAGAGAAGAGACATAAAGCCAGCATGGAGTTTATCTACATGAGTAATTAAGATGAATTTATCAAAGCAACAGAAAAATGTGTCAGTGCTTTCTAAATGCTAGAAAGAAACTACTAGAGTAAATGCAAATTAAGCAGTAAAAGGTGTAGGCAGTTAATTCACAAAACAGACCTATGAACATGCTTAGGCCCGGGTAATTCTCCAGTCAGACAGAGGATGTCATCAAAGTAAAGCAAACTGGTCACTGGCATGTGGAGATTTTAGTTGAAAGGACTATTGAGGAAGGAGTGACTAACTCAGGAGGTTAGACTCCTAAGCACAAGGTCTTTCAACAGTCAAGCAGAAGGCAGTTTTCCTTAATAAAGAGCAACAAACAGGCTAGAAAGGATGCCTCTCAAACATCAAAACATCAGGGCTAGACAGTAGATCAGAGACTGTTCTATTCCATTGGACGGTTGTCAGGAGGACAAAGTGTAGGGCCCAAGCTTCTTGAAGAAGAACCATGTTATTCCAGTTGATCAGTGGGTACATTGGCTAAACATTTATGATGGAATATAAATTTGGAGGGTCTCTCTTTGGTCTTGTTGGAGGTATACGAGTGGAGGTGGGGGCACCCGGGAACTTTATTTGTTTCATATAGAGGAGGAGGATTTCCAGAAATAAGTTCCACCCAAGAACACAACTGTTTTGGAGGATGCCTCTATGTCTCTGATCACAGATATTGTCTCACATCGCAGGGCTCAGGCAAAGATCATATTGTTACTATCAAAGACTAAACAATTGTTATTGGTGAAACCATTCTCTTTGACAATTTCTGTCATCTGATGGCTTTCTTCCATAGAGTAGGACTATGTCACTCATCTAATAAATGTCCTCTTATAAAACCGTGGAGTATCAGGCACCATGCTAAATAGTTGGAACAAAAATTGAAATCATACCTAGAAACGAACTCACAGACAAGAGGGTAAACACACATATCAGTCTCATAGAAACAATGTAATCCTTGCTGTTATGTAATTCCTTCAAGATTAACAATTGAGAGATCAATAGGCAGGAAATATTTATCACTGCCTGGTGAGATATTAGACCACTTTAAGGACAAGCCAGTGAGCTTGGAGAGAAGCCATTTAAAGAAAGAAGGGAGAAAGAACTTTTAAGGATTCAAAATAGTCCAATCAGAGAAAAAGTAAGATCATAAGGGAATATCTAATGTGCAGTCTGAGGCAGAAGGAATTTGATAGAATTATAATATTGTGGTGAGCTAATGAGTCACGAGATTTGGAGCCAGGAGCTGAAATTAAACACATATTTTAAGAAGAGACCATCAGGTCCAGTGGATCTGGATCCAGGGGGCCTGCACAAACTGTTGCACTAACCAAAGACAATGCATGCAGTGAACCTAGACCCCTGGTTCAGATCTAGCCAATGGACAGATCATTCTCCACAGTTATGGGGGAGAGCAGGGATTGCCTCTGATGTGGACTCTGGTGCCCCTGATTTGAACACTTCCCCTTGGTGGGGAGGTCCAGCAGGGCACACAGAGGAAGGGGATGCAGGCTATCCAGATGAGACCTGATAGGCTGTGGTCCCCTTCTGTCAGAGGTCTAGGGGAGGACAATAGCGCGGAAAAGGGAGGGAGGGTGGGAATGGGAAGATACAATTGAGGGGATAACAATCAGGATGTAACCTGAATAAATTATAATACATTTTAAAAAATAAAAGATTTATGTCTATATCATAGTCCTTTCAATCAAAGAAGATGTAAAATCCACTGTCAATGCAAGAGAAATAACATGTAAATTTATGTTACACTCACTGAGTTATAGCTTAAATAGGATAATATTATTACAGAATATTTTGTTTGTAGGGTTGTAGGGTATATAGAATACTACTGCTAATACCGATACTCTTCAAGCTACTCCAAAAGATAGAAATGGATGGAAAATTACCAACTTCATTCTATGAGGCCATAGTCTCATTGATACCTAAACCTCACAAAGACTCAACAAAGAAAGAGAATTTCAGACCAATTTCTCTTATGAACATAGATGCAAAAATACTAAATAAAATACTTGCAAAACGAATACAGGAACACATCAAAGATATCATTCATCATGACCAAGTAGGCTTCATTCCAGGCATGCAGGGATGGTTTAATATACGGAAATCCATCAATGTAATCCACCATATAAACAAACTGAAAATAAAAAACCACATGATTATCTCCTTGGATGAAGAGAAAGCATTTGATAAAATTCAACACCCATTCATGTTTAAAGTTTTAGAGAGATCGGGGATACAAGGCACTTTCCTCAACATAATAAAGGCTATATACAGCAAGCCAATAGCCAAAATCAAAGTAAATGGTGAGATACTCAAGGAAATTCCTCTCAAATCGGGAACAAGGCAAGGCTGCCCACTCTCTCCATATCTCTTCAATATAGTACTCGAAGTTCTAGCCAGAGCAATAAGACAACAAAAGGAGATCAAGGGTATCCAAATGGGAAAGGAGGAAGTCAAATTATCCCTCTTTGCAGATGATATGATAGTGTACATAAGTGACCCTCAAAACTCCACCAGAGAACTCCTAAAGCTGATAAACACCTTCAGCAAATTGGCTGGATACAAAATTAACTCAAAAAAGTCTGTAGCCTTCCTATACACAAATGACAAGCTTGCAGAGGAAGAAATTAGGAAAACCACACCCTTCACATTAGCCACAAGCAATATAAAATATCTAGGAGTTACCCTAACTAAGCAAGTGAAGGACTTGTATGAAAAAAATTTCAAAACTCTGAAGAAAGAGATTGAAGATGACCTGAGAAGATGGCATGATCTTCCTTGCTCATGGATCGGGAGAATTAACATAGTAAAAATGGCCATCCTACCAAAAGCAATCTACAGATTCAATGCAATCCCTATCAAAATAACTACACAATTTTTTAAAGACATTGAAAGTTCAATTCTGAACTTCATATGGAAAAACAAAAAACCCAGAATAGCTAAAACAATCTTGTACAATAAAAGGTGCTCCGGAGGAATCTCCATACCTGATCTCAAACTGTACTATAAAGCAATAGTACTTAAAACAGCATGGTACTGGCACAGCAACAGGCTGGTTGATCAGTGGAATCGAATCGAAGACCCAGATATGAATCCACACACATATGGTCACTTGATTTTTGACAAAGAAGCCAAATCCATTCAATGGAAAAAGGATAGCATCTTCAACAAATGGTGCTGGTCTAACTGGAGGTCTATGTGTAAAAAAATGAAACTGGACCCATATTTGTCACCTTGCAACAAAACTCAAATCCAAGTGGATTAAAGACCTCAACATAAAACCAGAGACACTAAGCCACTTAGAAGAAAAAGTGGGAAAGAGCCTGGAACATATTGGCACAGGAGACAACTTCCTGAACAGAACACCAACGGCCCAGGCCTTAATGTCAACCATTAATAAATGGGACCTCATGAGGCTGAGAAGCTTCTGTAAGGCAGGAGACACTGTCAAGAGAACAAAGCGACAGCCTACAGACTGGGAAAAAATCTTCACCAACCCTACATCTGACAAAGGTCTAATATCCAAAATATATAAAGAACTCAAGAAATTAAACACCACCAAACCGAATAACCCAATTGAGAAATGGGGCTTGGAACTAAACAGAGAATTCTCAACAGAGGAGTATCAAATGGCTGAGAAACACTTAAAGAAATGCTCAACCTCCTTAGTCATCAGGGAAATGCAAATCAAAACAACTATGAGATTCCATCTTACACCCATCAGAATGGCTAAGATCAAAAATTCAAGCGACACCACATGCTGGCGAGGATGTGGGGAGAGAGGGAACACTCCTTCATTGCTGGTGGGAATGCAAACTAGTACAGCCACTTTGGAAATCTATCTGGTGCTATCTCAGAAAAATGGGAATAGGGCTTCCTCAAGACCCAGCTATTCACTCCTTGGAATATACCCAGAAGATGCTCCAGCACACAACAAGAAACTTTGCTCAACCATGTTCATAGCAGCCTTATTCATAATAGCCAGAACATGGAAACAGCCTAAGTGTCCCTCAGTAGAAGAGTGGATAAAGAAACTGTGGTACATATACACTATGGAATACTACTCAGCTATTAAAAACAAGGAATTCCCGAAATTTGTGGATAAATGGATTGAGCTAGAAATGATCATAATGAGTGAGTTAACCCAGAAGCAGAAAGAATCAAATGGTATATACTCACTTATATCTGCATACTAGCCCAAGGGGCATGTCCCACGAAAGCCTTCACTTACCAGGAAACTGGGACAGAGGGGAAGGCATCCTATTGGGACTCTAAATGAGAGACGCATGGGAGAACAGCAAAATAAAAGGATCCAGAGGGTCCTAGAAATCTACAAGTAGAACAATATGATAGGCAGATTTGGGCCCAGGGGTCCCGCTCAAACTAAGGCACCAGCCAAGGACAATACAGGAGGTAAACTTTAAAACCCCTTCCCAGATCTAGCCAATGGTCAGAATATTCTCCACAGTTGAGTGGAGAGTGTGATACGACTTTCTCACGTACTCTGGTGCCTCACATTTGACCATGTCCCCTGGAGGGGGAGACCTGGTGGCACTCAGAGGAAGGACAGCAAGTAGCCAAGAAGAGACTTGATACCCTATGAGAATATATAGGGGGACGTAATCCCCCTCAGGAACAGTCATAGGGGAGGGGAATAATGGGAAAATAGGGGGGGGAGGAATGGGAGGATACAAGGGATGGGATAAACATTGAGATGTAACAAGAATAAATTAATAAAAAAAAAAAAAAAGAATACTACTTAGCTATTAAAAATAAAGACATCATGCGATTATCAGGCAAATGGATAGAACTAGAAAAGACCATCCTAAATGAGGTAACCCAGACCCAGAAAGATACACATCGTATAACTCACTTGTAAATAGATATTAGCCATAATGTATAGGAAAACCATGCTGCAATCTACAGACCCAAAGAAGCCAAGGAAGGCCCAAGTGAGGATGCTTGCATCTCACTCAGTAGAGGAAGTAAAACAGACATCTGAAGTAGATGGAGGGAGGAAACTGGGTGAGAGAGGGGGTGGGGAGGGTAACAGGGGTAGGAATCAGGTGTGGGGAGAACAGGGAGTGGGGAAGGACTGTAAATCAGAGGGAGGGGGAATCTCTGGGACAGGGAAGGCTCCTGGGAGTCTATGGGGGTGACCCTAGCTGAGACTCTTAGCAGCAGGGGTTACGCAACCTAAAGTTTTCACCTCCCGTAGCAAGGTATGACTTCCAGTGGAAAGAGGGGGACACCAGCCTACCCATAAAACCTTCAATCCAAAATTTGACTTGCCTACACTACAAGAAGTGTAGGGATTAAGATGGATCAGAGATTGAGGGAATAGCAAATTACTGTCCCACCCTTGAGAGCCACCCTGTGGGAGAGAGCCAAGCCCTGACACTATTAATAATACTCTGCTATGCCTGCAGACAGGAGCCTAGCATAACTGTTCTCTTCAGAGGCTTCATCAGGCAGCTGATGGACACAGATGCAGAGACCCACAGCCAAACAATAGACTGAGCTCGGGGAGTTTTGTGGAAGAGTGAGAGGAAGGATAGAAGGAGCTGGAGAGGTCAATGACACCACAAGAAGACAGGGTACCATGCTCATGGAGGATGGGTCTTCCCACATGAGTTAGCCTAATCTGGAAACTCTTCTAGACAAGCCCAGATGTTGGCGTCTGTAGGAGTTCTAAAGCCATCAAGTTAATCAAGGTTAACCATGACAATGGTTGATACTATTTTGTCATAAATTCTATCAATGCAACTTTGTTTTGACGTTCTTCTTGGCTGGCTGGAGTCCCGCTAGTTGATACAAAATGCCATTCGTGTTATCCAGTGAAATTACTTTGGATTTCACAGAAGAGAAATAGTCTGGAAACACTGGAGTTTGATTTAAATCACATGAGGACATTTGACCTAAAACATTAGACACTGCAGCATAGAGAAAGCTGCAGGGATATTGGGATGGCTCTAAGTGTGACGCATCCACATTATCAGCAGAACTCAGAGGCCAGCTGAAAGCAGATGAGTTTGAATGAAATGAATGGAATGAAAGAAGTCACTGAAGCCTAACCTCCTAGCTAACAGAAGCTAGCTCCGCACGAATAAACGAAATGCCAGTCTGACCATCTAAGCATTCTCTCATCAATAGCATCAGAACACCCCGCCCCCTAAGGACTACACCTGCCCCTCATTCTTTTCAGCTTTTTACACATCCTTGATAGAAAGACAGGGAGCCCTTATTGTTCTTCAAGGACGCCCTTCACTGAAAGTTATCTGGTGTGTGTGTGTGTGTGTGTGTGTGTGTGTGTGTGTGTGTGTGTGTGTGTGCGCGCGCACGCGCGCGCCCTCATGCATTTGAAAGATTATCACTTCCTTTGGCAAATTCCACCCAATTGATTATTACATAGTTTGGCCTGTTTCTGACACAAAATGTAGACGCTACTGTGATGCACTTAGCACACACAGCCCAGGTGCAAAGACTGAGCGTGAATGAGCCCTTGAGTTGAACGTCTGTTGCAAACTCCATACATACACAGCATAGCTCTCTCTTGCCACGTGACAAACAGCAGACAGCCCTCCAAAAATTGCTCTGAGACTCCCTCCCTCCAGATGAAAACCAAATGACTCACCATGTGTCGATAGAGAGGGAAGGTAAGCAAAAGCAAAGAGGCCTTTAGTTTCAACTGTTCTGAGCCCTTCCCAGGGCCCATACGTGACATTTGTGAAGGGTGAGCCTGCCTTCTATGTCAAATAGCAGACCAATTATTTTTGACCTGGCCATATTTTTAGTAATAAAGGAAGCAGACCACATGCTGACCTTTTGTGAAACCCACAGAAATGTCAAAGGGGTTGGCAGGGTAGGGGGTGGGGCTACTAAGATAGATTGGTTATTTCTTTCTGCCTTCATTTTTGGCAGCAAGATCTTATTTTTAAATTTGAGTGTGGCAGACAATGTAAAAATCACTTGTTTGGAGTCTCAGCTATATAAGAGCTCCAGCTCATTATTAATTGTCTCCGAAAATTAGAAGAAATAAGCTACATAAACAATGAGATCTGTGCGGCCACTTCCAAATGAGCATTTGGTATTACAAATCCACAGCATGGCTGTCACAATTGTCTGACTAATTTCCACACTGCTTATTATGATGAAGAAGAGAAAGCCGTCAATAGGTTGAGGGAGAGGTGGGAACCATCTCTTCCAGACCAATGTAGCAGGGGCTGGGGGGGGGTGGGGGGTGGGATCTTGTGTTTCTAGACTGTCACTGGTTTTCCTACGATGCCTGGAGCATGGTGCTGTGGCTCTTTGTGTTATAAATGCCTGAGGCAAGATACTGAGAGATTATATTTTGAACACTTCCAGCTAAAGAAAAAGTTGGAAGTACTCAATGAAACAAACAAACAAACAAAATACATAACTATAATTTATTGTTGCTGTCCGAGTCAAAGTTTACTCAACAAAGCAAGTGGAGAATACTGAGTGAAGAAGCAGAGATCAGTTAGAAAGCTGAGCAAAGCAAGCACAGAAAGAGGCTGCAGTGGGTCCCTCACAACAGGGAACAGTATAGTGGCTTCCCCACTGTGGATTTAAAAAAAAAAAACAGGCAGAGGGATCTTTCAGTTTTTTTTTTTTTTTTTTTTTTTGGTTTTTTGAGACAGGGTTTCTCTGTGTAGCCTTGGCCATCCTGGACTCACTTTGTAGACCAGGCTGGCCTCGAACTCACAGCGATCCGCCTGCCTCTGCCTCCCGAGTGCTGGGATTAAAGGCATGCGCCACCACGCCTGGCTCATCTTTCAGATTTTTTTATGAATTCAAGTGTTCTTTGACAATTTCATACATGTCTACAATACATTCCAATTACTATCACCCCCTACAGTACTCCTATATGAAATCCTCCAAAAAATGACTTCAAGTTAAAAATATATACTTTTAAAGGAATTATTGTAGAATATATCCTCATCAAGGAAGGAAGGTAAGGACAGAATGTAGGCAGGAAAAAAATGAGATAGGAGAAGGAGACAGAAAAAGAGGAAAAGCAGGAGAGAGGGAGGGAAGAGAGAAGAAAAGAAACAGAAGAGAGTGACACTCCAGCGCAGATGCTACTTTTCTATGTGTGACCATTGACTAAGTTTTTTTAAGGTTTGGTTTATTTTTCCCCTCTCTCTGGTGGTCTCATACATGAGCACACTGTATTTTGGTTATATTCTTGTGGCTTCTCCCTCCCAACCCTCACTTCTCCTGAAGCCCCTCTCCACACCACCCTCCCTACTTCGCTGCTTCTTTGTGTTCTTCCTCCTCCTCTTCCTATTTCTCATCTTCTCTGTTTCTATAGCCCACAGAGTTCAACTGGTGCTGCCCATATGCATGTGGGCAGGAACTGTCCCCTAGCAGTACACGGGCAACCTACTACAGGGCGTGGTGCGAGAAAATTTACCCTCCTTCCCTTCCTCTGTAGCCATCACCTGTCAAAACCACTTCATTTAAAAAAAAAAAATTGTTTAAACGCATAGCTGCTTTGAAAATGAGAAAACTGCACATCCACAAGAACCCAGTATTTAGTTCATAAACTTTGCCATAGCTGTTGCACAAGAGGTTAAACGTTCATTTTGAACACTGTGAGAACGGGTCGAAGCCTGGCACCCATTCATGGCACTTACCGGGGCTGCTGTTCAGCCTCAGCCTCAGGCCGTGGCTCTCCTCAGCTACTGAGGGATGAGGCCCTGATTTTGATACCGTATTCAAACCATATGAATTTCTTTCCCTTCATCGTGGAAAACACGATTGTTGTAACCACTACTAACATCCCCCTATGACATTTCCAGACTGGCTCAGGCTCCTGCAGGAGCCCATGGGTTGTTGGCTTAAGAGCACACCATTGCCCGAGACAGAGGTATCTCATCTTTCAAAATGCTGAGGGCAAAGCTGCAGTTATTGGAAGTGCCCTGTCTGATGAAGGATAACCTTTAATTGTAAGAACGTTCAATCCTGGAAGCAGGGAATGCGGTCTCCTGACTCAGTGGGGATGGTTGGAAAGCTCGTTCCCTTGAAAAGTAATCTGCTTGTCTGCTAATGAACATCTGGTGGGGACCTAGCATGGTCAACTGCAGAAGATTCCGGGAATGCAGAACAGTTTTCCTAAGAAAGCCGCGAAACCTGATTAGCCAACATTTTACGAATAATTTCCTCCTCTGCCCTCCTTTTGCAGGTCCACATAGGTCCTTTGAGCATAGGGAGAGACCAGGAACTTAATTTTGCTGGTAGAAAAATGGCAATTTCAAAGTGCAGAGAAATTTAGCAAGGACAGATAGAAACAAAAACTAGAAAGTATTTGAATCCTTATTCTAGTTTAAGTTCCACGTGCCATTTGAAGTATTTTTCGTGTACTGATCTATTTAATATCAGCAATAGCCCTCTGCAGAAGGTATTGTTAGCATCACATCATTATCAGAGAAACCGGAAGCGGAAAAAGTGTCAGCGGTTGAGTCAGCTTTAGGAACAGAGGCAGAAACAAGCGGAGCTGGGTTTATTTTAAGGGATGAACACTGAAGCCTACGCTCTTGCTTCCTGCTAATAACATTTTAATTTGGCGTCAAGTGAAGCACAAAAGGCCAGGAGCTCAGAGTAGCGCTGACAGAAAGACACCAGTACATATAGCAGCTATATAGTACTACTAGGGTTTTGTTTTTTTTGTTTTTTGTTTTTTGTTTTTTCAAATTAGGAGGGCATCCACGTCTCTCTCAACATAAGGAGGCAAAAAAATTGGATGGGACTGAGTTTAGTTACAGAGAGCAGGTGGCTTGGGAAACTAGCACTGGTGACTATTTGGAAAGCTGAGAGGCAATATTTGCACATCACTCGAGCTGCCTCCAGGCCATCACTACTTTCAAATGGAACATGTAATGATGCCCTTGATCTGAGACAGCAACTGGTCATGATTTTTTTTCCAAAGCTTTGAGACAGCAATAAAAAATTATTGTAACCAAACAAAAACATGTTCCTATCCTCTAATAGCAGTTTTAGAAGTGCTGTTAAATGGTGTGTGATATTTAACTTGAAACCGTGTATCAAACACTCCTAAGTATGTTGTGCAGAACATCTATTCAAAATAAAACATGAGGCAGCAATAAAGAGCCACATGGTTCGGAATCCCACAGAGGAAGTTTGCATCAGCCAAGTTTTCAGCCTGCGAATAGCGACCAACCCATAATCACACTGGTAGATGAATTTAAATGTGGTTTTAGATCATAACTCTAGTAGCGGGTGGAGTGTTACCAGCAGGTCATTTTCAAAGTACCGCTTGTCAAGGTTGACTCATGGGCAATCTGGGATTTATATCCAGCCAATGAACATAAGGTAGAGATAAGGAAATGATCATAACACACAATTCCACTGGTCACCAGAGACATGCTGGAAATAAGACTGGGCCTATCCCAATCTGTCCAGGAATAGTAACTGTGAGTAATGTTCAGATCTTTGGCATGAGGCAACACAAAGGAAATTGGTCCTCACTACCTAAGGCCACATGGGTCATTGCCAAGGTAAAAGCATATGACTAGCACATATGGTGCCCCCCACATTGAGAACCCCACCACCTTCCCTTTCCTGGTGTTATTAATAGAAATCCACCTCCTCTATAGTACCCCAGTGATGTGAGTGAGGGATGCTATCACCATCCTGGCTCTGGAGATGGGCATAGGCGACACCAAATCACCGAGGCTCATTATGTCTTTATCAAAATATTTGGTTAGGTTAGAGAGACATCACAGAGATTAAGAGCACATAATGTTCTTCCAGGGAACCCGTAATTCAAATCTCAGCACCCATGTTAAGTGTTTCACAATCCTCTGTAACTCTTACTCCAGAGGTTCTGACATCTCTGCCCTTTGTAGACACCTGCACTCATGTGCACCTACCCGCGCACAGGCCCACTCAGGCATATTTACACAATTAAGAATAAAAGAATTAAGATCTCTATGAGTTCAAGGACAACATAGTCTAAAGAGTGAGTTCTAGGGTAATCAGAACTACACACAGAGAAACCTTGTCTCAAAAAAAAAAAAAAAAAAAAAAAAAAAAAAAACAAGAGAAAGAAAGAAACAAAGAAACAAAGAAAGGACTTTCATAAACTACATAACAAAACACTCAAACTCAAAAGCCAACTGAAGAATGTTTACAAATATAAAACATTCTACAAAAAGAATCAGACTGTTTAAAGCCCTTATTATTAAAAGGAAAAATGGTTCACCAAAGGAAATAGGTAAAAGAAAATGACAGTATTTTGTTTTTGTTTGTTTTGTTTGTTAAAGAAAGTAACCACACAACATATGAATAACCTCTATATATTTAGCACTTTAAAAAGTACAAATTGGAACATAAATCATAAAACCAAATCAGCAACTATCAACATTCAGTGCCAGGAAAGGGGTGAACACATCAGGTACTTTTATATCATGTGAGAAATTAAATATTTAATCTTTGGGGGAAATGGTACAATATTATCAAAATAAATACCTGAATACTTTTCTAATGTGTTAGTTACTTTCACCTAGTTAAGACCTGTCTTGTCTGCTTGCTAGTGCTGGCCTTAACTTCTACAACATGAAAGTGGAAATTTAAGGTCCATCCAACCAGTATATTCTGTACGCATTTGTGTAACTTGTGTTTTGTCTTGTGTGTGCATCTTATTGAAAAAAGTTTTAAAATATTCCTTCAAATAACAGTATTCAACTAAAACTTACCACAGAGGAAGGTTAGGTGTTGTTTGTCACCATTATCCCAGTACTCTAAAGATAGGCAGTTACCTGGAATATGATGCCTATACCATGGTTCTGTTATAGGGAGATGAATAAAGTTCTATGGACATCTGCCTAGTTCTATGGTTCTCTCTCTCTGTGAGGTAGGGTTGCATATCAGATATCCTGCATATCACATATTTACAGTGCTATTCATAATAGTAGCAAAATTACAGTCATGAAATAGCACCAAAGCGATTTTTATGGTTGGGGTCACCACAACAAGAAGACCCGTATTAAAAGGTTTCAGCATTAGGAAGTTTGAGAGCCACTGGCCTAGTTGATGACAAAAAGAGGTGAAGGAGCTTGGCTGAAGGAAGAGTGCATTTGGAAGAATAGAAGAGTGTGGCTTTGAATCTCCTGTCCATCTGTCCTTCTGTGTGTCTTTGGGAAAGTCATTAACCATTCCAACCCTTAGTTAATCCTTCTGGGAAAGGCTCTTCAATGTGCCTTCATTACAGGAATGTTTGTTGTAAGTCATCAGTAGGCCAACATGCATTCTGTATCAGGTTTTCTGAGCTGTGTGACTTTTTAAAAGGGCAAAACAACTTAAGGGAGAAAAATACTAAGTTGGGCTTATGATCTCGGGAGGTATCAGTCTGTCATGTCAGGTCAGTGGTGTCAGCAGCTTAATTTTTCCTAGCTTTGATAAGGTGATTTTTTAAAAAAAAATATTCACAGATTTGTTTCACACTTCTTCAGCTTACCAGTATCTACGTCCCCTCATAGCCATAGATAGAGAAGCATTACCCCCTCCTCACAAATGGACAAGCATCAGCCAGTGGGAGACATTTCACTCTGAACCATCGTGAGCAGCAAAGGGCTATCTGAGACAACCCGCCAATGTCATCTCTGAACACTGATGCTATTTTTGAAATGCCAGCCTTAAATAGTGCCTGCTTGAAAAACGGTATTTAAGTATAAAGTGACAGCGTTAAAACTGGCTGAAATATTTATAAGCCTAGTTTTCAACTGCGCCGAGAATATTTTTTGACAGGTGATTCTCAAGGGAGCCTTTCAAGGGACAAGTTCGGAGGCCCATGAAGAAAGCTTATAATTGGGGGCACTCAGCTTTACCTGAATGCTAAGCTCTTAAAATTGGGGGGCATAGTAAGAATTTTAAGAACACAATTTAGCATAACTTGTCTATGTATCTCAGATATATGTATCTCAGATCTATGAAAATAAATAAAAATAAATCTGTATCGCTGATCTATGAAAATAAAATTCTGTCCATCGTCCATGAGGGGTGCTAAGAATGAAACAATCAACTCTTGGTGAGATAAAGTCATAACCTAGTTGTGATGGTTCATACACTATTTCTACCAGCCATGGCAGTTCTTTGGATGGGGCTGCAAAGCCACGCACAAGCAGCTCTTCCTGCCTGTCATACATGCTCTCCTATTAGAGACACTTGAATGTGGCACTTCTTGCTCCTATTTGTCCCATCCCAATGGCTCCTAGCTTACATCTTTCTATCTGCTCTCTTAGAGAGAAAGGAATGCCTTCTCGGGTTTCTTGGGTAAGCATGATAACTAAGTTCAGCAAAACCACTGAATTCTATTTCCAGGGCTTCAAGAGTATTACTACGGCCTAGAGAATTTAAGTAAGATTTGGTTGACTACTGTGAACTAATTAAACCCATCAGTCAGAATAGCGCAGACACTTTTACTTGTACTTTCCCACTGTGTGTGGTATTATGCACAATTCTGTTGAATTTCCAGAAACTCAACCATATTTCTTTCTAAAAGACTGAGAAGGGCAGACCGATCATCTTAAGAAGCTTGGTTAATGTTGGAGTCAGCCATTCCAAGGTTGTTTAATTTCCTCACCTGTTTGATAGATTTCTGTGGGATGACATGTACGTTAAACTGGACACCTCTTCTCTAGTAACTGTTATCCTATTTAACTCTATGAAAACAGAAGCTAACCAAAACACATCAGGACCATATCAGATGAACCTGATTAAATCTTTGCAATAACCCATGTCTCTAGGAACAGTTGTCCTTCATTTACAACAGCTTTTCCTAGCTTCGATAAGGTACTGTTTTTAATGGTCACAGATTTTGATACTTCTCCAGTCATCCAGTGCCTGGGTCCCTATCCTTGCATATGGGCTGGGTTATGACTTTATACAAGATATTTCATATTTGTGGAGCTGATTTGAGTTCTAAGGCTCAGCTGTTGAGTGCCACACACTTTCTTCCTGATGCTCTTGAGAGTTTACCATGAGAGAATTCTATTTTTAAGCCAAAATAGCCTGAAATGATGCTGCTGGAGAGACCATGTGTACATATTTCACTGGTAATCGCAGTGAGCCTGGTATCAAGGCTTCCACTCTGAGGACCACAGCATCAGGCAGAGATGAACCATCTCTGATGGTTATTCTCGCTTGTCAACTTGATTACATCTGGAATGAACTAAAACTGAAATGGCTGAGCACACCTGTGGGGGATTTATTTATTTTTTACTTAAATCATTTGAAGTGGGAAGACCCACTTCTATTTAGGATCATTGAGGTGGGCCGATCCACCTTTAAACCCGGCCACACCTTTTGCTGGAAGCCTATAGAAGCTTGCTCACTGTTTTCCAGCTTGCTCTCACTCTTGCTAACAAGTCCATTCCTTCACTGGTGTTAGAGTCTACTTCTTTGGGACTCTAGAATATACTGAAAACCAGCTGAGATGTGCAGCCTTATGAGCTGAACAACTACTGGATTCTTGGACCTTCCCTTCAGGTACATAACAATTGTTGGACTAGCTGAACCACAGCCCATAAGGCCATTTTAATAATAAATTGTAGATCTAGGCTGGGTTCTGATGTGCATGTGTGTGTCTGTGTGTGTGTGTGTGTGTGTGTGTGTGTGTAGTGCCATATATATATATGTATATGTATATATATGTATATATATATACATATATATATATATATAATCCCATTTTATAAGTTCTGTTCCTCTAGATAACCCTGACTAATAATCCATCTTTGTTATAAAACACAGAATGTAATGAAACAGAAATTCTTCATGCTAGAGTTTTCATTATAGCATAGTAGCAAGGGTAACTGTCTTTATTGTTCATCACAGATAGAGTTTAAGATTTTCTGCTCATAATCTTCAACTACTGGGTGCTTAGTACAGTTGTCTGGTACAATTAAGATCCAATGAGGTTTTTTCCCCCCTTTTACAGCATTGGAGGTAGTGATACAGTACTTGAAAAATCTGAGTGTGGCCCAATCCAACACCAACACAAATATTTTTTTTTTGGTTGTTGGTTTTTTTGTTTGTTTGTTTTGGTTTGTTTTTTGTTTTTTGGGTTTTTTTTTTTTTTTTTTTTTTTTTTTTTTTTTTTTTTTTGGTTTTGTTTTTGTTTTTTGCTTTACTCTGAGTCTTTTTGTTTAGCTTCTTAAATCCCAAAGAGTTTATGACACCTAATAGTGATAACCTTGGCCAGGCTTGATGGAATACATCAATAATCCCATCACTCAATAGACTGAAACTCTGCTTCCTACACTGTGGATGGCAACACCATATGGGTGATATAGCTAAACATAGGAGTCACCAAAAACATGGCACTAGTAAGATGTTTCTGAATGGCAATGAAATTAAAAATGAAAAGCTCAGTCCCATTGCACCGTGTGACTTCACCTCACTGTAGCCATGGTTCTGAACACACAATACATGCATTTTAAAACAGAACATACCATCACAGCACGCAACACCAACCTACCTCAGGTCAGATTCAAGACTCTTACATGTTATGAGCTACAGTGTTTCTTTCTGTTCCTATGAACCTCCCAGCTCTTACTGAAACTCGATGGCTTCATTACTAAAAACAAAGGCTTTTGATGTTCCCTCACTATTGTTCCTCAGTGTGTTAAATAAAGTAGTATGTCTCTGAATTGTATTGTGATGGAATGCTGGGTTTTTTGTAATTAGTATTTAAATTGCTGACTTGTGTTTCATAGATAACCTCCTTTCATCCAGCAAAATTTGAGTTTGGAGTAGGACGGAATTACTAAATTCTGAAATGGCCATGAACATTCTTCTGTCATTCTATACTATAAATTCATGGGAAGGAGGGGCAGAAGCAATATTGATCAATTCTCCAAAACACTGACAATACTTTCTCTCCTACAGAATGAAATAGTCATCCACGATTTAATTCTTCATGCAAAAAGAAACAAGTACATCCTCTGTTAGTATGCAAATTTTCTTTTGTCTTTAATGAGTGGCAACATTATATGGAACAAAGTATTATTTTTAAATAAATTCCTTTATGATTTATTATCAGTAAAGGTTTGATTCCTATACTTAAATGTATACATGGGGAGTGTCACACAAAAAAATCTTGAGCAAAGGCCAAGAGCAGGAAAAAAACTAAAAAGGCCTAGATAGGACTGAAAAAGTGGCTCAGCACTTAGGAGCACAGGCTTCTGCTGCAGAAAACCAGGGTTCTATTCCATGCATACACAGGTGGCCTGAGTAAGTTCTGTCCAGGGGCATCCAGTGCACTCTTCCGAGGACACCAGGTACACACATGCTGCACAGACAAACATGTAGACAAAATACCCATATTCACCCATTAATTAATTAAAACAAAGGCCTACACTAGATTGAGGGAAAGTTCAAGGTTGGCCTAGCTACATGTCAAAACCATATCCCAGTAAAATAAAATAAGCATTTAAATGAAGAAGTAACTTAAGCATTTAATGATAAAGGTGAGTATTTTTTTCTTCTTCTTCTTCTTCCTTTCCTCAATAGTAACAACTTAAGTTTTTAAACTCATGTTGAGGTTTCATCCAGTTATGACCGGGTGACAGGAAGTCTGAACTATTTAGAGCAGAGGTACTTTGGAAAACAGCATCACTGTTGCATAAGCGTCCACAGCAAAAGGAGAGTAACTTCTCTTCTTGGTCTGTTTTTAGAAAACTGGTGCTCCAAGCAAGGAGTACTGATTTATTGGATCACACCATCCCGAAGTCGAGGTAATTGGACATAGGATAATTAACTAATAAATTTAGTTCTTATCCACAGGGGGAAAGTCATTCTTCTAGAACCTCCAAGTAGCTCATTTTCATAGTATTTTTAATGTAGATGTGGCAAGCATTGTTAATAAAGCTTATTATTAGGAGAAGACATAAATACCAAAACACAAATAATTTCCCCCAATGCTTCATGCTGACCAGCCCAGACATGCTTATTAAATAATCACCATGAAAATGCATCCCACAAGGCAGCTAGCCCTTCTTAGAACAAGAGAATGCATCTTCATCCTGGTGGTACCTGAGGCGGGCACCCGACCAGCATCTCTGGAAGTCCCAACTCAGCACCGACATGGTAAAATTTAATCAGAATCCTCCTTAATAAAAGGCACATTGTCAAATTAGCCCCTTGAAATGGCCTCCATGAACTGAATCCTGAAGTCCAAGAACTATTTATTTGAGGGGAAAATGTTAATATAGATTTGGGGAACATCTTCCTTACAGATACTAGGCTGAACACACAGCATGACCGCCTCCATAATTTCCGTGGTTTGATAGGGAAATGAGCTTATTGTAATATGGAACAAACTGACCTTATAAATCTTTTATGATTTTTAGAGGGGAAAAAAAGCAACCATTGTGGAGCAGATCTAGCCTCCTCCAGACCCCAAGTCCCCAGCATTAACAGCTCTCCAGTATTTCCTTATAAAAACAGTGACACCTGTGGAAATAAATGCCCAGCGCTATTGCAACTTTCATTAATTATCCTAGTAAAGAAAATTTATGTTCAAACTGAAGCCTGCAACTTGATGATCTTAGTTTGGAAACGAAACAGAAATTATGAATGGTTTGTTTGTGCTTCTTTTGTTGATAATAGTATGAGCAAAAGGAAATCATAGTTAGGCTCAGAAAAAGAAAAATGTTTCATTCTGACCTAAGATAACCCTAAAGGACCCTGAAAGACAGCCTCGTGCTTACAAGATCAACTTTCTGCTTAACTAAGATTTCACTTGCATGCCACCTTAAATGTTAAGCAAACAGTCATTAAGCATCACTGCAGCTATATAACCTAGGCAAAACAAACCTATGTCAAAATCACTGCTCGCCCTTTCCATCAAATAACCATAATATTCAGGAACCAGTGGTGGGAAATGGCTCATACATTAAGTGCATTAGAAGGTCTTTTTATCTTCTTGATCCAGTATCATCTTTAAATAGATATATAAATCTAGAGACAGAGATCGAGATATGTACATGTATGTATGTATATATATGTATGTATATTGATTAATTCTTTGAGAACTTCTTTTTTGGGGTTTTCTTTTTTCATACAGGGTTTCTCTGTGTAGCCCTGGATGTCTTGAACTCACTTTGTTGACCAGGATGGCCTCGAACTCACAGAGATCTACCTGCCTCTGCCTCCCTGAAAGCTGAGATCACAGGCGTGCATTACCGCACCTGGTTGGAATTTTGATGGGGACTGCATTGAGTCTGTTGATTGCTTTGGGAAGGATGCCTATTTTCAATATATTAATCCTGCTAATCCATGATCATGGGAGACCTTTCCCATATCTTCTTCAATTTCTTCAATGTCCTAAAGTTTTTATCATACAAGTATTTCATTTGTTTTATTAGACTTAACTCCAAGGTATTTAATATCTTTCAAGGCTCTTATGAAAGATGTTGTTTTCCTGATTCCTTCCACCATTTGTTTGTCATTTTTATATAATAAAGCTAGTGATTTTGTGTGATAATTTTGTATCCTACTACTTTCCCAAAAGTTGACCAGCTATAGGAGTTTTCTGGTGGAATTTTTAGAGTCACTAATATATACTATCATATGATATGGAAATAAAGATATTTTGACTTCTTCCCTTCCTATGTGTATCCGCTTCATCTCCTTCAGATGTAGAAACGTTCAACATCTGTATACTGATGAATGTACTTCATTATATAAACAAACTGAATAACCAAAAAGCACATAATCATTTCATTAGATGTATAAAAGGCCTTTGATAAAATCAACACGGCTTCGTGATAAAATCTTGGAGAGATTAGGGATCCAAGGAACATACCTCAACACAATAAGGCAGTTTACAGCAAGCCCCAAACCAATATCAACCTAAATGGAGGGAAACTCAAAGCATTTCCACTGAAATCAGGAGGAAGACAAGGTTGTCCGGTCTCTCCATACCTATTCAATACAGTACTTGAAGTCTTGGCTAGAGGCAAATGTTTTAACAGATCTAGTACTGGCCACTTCAGAGACATTCTAACAAACATGTCTGCATTATGCTGAGAAAATGTCTTCCACACACAAGATGTTCAATATGGTAGTCACACTTACTCTTGAGAATTTGAAACATGGCTGGTTTTACTGAAGGGTTATTTAGTTAATACTAATAATACAACATTGACATAACAGCTAACAAATGCACTTAGCTTGGATTTAAAGCAGATGCTTTCGCTACAAGGTCATATTAATTATTCTAAAGCATATACAAACCAGATCTGCCAATGGTGAGTATAGCTGATACAGGGAAATGTTTCTCTGGCAGACAACTTAGGTAGTGGAAAACTTTCAAATGTAATTTGAACAAGATAGGTACATGCATCTAAGTTTTCAACTGGAGATAGGAAATATGAATACAAATCAAACATTTCCAAATATAGCTTTTGAATAAAGATGAGCCTGCCCTCTTAGCCATGGCACTGTAAAAAATGTCCTCATTCTTATTTCTGTCTGGATGGCTCAGGCTACAGAGTTATTGTCAGGTGAGTCTTCCTCCCTGAGGTCATGACATCTCATGGGGCAGCATGTGGAAAAGCAGAAGCCTGCCAGGTCACAGGAAGGATTCTTGAGATGTCCTGACCTTCAGGGCAGACTGCCTGCCTTTCCCAGTCACCTCACCATTCTTCAGAGCTGTGCAGAGCCAACGTGCTGAGAATAGTGCTGTCCAATGGTATTTATCAGACCAAGGAAGTCTTACAGAATTTTTATTGCTTATTCCCACAAAGCTTACTGAGGTTCCACTGCACAGTGACTTGAGCAGGCCATAGAAGACTGAGTTTTCTCTGTCCTCAAACATACCAACTTTTAATGAGTTCTTTTATGCTTTGGGTGATTTTCTGTGTCTATGTGGAGAGGCTATAGTTTCCTACTATTTAGTCAAGTGCTCTTCAAGGTTTATCTTCTTTTCTTGTATAAATGGGAAAGCTCAGAAGAAATGAAGGTCTGGTGGAGAGCCTTGAGCCAAGGGAGAGTCTCCGTCCTGCCACTATCATTGTGAGCGGTTTTACCCCACTTCTGGGGATTAAAAATACAAATGTGTCAGCTCTACTCTTCTATTCCCAAGAGTCACAAATAAGAGGCACCATGGACAGGCAGAGCCAATGTACTGAGAAGCGTTGGCTTCTGAAGGCATGGAGCACATGTGCACATGCACACACACACACACACACACACACACACACACACACACACCAGACAGACAGACAGACACACAATCATACAAAATATCTAAAATCAAAGGAGATGTAGTGTATCTATTAAGTCTTTACTACGTAACAGTAAACTAAGCTAAGAGACAAAATATCAAGCACTCAGGGTAACACGAATGTTTGTTTGTCAGCATCTATTTCTTTCTGTAACTCAAGGGTTATCCTTCATTTTCTTCTGAAGTCTGGCCAAGTGAGAAAAAAAAAAAGATGAATGGTAATAACATGCATTAGTTGTTACTCGCAGCTCTACAGCCTTTTTCGTCTTTGCCTGGGTTACCATGGACCACCTTCTGAGACTACAAACACGTGTGAGCTTTCCATGGCTGTCAGCTGCCCTGAGAACCTAGAACAAGTTTTCTGTAGGCAGGAAATATCTTTTGTGGGACCCTCCTGCAGACCGAGGGGTATTATTAGTGGCTTGTGCCAACATTACCTTCCCTGTCATAATTGAGAAACTAAGTCACTGGTTTTCAACCTTCCGAAAGCTGTGACCCTTTAGTACAGTTCCTCATGTTATGGTGTCCCCCAGCCATAAAATTGTTTTGTTGCTACTTTATAACTCTACTTTTGCTGCTGTCATGAATCATAAAGTGAATGTCTGGCATGCAAGATATCTGATATTTGATCAAAAGGTTGGGACCCACAGGCTGAGAACCACCGAAGTAAATGATGCAGGGATCCTGTCTTCTGTGTGCTTATAATCAGGAAAATTATTTACTGTATCTCATTGGCTGCAATAATGCTGTGTTCAGAAAAAAAAAAACCCAGTTGTTTTTAATTAAGAAGATCATTTTCATATGAAAGCATCATAAAGGCAATTTAAGATTCAATCCACTAAGGTATTTATTCTCAATCCTCATTAATGGTTTGAACCACATGTTTGAATTAGCAATGGCAAAGACCTACACCCCTACAGGTTGTAGTTGGTACTGAGGAGGGCCCAGGCTTCAGAACTGTTCAGTGACCCTTAGTTTCAGACTCAATGAATCTGATGGTAAGCTCCTAAGACAAGTCTTCATGTTGCTCTCGAAACTAGACATGAAGTCCAACATGTCTATTTCTGGAAACATGCGGTATTTTAATCACTTCTTTAGTGTCCCTTCCAGTGGGGATCGCTTTCATGTGTTCACAAAGCTACGCTACAGTTTAGACTACTCAAAGAATAACAGAGGTGTCACTGGGGGAATATTTTGTAGCAAGATAAAGGCCTATAACTAGCTGACTTGAAGTAAGAGAGATTATCCTACACGCTCTACAGGGGCTTAGATCAACGGACAGTTAATATTTGCAATATAACCAAGGCCTCCCTTTCAGACAAAACAAGGAGTTTCACCTGCACATAGCAATTTTTACCTCTAAGCTTAGGCAGTCTCATCCTGGTGGCCTGCCCTGAGGATTTCAGACTGCTCCCCTCATCCCCAAAAGTACACAACCCAGTTGCTTACAACAAACCTTTTTCATATTCCTGTCTCATTTCTTTCTCAGAGAAACTTGACTAAAACATTACTTCACCCTCATTAACTTGTAAACTGTGGGGCATAGATAATTGTCTTATTCATGATGAATTCCTGGTACCTAACAACATTTGGGCCCATAACAGTCACCCATTAAATATATACTGGATGAATAAGGGGACAAATGAATAAATGAATGAAACACCTGGCTCCTTTTGTAAAAGCACCTACCAAAAACGAGAGGCAATCAGGAAAATAGATGCTTGTTCTCTCACTCTTTCTGTATGCATATAAATAAATTACAGATAGATGATAGGTGATAAATTGATGATAACAATAGAGATATGTAGGGATGACCTACATCTGTACCATCCAGAACCTGCCCAATATTATCTGATCACAGAAGCTAAGCAAGGCTCACCTTAGATAGGAAACTACATCTACATTTTTATGTCCTTTAATTAACATAACCTCTAAATGTGAAGTTCTGTGTGTTCCGCCCATAAGTTATTCCCACAGAGGCATAGATTGAAAATTGATTCTAAATTAATCGAGTGCACGATTACTCACTCATTTACTCATTCAGTCAGTTCATCAGTGTTCACTACTGGATCCTAACAGTAAGCCACATCCAGTGCCAACTCAAAGCGAATAGAGAAGACGTGTCTCCCGGAGGTGGGGCCAGGTTGAAAAGTGATGATTAATACCCTCCCATGGTTACAGGTCCCTCCGCACATGGCTGGGGTCTTCAGGTGCTTTCTAAAACCCTTGGGGCTTATTACAAAGACAAGGGTCATCTGGTAGAGGACACTGACTTTGATGAAAACTCGATGTAGGCTTGCCAGATTTTCCTCTGCCCTCATCTCTCCTCTATGAGGTTGTGCCAGAGCCCTGGGGAGAGTATGAAAAGAATAAAAGTGGTCTATCATAAAAATCTCTGTGAAGCACAAGGAAACAGCTAAACTGCTCCTGAGCCACAAGGCAACACAGTGGCAGTGCCAAAAGCCACTTGAGATGAAGCAAATTCTAAAATTAGAAAATGAGGGCATGTCCTCTATCCGAAGAGGAAAATGAGAGGGCCAAGGAAGTCAGAAGAGGGACTGCTTGTCACAGCGCCTGCATCTGTCATAGAGGAAGCCATATGCCTACCAAGTGAAAAAGTGGTCCGGGGAAAATTCAATTTCTGACTGTGTGGCCCATCTTTTTCTTTTCTTTTCTTTTCTTTTTTTTTTTTTTTTTTTTTTTTTTGGTGTGTGTGTGTACGTGTGTGTGTGTGTGTGTGTGTGTGTGTGTGTGTGTGTGTGTGTGTTTCAGTTGAACTTAAACCTTGTTTATGACAGTCAGGCACCTGACCCCAGCCTTCGCCTTTATTTTACTTTTTATTTATTTTGACACACAGTCTCAGTAAGTTACCCAGGCTGGCCTTCAACTTATAATTCACTTCCTTAAGCCCACCAGGTTGCTGAGATTGTAAGCATGCACCACGAGGTCTACCTGCTTAGTCTGTCTTTCCGTGCAGACCTTCAACTTGGTCACAACTGTTCCGTAATTATCATGATAGAGAATCACATAAGCATAATGTTAGTGTGTACAGGAAATCTCTCCAACCTGGCAGGACCCTCAACGCCACCCAGCAGCACTCTGTGAGATCATCTGTGACCATCCCAAACCAAAATACTGCCAATATCCATCTCAGCCCTCAAGTACTTCACCAACAGAAGATGTCCCCACAGAAACCAAGGTCATTGGGCTTTAATGAGCCAGGGCTTGTTGCCTCTGGCCTGAAAAACCAAAACCAGACCATAATATTCTCCTACTGTACATAAACAACCCACAGAATATTAACACAAAGGTCACCCTGTGACTGTTGATGGACAAGACAGAAAAGCATCTCTGCTCTAGTCACCTCTGAACAGAACATTAAACATGTCAGAGATACAGAAATGACTCAACACGTCTCTCTCCTGGCTGAGATGAGGGAGAGCTGCCCCTTCGCCAATCACAACTTTAGTCTTGCTCTATACCTGGCCTCCCCCTGAGCATGAGATGTGTGACGACGCTCAGTCATAGAATTAGCCTCACATCCTGACAGCATGCAATCTTTGCAAAAAGCAAAGCCTCCAAGCCCTTCTCAAAAACAAAGCCAAGCTACAATCTTACAAATCCCTTCTATCAGTCTGTGTCTGAGATGTCCCATGGGTCCCCATGGCAGGACATCTCTCTTTAAGAAGCAATAGACTTGATTTGTTCAGCTCTGGGTACTCTTTGGCCAGAAGACACTGGCAAGAATAACAAGGACTCTCATCATCATCATCATCATCATCATCATCATCATCATCATCATCACCACCACATTTGCTAGGGTTTTTCATAGTTACTTTTCCTTTGTTGTTGTGATAAAATAATGTCAAAAAGCAGTTTATTCTGGCTCACAGTTCAAATGGACAGTCCACCGTGGTGGCAGGAGTTTGAAGCAGCTGCTTGCATGGCATTCATGATCAGGAAGGACAGAGAAATGAGTGCATCCTCTGCTGCTTTGTGCACTTTATATGGTCCAGGATCTTAGCCTAGGGAACTGTACTGCCCACCGCTGAGATGAGTCTTCCTACGACAATCAACATACTCAAGATAATCCCTCACAGACATTTTAGAACCAAGTAAGAGAAAAGCCCTGGGCACACCTCTGAAGCAAATGGGTATGAATGAGTGAAATCTGTGGTGCCTTGGATTTTTTTACTTTTGTTTTTGTTTTTAGGTTTGGGGTTTTTTTGTTGTTGTTGTTGTTTGTTTTTATCAAGCAGTGTCTATGTAAGTAGGACAAACTTAAGAAAAAAAGAGTTTAAGAGAAAATTTTGTCTGGCATAAACTAAAAACTGTGGTGTAGTGGTTTGAATAAGAACGGATGTGGAGAAAGAGGAACACTCCTTCATTGCTGGTGGGAGTGCAAACTTGTACAACCACTTTGGAAATCAAACTGGTGCTTTCTCAGAAAATTGGGAATAGGGCTACCTCAGGACCCAGCTATTCCACTTCTAGCAATATACCTGAAAGATGCTTCACCACACAACAAGGATATTTGCTCAACTATGTTCATAGCAGCCTTATTCATAATAGCCAGAATCTGGAAACAACCTACATATCCCTCAGTTGAAGAATGGATAAAGAAACTGTGGTACATTTACACTATGGAATATTACTCAGCTATTAAAAACATTTGCAAGCAAATGGATGGAAGTAGAAATGACCATCCTGAGTTAACGCAGACCCACAAAGATACACATGGTATATACTTACTTATAATTGGATACTAGCCCAACAGGGATGTCTTCTGAGAGTCTTCACTCAGTGAGGGATTGGGACAGATGCTGGGATTTGCTATTGGGACTCCAGGTGAGAGTGGTATGGGAGAGTTGGGAGATGAGGGAGGGAGGGCGGAATGGGAAGATACAAGTGAGGGGGTAACAGTCAGGATGTAATCTGAATAAATTATTTTTAAAAAGAAGGTCCCCATAGGCTCATATGTTTGGATGCTTGGTCCCCAGTCAGTAGAACTGTTTGGGAAGGATTAGGAGGTGTGGCCTTGCTAGAGGAGATGTGTCCCCGGAGTTGAGCTTTGAAGTTACAAAAATCCAGACCAGGCCCAGCCTTTCTGTCTCTCTGCCTGCCACTTGTGGATCAGATGTGAGCTCTCAGCTACCACTCCAACACCATGGCTGGCCAGCTGCCAGCAGGCTCCTTGCCATGATGATAGACTGAACCTCTGTTGCTATAATCCAACACCTGATGAAACGCTTCATTTTATAAGTTGCTGCAGTCATGGTGTCTCCTCACAACAATAGAATAGTAACTAACACATGGGGGAAAGGACCTGTAATTCCCAGTTGTAGGTATAGAAAAAAAGCTTCAGAGAAGAAGGTAAAAGCAAAGCCACAGATGAAGGGAAGGGTGGAGCATCTTTAGACAGTTGAGTGAGACCCAGGGAGTACTTCTGTGATGTATAAGCTCATTGAGGCTGCTATAACAAAATACTCATAGTGGGAACTTAAACAACTGAAACCTACTTTTAAGAGTTCTGGAGGTTTAAAACCCAAGATCAAGGTGCCTAAACATCTCAGTTCATTCATTCATTCTCATTCTCTCTCTCTCTCTCTCTCTCTCTCTCTCTCTCTCTCTCTCTCTCTCTCTCTCTCTCCCTCCCTCCCTCCCTCCCCCTCTCTCTCTCCCTCCCTCCCTTGCTTCTCTCACTGGCTGACAGAGGGACTCCTCATTTTACCTCATGTGCCCTTTTCTTTGAGCACAATTAACTGTGGTCTCTTTCTCTGGTTTTCTACTTTGGATAATAGACTATCAGAACACTTGGTGTGACATGTCTTATGTCATTATAGTTCTCAAAATTGGGAGTTAAGCTTACTCACGAATTATCTAGGCAAGTTATGGCATATAATCTGTGGCAACAAAGACTTTGTGCCAAAAGGTCTTGCTTTCTAGTATAGAGATATTTGCATTTGCCTATTTCGATTCTTCCTCTATACCTGATCTAACAGTTAAGACCCTACAGATCTTAAAATGATTGCTAAATAGGCAATGCTAAAAGAAGAGGTTTGTCTATGACCATACTACCCCAAATGTGACTGATCTCATCTAAAAGGGGTGGTGGTGGTTAATGCTTATAGACATTACCTCAAATGTGCACAGAAGCAGCTGATGCCCCTCTAAATATAGGCCACCTGCTGTGCCTGAGGGAGTTGGAGAAGAGCATTGGAGGAGGGTATTCTCCATACTGTGGCAGCAGCAAGGAGCTTTCAGGGAAACAAAGGGGCTACTCTTGTACCCTTGGACAAAAGCTGGCAGTTAACAAAAGCACCTTTCCTCAGGCACAAGTCAGCACTGATACCAAGCTTAAGATGGACATTCTCCAGGGAGATGGGGAGGGTCAAACACCCATAGCAACAATCAACTACACTGAAGGCATTGAGCTAGTGGGGATCCGTGTGGGGCTCTGTTTCATTCTGTTGTCATATTTCCATGTTATAGATAAAGAAACAAATTTGGTAATGTGACATGTTCACTGAGACTAGAGTGAAGAGTGGAGTCTTGTCTTATACCAAAGCCATATACCAAGTGTAGTGGGTTTTCTCTCACTAATGAGGTAGGTCATGGTATCTTCAGCCTTTGGTTTGAGCTCTGCTGTCTGCCCTCTTCACCAGGCTGCAGAGAGGGGGAATAGACCGCCATTGAAGATTTGCTTAATGACAGGTCTGATATGAGAAAAAAAAAATCTCTCACCTTGCACTGAATAAGCAACATATGAAGTCAAACCCTGTGCAATTCTTATAGGTCAAAATCTGTCAAAGTTGGTGATTGCATATGATTTACACTAATTGCTTATTTATGGTAATAGCCCAAAGCACTCTGACTATCCATCTACTTCTCATTGGAGAGTGTCGACTGCACAGTCCTTTTGCCCCAGGCACACAGAGAAAGTAAGTCTTATACTGCCTGGGGAAAGAAGGCCAAAATTATCTTCCAGAAGCTTCTATCACCTTAGACACAGAATCTGGAAAGCAAGGAGAGCCGATTTGAGTTAAACAGAAATTCCAGCATTCTCCTCAAGATTGTTATCTCCATAATTAAAGATGAGCATGTCCTAGAAATATCAGCAGAGCAGGTGTATGAAAAATACAATGCTAAACCAGAAGCAATACTAAAGGGGACCCTTCCCAAAGGGTCCTTACACATTTAGCATAAAGCAAAGTCAGGCATGTTGATGGACCATATACCAGAGAAGCCCACGTGACAAACATCTGCAGCCATTTACTCTGAAAGATATCAGATTCTTTACTATCTTCCAGAAAATACATTTCAAGTTCTGGAGCATTTACAAATGTCTCCAGGACGTGTGAAACACTACATATCAGAAAACCCTAGGAAATATCTCCACCTTTAAATGTTTTAAGTACTTTATACCTTTTAATTTTTCCTCAGGTGTTGGGAAGAACATTTTAGAAGCATTATGAAATCTGAAATCATACTTATTTAATTATATTTACATCTTATGTGTTGCCTCACCCACAAATTATATTATTTCCACTGTGGTGGAGGCTGGTAAAGGTGCCTTAAATGAGTTAGAAGCATAGCCCTTTGCAAGAATAAAAAAAAAAAAAAATAAAGGAGCTGGGGATGACTCAGAGTGAGGACCACCAGATTATTAAATTGAGTCAAAATAGTACTCACATCCCTGAATACATAAGAGCTCATGAGAGATGGGAACTCAAAACCATCACTGAATTTCTTTACCGCCTTTCATTCTTTATGGAAAAGGGACTTGGATTTGCAAACAACGTACTGATGATAAAGCTTGAACTGAATGGACAGATTCTTTCATGGGTCTTAAATCCATCAAACTCAAGTCACAAGATATGTGCCCATAAATATCCGCTAATACTGAGTGCTCGAGCAAAATCAAGACCTTTATGTGTTTATTAACTGATTTAATCTGAGCGAAGTTCCCACCCACTGTTATTAGCCCTATTTTAAAGATAAGAATATTGAATTACAGAATGTTTTGTGTCCCCAAGACCCCAATGCCAGGAAGCGGAAGTGCAGAACATGAAAACAGACCATCTGATTCCAGGGCTCATGGTTTTCATCACCAAGAACTATGGCTTAAGTGTAACCAGATGCAGACTAAGTGCCTTATGGTTTCTATTGCTGTGATGAAACACCATGACCAAAACCCAAATTGAGGGAGGGTGGGGAGGGGAGGTTTGGCTTACCCTTTCACAGCATTGTTCATCATTGAAGGAAGTCAGGATAGAAACTCAAACAGGGCAGAAACCTGGAGGCAGGAGCTGATGCAGAGGCTGTGGAGGAGTGTTATTGACTTGCTTCCCCTGGCTTATTCAGCGGCTTTCTTATATAACCCAGGACCACCAGCCCAGGTACCACCCACAATGGGTTGGGCCTTCCTCTATTGATCGCTAATTTAGACAATGCCTTACAGCTGGATCTCATGGAGCCTCTCTGATGATGCTAGCTTGTGTCGAGTTGACGCAAACCCAGCCAGATCACTAAGTGATTCTTACTCTTTTGAAAATCCTAACTGCTCACTTCCCCAACATTATTGGTTGTGCCTGAAGGCTACAAGGTGCCTCTGCATCCAAAGTTCCTAATGTAAAAGACGTCACTCTATCAATGAGGGACCATGCAATATTTCTTCCTATTGCTTGGTAAAGAGACCCTCAGTTGCCTCTGGTGTTTGAAAGGAAAGGACAGCTGCTGGAGCCCCTTGCTCCCAGCTTGTGAGCATCAGGTTTTTTTAGTTTGGTCTCAAATTTTTTTAAACAAATTTTACTTTATTTTTTTTAATTTGTTTTTTATATAAATTTGTGTTTTGCCTATAGGTATGTCTGTATGAGAATGTCAGATGCTCTGGAACTGAAGTTACAGACAGTTTTGTAAGCTACCATGCGAGTGGCGAGTGCTGGGAATTGAACTTGGGTCCTTTGGAAGAGCAGCTAGTTTTCTTAACCACTGATCCATCTCTCCAGTCCCCTGGTCTCATGCTGTTGTCTTTGCCAACCAAACACGAGCTGATTTGACCATGAAGTTCACAGTTATATAATGATAAGATGCAATATTTACACTTGCAATACATTGAAATTACAGAAAACTTCATTAACACACAAAACCACCCATCTTTGCTCTGGGAAGATAGCGGTGTGAAAAGGCTTCATTCAGAGTTGCAGTCTTTCATACTGGTCATTACAAAATAAATGTTCGCACATGCTTCCCCACAGGGGATCTTTAAAGAAAAAGGGAACTATCTATTATTCAATTTAATGGTCTCTGTCCTTAAGATAGATGGAGAAATGTCCCTGCAGAATGTCAAGATTAATGAAATGTGTCATTTGTCCCAGATTTGGCAGGATTGTCCCAAGCCTTAAACTGTACCACATTTTGAGTAGTATCTGTATTCCCATATAACCCTAATCTGTAAACCTGGCATTTAAAAGATTACTCTGAACAGTCTGTCAATTAAAGCAAGAATTGCAAAACGATAAACACTGCCACCTGCTGAGGGGAGAGAAGAAATCAAAGCTTGCAAGCCCATAAACCCTGCAAACAGCAACAAATTCTAGGCCATGTCAAAGGGACCTACTGTGTTGTTCTCCCTACTGGACACTTGGTGTGTGACAGCAAACATTTCAGCAACAGCCATATTTCTAATAAAAGAGCATCAAGGGTGGCTTTGTCCAAAGCAATGAATCCAACGATTCCTTACAGGCAAAGCAAATGGCAATCCTTACCATTATTTTATCTGCCACTTCCATAGAACTTTTCTGGAATTCACATTTCTTAAAGATTCACAAATTATCCAAAAACCAGGATAGGTCTTCCAGATAAGGAAAGGAAGTGGGGAGGGTAAAGAGAGGTAAAGATGGGCAAATTCATTCCGACTTCTGGGTGTATGCTACCATATCTCTGAGGCTCACCATTCCTATTCCTTCCCTTTAAGGTAAACATAGTGACTTATGAGAAACTCTTGCAAGTATAAAATACTAAAACTTTTTTTTTTTAGTTTTTACTGTTTATCTCATAGAGAATCTTAAGAGGTGGGAGGAATCTGGGATGGTTTACGATCTTATTCTGTTTCTGTTCTTAGTGCCAAAGTGATAATAAAATGGTGGCTTACAGATTGGACAGCAGTAAGACTGGGAGCTAAAATATATTGAAGTCCATGCTTATGATTTGGTGGCCAGAGGGAAAAAAAGGAGGAAAGAGACTGATCCCCTGGTGGCAGGAATGATGCTTCTGAGAGGGTACTGAATGTAAAAGATAGGGAGAGTAAAATGACAGCCACCCATCTGTGACCACGGATCACCAGTGACCATGGATCATCTGTGACCACGGATCACCAGTGACCATGGATCATCTGTGACCATGGATCATCTGTGAGCATGGATCATCAGTGACCATGGATCATCTGTGAGCATGGATCACCAGTGACCATGGATCACCAGTGACCATGGATCATCAGTGACCATGGATCATCAGTGACCATGGATCATCAGTGACCATGGATCATCTGTGACCATAGGTCATCTGTGACCATAGATCATCTGTGACCATGGATCATCTGTGACCATGGAGTACCTTAACCATAGATTCAACCAAATATGATCAAAACTGTTTTTAGAATCTATTTCTATGAGGAATGTGGACCACACCTTAAAACACCTAAACTGACAACCTCCTCACTGCTTAGCACTCCTGGTTCAATCCAGAGCCTTAAAAGACTGTTATTAGTTACCTGAACTAGACATGCACAAGATGAAGCCAGTAATACTCCAGTCTGGAGTGGGGAGGGGCTCAGCAGCCCTCATTCCTGGCTGAGGGTCTACTGGCAGTTGGTGGCTGCCAAAGGAAGGAGAATCTGTTTTCTTTAAGGGTGCTAAGGTAGTATTATATTCCACTGGATGTCCCCATATCCCTAAGTACATGGCCAGCAAAAACTGGACAGTAGTTTGTTTGTTTTTAATTTTAAGGAAAATAAAGGATGAGAAAGAGATGTGAAATGGGAGAGGCAGATACGGGAGGAATTATGGAGAAGAAGACAAATATGATAAAAAAATATAATACAATTATCTCAGGAATGTTATATTTTATTTGATAAAAAACTAAATATTTCTCCTTAAGACACTACAAAACATTGAAATAGTTGATATCTCTACTCTAAGTTCTGAAAAACTATTGTGTTCTTTTCCCAAAAAAGTGTTATATAAAGTGGTCACAAAATTTTTAATCATACAAATAGTAATTAATATTTATCACACTCTGATCATATGCTATATATTAAAATCCTCAAAATAGTACTATTATAAATTTTGAAAAGAGGAGACTGAGAATCAGTGGGAGGGAACTTCCCAATAATTAAGGGCTGAAATCAGAACTTATATCTAGATGCTATGGCTATGCTTGGTCTCATCTGATCTCATAAACTAAGGGGGCTGGGACTGGTTAGTATCTGGATTGGAGAATGTGTATCCAGGCAGCCTGACTATATAGTTCACAGGCTTTATTATAATGCCATGCTGCCTTTAATTCAAATAAAAATCAAGTGGTTGTACCGTCATTTTCCATATCATCTTGATTGCTTAGGCACTTAATTTTAAGTCAGTTGTGGTATCTAAAAATCTTAGTAAATATTCTTTTAACAAAGACTTTCTTCCAGTCTCATAATCATAGACCTATAATGCCAATTTCACAAGTGGCTGAGGTAAGAAGACCACAAGTTCAAGGCCAGTCTGAGTTACAGAAGGAATCCAGGTGCAGTGTGGGAAACGAGGCAAGACACGGTCTCAATGAAAGAAAAAAGGATGAGCATACAGCTCAGTGGTAGAATGATCGCCTAGCATGTGCTAGCCCAAGCACTGTGGGGAAGAGAAAGTCAGACTTCATTGGTACATAAAGCAGAGAGAAATAAACCATCCTATATCTTAGTTGGGTTATAAGACACTGACTGTCTACTAACTGTACATTGGCTAAAATTTTTTAAATGGTGTAACAAAATAATATGGTCACATGACTGTCCTTAGTTGCTTTTTGTTGCTGTGATAAAATGACCCAAGCAATGCCAGGGAGATCACGGTCTATTTGGCTTATACTTCCATGTCATAGTCTGTCATTGAAGGATGTCAGGACAGAGACTCAAGGCAAAATCTTGGAGCAGAAGTCAACAGAGGAGTGCTGTTTCCTAGCTCCCTCCAGCTTGTTCAGTTACCTTCCTTATAGATCTGAGGACCACCTGCCCAGATGACATGGCTCACAGTGAGTTGGACCCTTCTTCACCAATTAACAATTAAGATGTCCCATAGACATGCACATAGGCCACTCCAACAGAGGCAGTTCTTCCCCTGGGGTTCTCCCTTCCCAGATGTGTCAAGTTGACAGTTAAAGCTAACTAACCCATGATGAAAGCCGAGTAACAGTCACAGAATGTGTCTGCTTCTTTAGAGTCTTCAAAGTAGCTGCCACATGGAGGAAAAATAGTCTCTGCATTGAAGTATTGAAGAAACAGCACGTACATGCAGGAAATAAAACTGTATTGATGTGATTTAGATCCTGCATGTGTCCTCAAGTCCCATGTGCTAAAGGCTTGATTTCCAATTTCTGTTACAAGGAGTTAGTGGAAACGTTTTTTTAAAAAAAAATGGGGCCAGGATGGAGGTTCCGGGTCAGTGGGGGCATGACCTCCCATTCTGTCTCTTCTTCTCGCCCTCCTTTCCTCTCCCTCCCCCACCTCCATCTCCCACTCCCTTGCCCTGTTCACGAAGTGAATGATCTTTCTGTGCCGTGTGCTCCTTTGTATCCTTTCCTAGGAGCCCAGGAGTAACTGGACCAACCAGCTCTGTACGGAAACTTCTAAAAAGCATGGACAAAATGAAACCTTTTCATAATCCATATCTATTATCTTAGATATGTAATCATAATGGTGACAAGCTAACTAAACCAAACTGTACATAAAAACCAACTGTACACAAAAGTCGGCTCAAAATCCATTGGAAATTTTAATGCTAAGACCTGAAACCATAAAACTCCTTGAAACACCATTAGAGGAATGTACTGTGGCACTGGTCTTGATGGTGAATGATTGGACATGACTCCAGAAGCATAGGAAACAGAAGCCAAGGTAATTCGACTATGCCATCTAAAGCCCAGCAAAGGAAATGATAAGGAAAAAGGGAGGCGAGGCTGGTGAGAAGAGCCAGGGGGTAAAGGCAAAGGCACTCTGCTGCCAAGCCTGACCACCTGAGATCAGTCATCAGCCCTGGGACCCGCACGGTAGAAGAAGAGAACTGACTCAACTGAGTTGTCTTATGACGTACACATGTGCACAGTGGCATTCATACAACAAACAAATATGTAAATAGGAATAAAAGAATAGAAAATGCACATATGGAGAAGAGCCTTATTTAGTCTTGAGAAAGAGGAAAATTCTAACATCTGTGAAAATGAAAGAGTATCAAGGACATTGTGCTAACGAAATAAGCCAGGCAGTGAAATAGAAACAGTCCATGATTTCACACTTATACACCCTAACAAAAGCCAAAGTCAATAGAAGCAGCAGAGTAGATGAGTGCTCACCAGGGGCTAGGTGGTTGCTGAAGTGGAAAGATATTAGCCAAACAGTAAAAACGCATAGCTTAAATAAATATAAATTTAGGGTATAGTGTGGTGACACTGTGCTTGTAGATATTTTCTAGTAGATTTAAACATTGTCATTATGAGGAACAGACAATGGATCATTAAAGAGTGTGTGTGTGTGTGTGTGTGTGTGTGTGTGTGTGTGTGTGTACACGCATATGCACACACAAATTTCAAGATTTCCTTGTTTTTCATAGCTGGGTAGTATTCCATTGTGTAAATGTACCACAGTTTCTTTATCCATTCTTCAGTTGAGGGACATCTAGGTTGTTTCCAGATTCTGGCTATTACAAACAAGGCTGCTATGAACATAATTGAGCAAATGTCCTTGTTGTATGGTGGAACATCTTTCGGGTATATGCTCAGGAGTGGAATAGGGGTCTAGAGGTAGCACTATTCCCAATTTTCTGAGAAAGTACCAGATTGATTTCCATAGCGGCTGTACATGTTTGCACTCCCACCAGCAATGGAGGAGTGTTTCTCTTTCCCACATCCTCGCCAGAATGTGCTGTCACTTGAGTTTTTGATCTTAGCCATTCTAGGGTAGGGGAATGAGGAAGAAAAAGGAGGGAGGGTGAGACTAGGAAAGCACAAGTGAAGGGATAACAATCAGGATGTAATCTGAATAAATTGTAATAAATTAAAAAGTTTAAAAGATTGTGTGTGTGCGCACATGTGTGTGGCTGTCTACCACATGCATGCAGGTGACCACAGAAGACAGGAGACAGTGTCAGATTCCCTGTAGCTAGAATCACAGTTCATTGTGAGCTACCTTATACAGGTGCAGGCAAATAAACCTGGGTGCTCAGCAACAGCAGGAACTGCTCTTCACTGCTGAGCCACCCCTCCACCACTGCAAGATATTTTTAATATTTTAGCAACAGTTTGGTTGTTTTCTCTTATACTTCAATGTTTTCACTTGTTTTTTTAATTTGCTAATCTGAGCATCTTCTCAGACCTACCCACATGAATCCTATGCCTCTTTCAATGCAGAATATATTTGCTGATGAGAGCCATTTTAGTCTTTGTTAACTTACCCACCAAACATATAATGAAACACTATTCATCAGAAATCTTGTTTAAAGACTTTAATGAAGAGATACTGTAACATCAGCCTTTGGGTACAATTTAGTAGATTCTAGAATCTTGGAGAAGTGCTGTAAAGGCACTCTGACTTCATCTGTCAATACCCTGGTGCTATTGAAACACAAAACATAACAGAAACAATTAGTGACATTTACCACGTGTTACACCTGCTCCTGTCATCACCTCAGATAGCATCAAGAAATGATGCAAGCTCATCAGCTTTCATGGTCATGTCCGTGAAGTGAAGGGCAGGCTGCCCCATAGGTGAGGTGCATGAAGAGGAAGTAAAGGAAATAGGCTCACTTGGTCTCTGGGAGGTTCAAGTTCTTGATCACCATTGCCAACAGGCCTGCTTCGCAGCAGAGCCCTTCTGTCAACGCCATATCCTGCAGGAATTGTCCTTGCTGCCTGATGAAACAAACTGTATGATCATTTCCCTCTTACCTTATTTCCATTGCCCTATCTTCTAACAGGTGGACTTTCTCCTGGGCTACTGTTACTCAGCTATCTGTGAGATGTGAGGCTCGCCAAAGGCCACAAAATTGCTGATAGTTGGGGAAAATATTCAATGTAAATTCTTACCCCCCACATATTAGTGCTTCAGCAGAAAAGATCCAAAGGGGGAAAATTTAATTTAATAGTACATCTCTACTGGGCTATAAAACCATCTATGGAAAATGGTGGTGCTGACTTGTTTGAATTATTGGTACTCACCACCATCAGCTGAGTGGCAACCATTAGACCCTTGGATGGCTGGAAAAGTAGAGGGACCAACTAGACAGATTTCTAAATGGCTACCTTCCCAGGAGCAACAGAATCTTACTGCTAGTAACAAGAGCTTACTGCCAGTGGTAGGACACACTCTTGTGAGTCCTGGTCCAACTAAATGGGACCTGACATGGTAGCTAATATCCAACCCTAGCACTGGGGAGGCTACAGCAAGAGGATTGTCACAAGTCTGAGGCCAGTCTGTGCTACATAGTGAGGTAAGACCACCCAGAGGTACATATTAAGACGCTGTCTCAAAACAACTTTTATAAAGCCAACAATAAGAAAAAAAGGTTCAATAATGGTAGTAAAATTAGAATCCAAGATAAGCCAACCACCCTGGAAAACAGAGCAGAGGTTGAGCATGAACTCCTTTAAGCATGCTTCTAAAAATCTAGTAGCTAATTTAAGTGGAAAACCAGGTCTATGCCGTTTATTTCTCCCTTACCTGTAATGACTATATTCCCTTTATAGTTGAAAGCACATGAAAATATCTCATCAGTGTGGCCCTCGAGAACTTGGAGACACTGGCCAGTCTGCACATCCCAGATTCTGGCTGTCTTATCAGAGCTCCCCGTTAGGAGACGGTTTCCTTGGGGATTGAAAGAGATCTGCAAAGCAGCAAAAGAGACCACAGCAGGTTGATGTTTGGGTTAAGAGTAGACTTCCATCAGCAAAAGGAGGGTTAAGCACCCATCTTCTCTCTGGCCTAATATTTATTTTTAGAACAATTTCATCCTGATGGGAAAGATATGGGGGCTAATATCTGAAAATTGAAACCTAGATGCTAACGTTTAACCACTCGCTCTCACACAATTCTGACCGTAAAAGACCAAAGCACCTGCACACTTTGACTATTCCCCAACAGTTTCTTCCCAAAGGCTCATGGTTCCCTCCTCACCCAGAAGAGAGGCAGAGCCAGGTAGTTGATAGAGGCAAAGCAGGCTAGATCTGCAAAGTGCAATGTCACCTCTGCACTGCGTGTCACTAAAGGCGCATAGAGGCTCTCCATCTGCCCCACAGAAAGAGTGAATGACCAAGGGCAGGGTCGCAAAAGGACTTTCATCCATTGCCACCCCAAATCCATCTAGTTTCAGATAATACATTTGGATACTTCCCTCAGGCCTAGCATCTCCTTCGGTACCTGAGTGGCAGAGGGACCTGCTGCTGACCCTTTCATTCCTCTGATAGGGCCAATTATAACCCTGTATATTTATCACAAGACAATGAGTTGAGCCACTTCCGCTGGGACTGAAGAGATGGTGGGGACGGAGCTGTGTCTGTGTCTCTTCACTGTCTCACCAGTGTCTGTAAAATGCCTCCCATGGTGGAAACACTCAAAAGATCATTACTGATGCCCACACTCCTCTAAGACATCCTAAGGGAACTCACCGGGCTTGACACAAAACTAAGAAGAGGACAAGCTGGAATTAGGAAGAGGATCCACAGGAGAGGAAGGGGGACAAGAGAGCGTAATGAGGATATATATGATCCCAATACATTATATACACATATGAAAATGTCATAATAAATCCACTATTGGACATACTTAATATATCCTAATGTTTTAAGTGTTTGATGAATGAATAAATGGAGTACTAAATGATTTAGCTCTGTACTCCTTATAAATATTGCCAGGCATTAATTTCACGAGCAATATATTCAAGTTTTTCTGATAGTCACATGTTCATAAAAACAAGCACGCACTCACAGAGGGAAAATGTCAAACGTGATGGTAGCTACTTAGCCATACACTTGAGAACGTTGCCGAGGCTGCCCTTGTATGCCCTACTTTCCCCTTTATTTTTCAGTCCATGAAGTGGTCGGTACTGCCCATTGCCACAGAGACCAGCACTTACCAGCCATGGGGCAATGGCCTCCAGAAACAGGGGTGAAGAGTGGAGGGATGGGAAAACACGTGGGCAGTGCTGGAATCTGATTACAACCTTCAGAGTTCTGAAGCAATCAAGCTAGTGTTTCATAAGGAAGGGGCAGGTAAGAGCTCACATTTAAAACCAAGAATTTGGCCTGAGCTGGGAAGCAAGATTCCCCGAGTCCCAGCATACTCTGACATGTTCTGGGGACACATACAAACCACAGATTCTTCTCTGTGAAGATTCTAAAAAGTGTTCAAAAAAACCCTAAGATACAGCCCCAGAGCTTCAAAATGGGTAAATTCATACGTTGTTAAATATTTTCAAACATCACTCCCTCCATTACAGCTAATTCACAGATCCCTTGAGGCACCATATGCTTTTCTGCATAACACAAACTTGTGTGTTTACCAGAACTAGGCAGGGAAAGCACTTGACAAGCTCCTTAAGTTGCTGAGCTGGGTATTTTTGGCTAATTAAATATTTGCTGATACTTGAAAAGAATGCTTCTTTATGATTTTTAAAGGTTTAGGCAATCGTTTGTTTTTTGCTGAATCGGAGAGGACAGTCTTAAAAAGAAAGGCGTATGTAGTTGAGTTTTAGAGGAAGATGATATAATTAAGGAGACTTTACTATCTCAGTCCCAACATACCTGTTTGTTTGTTGGGGGGGGGTTGTTTTGTTTTTTGACTGTTCGGAGCAATGTACCATATAGCCCAGGCTGGGCTTGAATTATTGACCCTCTTGTCTCTACTTCCAAAGGGCTGGAATTACAAGCCTGTGTCCCTATGCCCAGCTACCACTTCTACGATGTAAAGGTACTAGATGTTTTGTAACCGACCTAGGTGTAGCTCCACTCTCTACGAAGTAAATGAGCTCACTGGTATTTTGAAAGGAAAATTAACTGAAACCCTTGAGTTCCTAGCAAGTCAACATATAGGTGAAGTCTAGTCTGATCCACTTGGAGAAAGTTCCCTGCTGTCCACCATGGAGCCCACTGCCAATAATGGGCAGAGGAAAGATAGCGAGGAGCAAGGAGTTTATTTAATGGTAAACATTTTCACAAGGGGTGTTATCAGATCCTTTAAGTGGAAATTCATCTTAAAAAGATGATCAGGTACAGACATGACATAAGTAAAATCCAGATGTGGCTTCTCAGCCATTCGCCTCCAGCAGCTCTAGCAATGGTGGACCCCATGTTAGACTCAGCAGGAGATCAGCAATATATCATTCAATCCACTAAACTCGGCTTAGTCTGTGTTCTCTCTGTCTCAGTGCATTCAATGTCAGAAACATCACTTCACTGTCTAACCCATATCAATAAATATGTTGAATATTTTCAAGGGGAAATTACGATATATTAACTCATTTTAACTCAGGGGATTAATTTGCAACTATTATCCTACTTGTATCAAACATGCTCTTTTTTTTTTTTTTTTTTTTTTTCTTTTTTTTTTACAGTTAACACACTACTCCAAATGAGAAGGCAACTCACCTTTGAGATTTCTCCTTCATGGCCTTCCAGTTTGGTTATGCATTTTCTTGTGGCTGCAATGTAAACTCTTGCTGTTCCTTTTGGGGAGAGATGGGGAACAAACATTAACCCAGGGCTGGAATACAGAGCTTCACATTACCTGAAAGTCTATGCTCTAGAAAATAAGCTCCGGGCTGAGTGTGTCCTCCCAGTCTCAAGAGCCATACTCAGCCCTCTAAATGCAAGCTGTCCCACCACAGAAGAGAGCACAGAACTTGCTCTCTGTCTCTGACACAGGCAGAAACGATCTTGGGCTCCCAAGTAGAAGGGGTGATATATGGAATAAGAAATAATGAGGTAGATAAAATGATTTTTAAATGTTATTTTAGAATTGATATGATTACAAACTTAATGCGTATGGCTGGGAGGATTCACATCCAGCAACATAGAAATTGGGGGGTGGGGGCACCTTAAAAAGGGAGGCTGGGACTTGAAATAAATTATGTGTTGTATAGACTCCTCATGACATAATAGCCATGATGGCATGATGAGACAGGACAAAACAGAACTCAGCGGTCAGACTGCTGGGTTGGTCCACTTCCCACCTCTATCATTTCCCACCTCTGTGTCCTGAAGGGGGCAACTTCTGCTACTTTATTACACTTCAGCTCTCTGGGGACAGCAGTTATACCAGCCTGTGTTAATCATCTTTGACTGTACAACAAACTAACCCAAACTTAAGAGCCTCAAATAACAAACAAAAAAAAATATTATTTTGGAGATAAACAAGAGTGTTCTAGATCTCAATGCTACCTGGGAAGCACAGAATCAGAAGACGTTTTTAGACTACTTCAAAATAAGAAGCGATAGTTTAGAAATAATGTTTCGTGGAACTATGAAAGAACAGAGTTGATACTGTAATGATCAGCAGGGAACAAAACATAAAAACTAGAATTGAACTTGTACTTTAGAAAACTCTTCACTCCTCAGCCTGCTGACCCTCCAACCCTGTCCCCCGCAATTGCTGCTGAGCAGCTTCCACTATTCTATGCAATGGAACATCTTATGTAGCAAATGTGTGTGAAGGATTATGTCCTGCCTTGCTTTATATAACTACACTGAATTTTCCACAGTAAGATAAACTACAACATAAAATCGTAGAGTGTTTCCAAGGGCGTGATGTATGTGCCAGTGTAAATCATGTGTGCTCATCAAGAAAGAGGAGCATTTATGTATTAGCCCACACAATTGTAAAAAACAACAGGTTATAGCTTGGCATCATGCATAGGAGACAGAGTCTACTGACATTGAAACATGAGCCAATGGAGCAGTGAGGTAAAAGAACCACACAACTTCATGCAATGCCGTGAAGGACTAGACGCAGCCTAAAGCCTGCAGATGTTTGCTATGGGTGCGCAGTATTGTGTAGAATCACACATCGTTCTCAAGCATGGGCTACGCATTCAGGATGGTAAGCTTAAGCAGATTGTTTAAAGATTCATTTTATTTTAATTATGTGTATTTGTACGCGTCTTCTGTAGGTACATATTATGGGTGAGTGCAGGTGCCAGTGGAGACTAGAAGAGAATGGTGTAGCCAATGGAACTGAAGTTGCAGGCACTTGTGAGTCAGTCAACATGAGTGCTGGGGACCAAGTTTAAATCTTCCTCAGGAACAGCAAGCACTCATAACCACTGAACCATCTTGCCAGCCCCGCTTATGCAAATATTAAAGTGATAGAAAATATATGATACTGAATCACACATTACATCGCTAGGTAATGGAATACAGTGTGATAGCTTCTAAGATGTCAAACATCTTACATGTATGAAGTATAGCATCATTAAGAGCTTTAAGGACATGGCAAAGTCAGTGTATTGCTATACATGATCACTGGGAAGAAAGAAAGCAATTCATTGTGCAGTATAATATAGGGTACCAGAAGCTGTCATAGAAATAACATATCCTGACTTTCGCACATACTCTGGTGCCTCACATTTGACCATGTCCCCTGGAGGGGGAGACCTGGTGGCACTCAGAGGAAGGACAGCAGGTTAACAAGAAGAGACTTAGTACCCTATGAGCATATACAGGGGGAGGAGGTCCCCCTCAGGAACAGTCATAGGGGAGGGGAGTAAGGGGAAAATGGGAGGGAGGGAAGAATGGGAGGATACAAGGGATGGGATAACCATTGAGATGTAACAAGAATAAATTAATAAAAAAAAAGAAACAACATATCCACATATCATATCTTGATGCATAGAACTCACTATGGAGACCAGGCTGGCCTGTAACTCACAGAGATCTGCCTTTCTTTGAGCCCTTTCTCTAGCCCTTGCTTGAAACAGCCTTTGTTCAAAGTTATAGAGCTATGCTACAAGAAGTGATATTTCAATGATTGATTTTATGGTATTGATTTCATTCATACAAATTCCTACATTTACGTAGTATAACAGTGATTAGTTGAGATAAGTCCTAACAGACACGTTTAGACTGTTTATTGTGATCTAAGGGGTGTGATCACCAAAAAGGAGGACAGGGAAGCAAGTTAAGGACCAATGAGAACTAAAATAATTTCCAAGGACAACATTTGCAAAAGTTTTCTTTCCTGATACCAACATTTTTTTTTTTTTTGGTTTTTTTTTTTTTGGTTTTTTGAGACAAGGTTTCTCTGTGTTATCTTGGCTGTCCTGGACTCAGTTTGTAGATGAGGCTGGCCTAGAACTCACAGTGATCCACCCGCCTCTGCCTCCAGAGTGCTGGGATTAAAGGCCTGTGCCACCATGCCCAGCCCAACATTTTCTTTATACCATAGTAAATAGGACTGTGTGGTCTTGGCCAAAGAATAGACAGAGTTCACAAATAGAGAGGTTCCCAGTCCAGTCCAATGGGAGAAAACACAGTGTCATATGGATATGGGCATGGGAAACAATGAGCTCACAATTCTACTCACTCCACGTATAGAAACTACTGCAATAAGATACAAAAGTAAAAGCTATCAAATCTCTATATTATATCTTGATGCATAGAACAAGTTCCCTAAGACCTGTGGGGTTAAAGACTTCTTAATTATTTAATAGTTACTGTGTGAAGAACTCAAGAGGGGCTTTGCTCTCTAAGGGTCTCTTTGTTGGGATTAAAGTAGCCACCACACAGAGCTTTAATACCATTCTTCACGGTAATCCAAAAGACAATGTAACTATATGCTTACATCACATATGATATTAAAGTTCATGATTAACATAGAGTAGAATATATAGACATCACAAATGACATAATACCGTCATACAGCATTATATCAAAAATGGGGCAAAAATAGAGTTTGCATGCCTACAATGCTGTCAGAGACATGAATAAGGGCACGGTATAACATATTTATCATAATATGTCACAGTAGGACCACAGTATAGCATAAAACTTAAATATGAGGCACACCATATTTGTCACATGTTTTTGTCAAGTATATGGAGTAGACATCAGCCACATCAATCTATGTCACCAGAGAGTTTTACCCATAGCATAGTATGATTACACATGGTTACCAAAGAGGAAAGGTAGACAGATACAGTACCATATGTAATATTTTAAAGTGTATATCCACAAATTTCAGGAATTCCTTGTTTTTAATAGCTGAGTAGTATTCCATAGTGTAAATGTACCACAGTTTCTTTATCTATGGAATATTATTTAGCTATTAAAAACAAGGAATTCCCAAAATTTGCGGACAAATGGATGGAACTAGAAAGGATCATAATGAGTGAGTTAAGCCAGAAGCAGAAAGACTCAAATGGTATATACTCACTCATAATTGGACACTAGCCCAAGGGGCATGTCCCATGGAAGTCTTTACTTACCAGGAAATTGGGATAGATGTGAAGACATCCTATTGGGACTCTAGGTGAGAGAAGTATGGGAGAATGGGGAAATAGAAGGATCCAGAGTGTCCTAGAAACCTATAAGAAGAACATTATGATGGGAAGATCTGGGCCCAGGGGTTCTCCTCAAACTATGGCACCAACCAAGGACAATATGTGCAGTAAACATCAAACCCCTACCCAGATCTAGCCAATGGACAGGACACTCTCCACAGTTGAGTGGAGAGTGGGGACTGACTTTCACACGAACTCAGGTGCCCCATTTTTGACCACATCCCCTGGATGGGGAGGCCTGGTGGCACTCAGGAAGGATAACAGGCTACCAAGAAGAGACTTGATACCCTATGATCATATAGAGGAGGAGGAGGTCCCCCTCAGTCATAGACATAGGGGAGGGGAACAGGGTGAAAGCAGGAGGGAGAGAGGAACGGGGGAAAACAAGGCATGGGATAGCTATTGAGATGTAATATGAATAAATTAATTTTTAAAAAGTAAAACAAAACCAAAAAGTATATAAATAAATAAAACAAAGTGTATATCTACAGTGGAACATGATGCCTAGTGGTCATACATATTACATACAGAATACAATTATGCACTATCATCAGAGATTATGTGGAAACACAATGTCACATAAATGGCAAAGGGATGATATATTGATAGAGCATCATGGATGAGCTTCAAGGAGATACACAAGCAGTATCCATAGCTGATACAGCCAGTGCAATTATAAACCCAGTTGCAAAAGAGATGATACAGGCATATTACCATTACTCAATGGATTATGTGACATTGAGATTATCTGTACTGAGTATAAAGGTATTATCAATATAGATAATGCAGATATATACATGTAACAATACATATGTATATGTGTGTAGCAACATATAGAGTATGGTTTTATCAGTAGATAGAGATCATACACACATGCACACATACTACAGAATCATATGGAGTAGGATATTATCAATAAATATCATGTAGATATATATTGAGGCATCATATAAAGTAATTTACTGTCAGTAGAGATCATATATATATACATATATGTATTAATATAGAGTAAGAAACTGCCAGTAGATCTCATGTAGATATATATACTGCAAGCATCATAAGGTAGATAAAATAAATGAGGCAAGTAACCTGACATAAATTTCAAGAATTTGCAAATTTTACTGTAGTATCAGAGGTGGGTTTTTTGTTGTTGTTTGGTTTTTTTTTGTTTTGTTTTTCGCTTTTTGTTTTTTTTTTTAACTTATGACTGACACACCGTGGCATAAAACATGCTCATCCAGAGAGTATTGCTGACATTGTGGGTTCTCATGAATGATGATCATGAGTGAGATGACAATGTACTGTTATTTGTAGATAGAATGGAAGGGGCATTACGTTCGCATGTAACATTCTTAAAACGTGTGTCATTCACACAGTGCACATTACCATACATGTAACTATTCGGTGTAAGGCCACAGCTAGTCATCAACGTGATGTTCAAGGTCACAGTGTTAGAAAACGGACATGAAGAAGACTTCACAGATAGTGTGCATCATCAAGGACAGGGGCGCACAGTGCTATAGCACCGTTTGCAGTTACCAAGCGGCATCATATACAATGATCAGGGCAAGGGCACAAAATCAGGATGAGGACTTGGGGTTTCAAAAACATATATGATCATCAGATGATATTGTAGTTGCCTAGGAGCAAGGCATAGAGTCAGGCACCATTTCCAAGGAAAGCATAAATTCCTCGGTAACGGAAATCGTCAACAGACAACTTACCATCAGCAGAAGCCGTTGCAATAAGTTTCCCTGTGTAGTCAAAGCAGCTGTCTAGTATTTCATCATCGTGGCCTGTTAAGGTTGCTATGCATTTCCCACTCGTAGCATCCCACAGCTGAAATTGAGAGAAATAAAAACTATCAACTAAGCAACTAAATTCCTCTCCAAAGTGGGGGGATGCCCAGTGAGCTTCGTGATATGAATGTGTCTTGCTGAAGAACTGTGCTAAAAGGATGCATATAATTCTCTCTGATCAGCTAATTATACCTTGATTTACAACCTAAGATCATGGCCAACCATCTGGACACAGGAAAATCAAAGTGGAGACATTTGAAATATCTACAGTATTAAGGAAAGAAAAAACAACCTTAGACATATGTTTCAGAGACTGGCGTGAAGGGATCATTTCTGTAACAAGCATCATGAGTGGTTTGATTCCAAACTATGATGACAGAGAATGAAAAGTACATCATGAAATTCAAAGAGCTTTTGTATAAAATCAGGTGACAAGTGAGTATCACCTCTCAGTAATTCTTTTTCAAGAGATGAGACACTATGGCAGGAAGAAACTTATTGGAGGCTCCTTGGGGCCACGCCAATACTAAATATGCATACAAAATAAACAGCAGGAGGCTGGATAAAACTAATGTAGCTTTTCAAGCAAGACCTTTATCGCTTCTGAAGCAATCAAAATTATTTCATAATTCCTGTAAACAAAATAAAAATGAGCAATCACTATTTATAAACCAACACTTAGCTGTATGCCCTCCTTGGACTCTGTTAGTATTGTGATGTACTTGGCCCAGTACAGAGGACAGAGACACTGTGAAAAGCAAGACTGACTCTGAGCTCACCATGCAGGTCTTGTCCATGGAACCCGTTAATATGAGAGAGCAATCCCAATTGAACAAGGCGCTGCTGATCTCAGCACAGTGGCCAATTAAAGTGTGCATCTTCCTGAAAGACAGAAATAGCCACAAGTGGTAAAAGTTGTTGTCCTGGCTCTGTTTCTATTGTTGTGACAAACCATTGAGGAGAAAGCAGTGTAGGGGAGGATGTGCGTATTCAGCTGAGCCTTCCAGGTCGCTGCCTGTCATTTTGGGGAAGCCAAGGCAGGGACTCAGACAGATGGCCACATCCCAAAGGGAAGCCAGCACACCCGACACCCTGCACCCCAGGCCTCCCACTAGCTCAGCTAGCTTCCTTCACTCTTCGATGGTTTAGGACCCAGCCCAGGAAATGATGCGGCCCACATCCAGGGTGGGATAGTTCTACCTCAGTCAACACACTCTCCCACAGACATGCCCAGAGGCCATCCTCATCTAAATAATTCCTCACTCACAGTTTCTTTTCTCAGATGACTCTGGGTCAGGGGTGCTCACCTACAGGTTGTAACCCCTTTGGCAAACCTTTATCTCCAAAGTTTTTTACATTACAATTTGTAACAGTAGCAAATTAGAGTTGTGAAGTAGCAACGGAAATAATTGTATGGTTGGAGGTCACCACCACATGAGGACCTGTACTACAGGGTCGCATGCAGCATTAGGAAGGCTGAGGACCACAGCTCTGGGTTGTGTTAGGTTCACAGTAAGAACTAATGACCATAGGTGCTTTATTACAGCATACACGGCCAGGCCCATGTGTGTGAACTAAACTGTAGTATTTACAAAATTACATGTTTGATAATTAAACAGAAACAGTTCTATTGTTACTGAAAAAGGGAGCACTAATTTCAGTAAATATGCACAAATGTCTTAAGTAATCGAAAATCTTGTGACTGAGGCTGGAGAGAAGGCTCAACAGTAAAGGTCACTCACTGTGCCTAGAAAACCTGTGTTCGGTTTCCAGCACCCATATGGTAGCACACAACTTCCTGTAACCAGTTCCAGGGGATCCAGAATCCTCTCTGGCGCCCCCTGGGCACCAGATAGGCAGGTGCTGCACAATCTCATTGCATGAATGCAAAAACACTCATATACATGAAATAAAAATGAATCTTTGTTTTAAAAGATTCATATGATTGTGTCTGATTTATTCCAGCCCCAAATAGTTTCTGGTTTGATCGGTAACATATTGTGTCACATGTTTACATATCACAGTGTACCCCATAAATATGTACAGTTAGTATAACTGTGAAAAACAGTATTTAATGAGATGGAGTAACTTCCCTGTTTCTATCATGTAATAGCTTGTACATGTATTGAATTATCACACTATACATAAAAACATGTGCAACTGGTATAAACATTTTAAACTATAACTTTAATTAAAGTAACACTTTGTCTTTGTTTTTCCAAGACAGGGTTTCTCTGTGTGGCCCTGGTTGCCCTGGAACTCACTCTGTAGACCATGCTGGCCTCACACTGAGGGCTCTGCCTGCCTCTGCTTTCCTGAGTGCTAGATTAAAGCTGCTCACAACCACCACCTGGATACAGTCACATTTTATAAAGGAATGGGCGATGATTCATAAAGACAGTCTAAAACTCTACAAATG